>NW_027191427.1:4306595-4322192 GCF_041956435.1 Mycothermus thermophilus
AACCCACAAAGTTCCAACCGCCTACTACCATCCAAACCTCCCAATTCCTTGAAATATAGACAGATATCCACCCCACCATCCATCTCCTCCTCACAACCCAATCCCCGAACAAAGCCCCGGACGCGACCCAACCATGCCTCTTCAACCCATCCCCAAACTCCCCATAAACCGCACCTCATCCGCCTGCCTCTCCAACGCCCGCCGCATCCTCTCAGCATACTCTCTGCGCCTGCGCTCCTCCGCCCTCTCTTGCTCGTCCACCGGCACCTCCTCAAAGTCCCCTGGCACGAACCCTTTCCTGCTGGAGAAGGTCAACAAACCCAACTTCTCGCCCGTCCAAAAGACCAGGTCGTTGTTGTTCACTTTGTGGTGCCTTCCCTTGGGGCAGTGACCCGCAGCAGCAGCGGCAGCAGAGGAAGCAAAAGCAGCCAGGGGCCGAGTGGGAAGTAATTTCCGCGCCAGCTCGTCGTGGCTGCCGGGCGCGGAGGCGAAGATGGAGCCTCCTTGCTGTTGTTGTTCCTGTTCCTCTTCATCATCCATGTCCTCGTCCTGATCAGAATCCCCTTCCTCCTCCTGCATACTGCCATTACCACCGTACCCATACCCACCCTCACCACCCCTCCCGCAGCTCCCGATATGAACCCTCCTCACCTCGGTAAACCCGTCCCGCTCAAACCACCGCACCCACCCCGCGCCATCCGCAAACGCGATCCTGGTCCCGTGGCACGCCACGCTCAGCACCTTGGCGGGCGAGCACGTCTGGCGGTTCTTGAGCGTCGAATGCTGCAGTCCGCCCGGTCTCCCGGAAATATCCGTCTCCGCCTCGGCCGACAGGCCGTACAGCTCCAGCGAGCCCTTGGTGTTGTACTCGCCGCCGGCGACCAGCGTGCGGCCGCCCGTGAGCTTGGACGAGTCGATCTGGCTGAGCGAGAGCTCGCCTTTGCGGCGGAGCTCGCTGTCGAGCGCGGAAAAAGGGAAGGGGAGGGAGGCGAGCGTGCACAGGCGCGCGCCTGAGTGGATGGAGCCGCACAGGTTGGGGAATTGCCGCCGGTCGTAGTGCAGGATGTTGCTGAACCGCCCGGCGACGTAGATGTCGTCGGAGAGGGTGGTGAAGGAGCCGGGTTGGTTGAGGTGGAGGATGCTGAGCGGGGCGGGTTGGGAGAGGGGGGCGTAGGGTTGTTTGGTGAGGGTGTCGTGGTGGAGGAGGAGGGGGTGGGTGTGAGGATTGTCAATGTCGATGGTGTTGAAGGCGTCTACTGCCTCTCTACCGTCGTCTTTGAGCGGAACGCGTGAACGGTAGTCGTAAAGGTGGATGCCGAGGGTGGTGCCCACGGTGAGCGGTACTGCCGAATTTGCCGGCGACAGGGCCGTGATGACCTGTGAGGATCTCTCGTGTCGCACCACGGCCAGCCGTTGAAGGTCGACCTCGATGAGATCTGCGTAGTGTAGTTTGTAGTCAGCCTCGCTCTTCAAGGGGTTATAGTCTCTGACTCATCGAGAACCCAACTTACCGTTCTCGACAGCGAAAAACGCCCGATGCATCCCGCTATCCACGCTGACACACTCCGTGTAGTCCATCCACGACGGCCACGCCCTCATCTTCTCCGCCGACCTATTCTCCAAGAACAACAACCCCGGCCTGCTCCGCGCGATAATGGCGCCCCTCCTCCCCCTCGTCCCAGCCACATCCCAAAGACACACCCCACCATCATCCAACGGAGCCACCGCCAACACCGACTCCCCGAGCTCGCCGTCGGGGTAGTACAGCGCAAGCCCTCGCACATCCACAGCATGCTCAGGTCCCCGTAGTTTATTCCTTGCCCACAACCTTCCCTCTTCCCCATTCCCCTCTCCACTATCACCAGGGTACGCATACGGCAGCTCCATCCAATTCACCGCCACCGGCCCATGGCGGTGGGCGTACTCTTCATACCACGACACGCGCTCCCCCGGGAAGCTGGGGTCCCAGTTGGCCATGAGACGGATGCGCTCTTTGGCGAGGGTGCCATCCCTGTCTCGGTCGAGCGGGCTGAGGCCGAGGATGCGGCGGCGGCGTTCGAGGGTCTCGAGGAAGGAGGACTCTTCCAGGCAGCGCATGCGCCAGAAGTTGTCGTCCCGGACGAGGTTGAGGAGGCGGTGGGAGGTGAGTTGGAGGGCGGCGAGTGAGGGGGGATCGAGGTCTTTTGGGGGTTGGTTAGTACTAAGGGAGTTTTATGAGGAGTATGGAAGTATGTGGTGAGGGGATGAGGGGATGAGGGGACGTACAGGAGAAGATGTGGAGGAGGATTTCCTCAGGGAGGGTGGTGAGGCGGGACATGGTGTTTGTTTTGTTTGTTTGGTTTGTTTTCCTGGCTTCGGTTTGGACCCAATGGTTGGGACTAGAGAGACAGGAATCAAGGATGCCCAGGGATCAAAGATGAGCAGCGGGTTTGTGTGACTACATGGCCTTTGAAGGCCTGTCCTAGGTTCGTGAAGTAGTCCGAACCTAAACAACACGAGCTGGTATCAAAGGCTCAAGAAGATGGAGTGATTCCGAGCTTCTGGGCACCTCGGCAGCCAAGCAAGTTCCTGGTTCAGATGGACTCAACCGTGCAATATCCTGTCCCCAGGAACAGCTCCAGCTCAGACAAGTTCTCTGCCAATAATAAATTGCCAATCACGAGTCCGACTCGGATTCCAGAATAGAAATCTTGCAGGTTTCTTCAAAATGTTATACTTGGATCTTGCAGTTTCCAAGTCCAAGTTAGAGGCAAGTCCTTCGAATGTTCCAGGCCCCATGCCACTTTCCAGTCGCGGGGCTGAGGTGCTTCCGGTTCCGGCACTCGGCGAGTGGGTCCAGCCGGGATGGTGGGGCACCGGTGGCTCGGAACCTGGATCCCAGATGGAAGGCGCGGGGCTGTGGCGGGGCTCTTCCCTTATCGATAAGCATCTTCCGACGACGTCCGTTGGACTCGTGAACCGGGCGGTGACTTACACTTACAGCGGTTAACCCCCTGTTAACGAGGTACCACTCCGGCCGTGATGTCGAGACGTGTTATGGCCACACCACCAGAGAAGAAGGGATCGAGATTTGTTTACAGGACCCAAAACAAAACAAATGACTGTTCCAGGCAGGTTGGGTTCAGACGCACCGGCGGCCAAACCTTAAGCCGCTGCTCTCGCCGATGGGTTGCCACCTCAACCTGAAGGGATGAGTAAACAAAACGAGCCGATTCGACTCCCCTGACTTGCGCGTGTCTTTGGTGGCAGGAAATCTCTTGATTATTCTAGATAGTCCACATCTGTGCAGAGGAACCACAGGATCATCCTCATGCGGTATGCTCCATGCTGGAAGGAGAATAAGTAGCCAGAGGACCAAGTTCCAACACCGAGGCAACTCTTAACCAACTGAACCTTAATGCTGAGAATAAGTTAAAGTTTGTAAGTAACCTTCAATCTGAAAACTCTCTCCTTTTGAGAAGACGATCACCAAAACGACTCGACCCTTACATATTCAAGCGCTCCTGGTGACCGAAGTCCGACCTGGCGGGCTGTCTGCTGGAATGAGCCCGGATGTGTGGTGAGCTCAGGGTCACGAGTGCCCATGGAGAAGGTCCATCGCGTCAACCACCGCGTCGTATCACGTGTTTGAACCGGCAGTATCTCTAGGGAGGCGCGTTGGGACCACACCGCCCTCCAACTGAATCACCGCCTTCCCTGGGCTCTACCTCTCCCCCTCACACGAAACAAGAAGTCGACCCGTCTTTCTTCCATCCTATCTCGTTTTTTCACCTGATTCTCTCACTCCCATCTCAACCCGGCGACATCTTGCGTTGTTTTCACTGTGTCTTCGTCTCACTCATCCCGCGACTGTTCGGACCGTCGCGACCTTCCAAAACCTTCTTTATCTCATTGACAACATCTCCTCCTCTGAGGGGGCCCTGTTTGGGCACTCTTCAGTTTTCAGACCGACCATTGTCGCGTCGGGGTGTTCAAGACCCCTCAACCTGTCCCCGTCCGCCCCCCCAACTTCAAGTTGAGCACGAAGGCCAACCACACAAAAAAAGGGACATTCACACAAGCGTGGGGGTCAGCTTGATTTGCGTAAGACAAGCCTGACGCGAGATAGGCCTTGTTGCGAGATTCCAAAGGTATGTTGTCACTCCTTGAACACAAAGCCCGCAATATTCCGTCCCAGGTCTTGATCAATTGGAATGGCCTCACTTCGCCCCTGATGCTAACACGAGATATCCAGTCAACATGTCCACCCAAGACAACAGCAAGGCCCTGCTTCCTCAGGGGAAGTCCACATCCGCGGAAGACAAGGGCAAGGGCCGTGCTGTTGGTTATCGGTCTCCCCGGTGCATCACGCCCAAGACTCTCTTCACAAACCTGGACGAGGCTCACCAAGCCATTACGTCCAGGTCGGGTTCCCGACCGGCTGATGGACACAATACCAGCTTTGCGCCCTCCTCTTCAATGCCCTCGTCTCTGGATGTTGGAGGACCAACCGACTCAGCTGGCAACAGTCTGAGCTCGCGTGTCCAGCAGTCCGCTACCGCTGGGCTCAGTTACACAGCCCGCCATGGACGAGTCTTTCAGGATCCGGCATATGTTGCAGCAGAGGACGATGATGACGGCATTCAACGACTCAAGTCCCCAGCTCGACCTCTCAAGTCTCCCACCTCTCCCCGCCACCGGCGGACAGGCAATATTTTGGGTGGTTTCGAGTTGATCGAGCCTTTCAACGAGCGGTTCCAGACTGGACAGTCTCAGGCAGGCCCAACCTCCCAACCCCTCAATTCTCCGTCCTTCACTTTGTCTCCGTCTGTCTATGGAGCCCCCCAGCCCATGGGCACTACCACCACCGACTCGAACAAGGACTTTGACGAAGAGTTAGTAGACTACGAGGTCGTTGAGGCCATGTATCCAGAGCCGAACACTAAACCGAGCAACCCGAGCGAGCTGTACGGAACAACACTCTACAACCAGGCAGGCCGGCAGCGCCAACTTCCGCGCCCACCTTGTTCACAGCAGGACAGAGAGACATCCAATGATGAGCCCATCCACTTCAGTCGCCCCGTGCGGTCCAGCCGCTCAATGAGAGCTTCCCAGGAACAGTCGACCTCTCACCTTTACCCCTCCGGCCAGTACAGCAACGTCGTGTACGACGACCGGGCCAGTGCCAATGTCTACAGTTCGGCCATGTTGCCCGCTGTCTACACCAACCCTGACCCGTCCTCCACAGATGCTGAGTTCATTGCCTCTGGTGGACCATCTACCTACTTAGAGAGCGATGTTCCGACAACCGGCGCCTGCAAGGGAAGTCGTCTCAGTCAACAATCCGACCTGTCGGCGGCCGACAATGGCACCGATTCCGATGACCAAGACCCTTTCCACTACGACCGCAGCTCCATCTCTTGCTATCTACAGCCGGCTCGCGAGAGGGAAGTCAGTCAAGCTCTCCGCTGCATCCGAAGTGACAGCACGACTTCCATGAGTCCGTCGCATAATCAGTCCCAGCAACTCCTGTCGAGCCCTCAACAACGTGGTCTTGCGGGACCGAGTCAATTTGCCTCCAGTTCTCCTCCCCCACAGCAAACTATGATTCCTGCCAGCTACTCTCATGACACTTAGGATGAGCATGGTTCTGCTGGTGGTATCCGGATTCCGGTTGTTAATCCACCCATTCCGAAAAAGGCACCTAGGAGGAAGCCTCCTGTCAGCTTCAGCGACTATTTTCCAGACCATGACAGGCGTCAGAGGAAGCCGACAGATACTCTCCAGAGCGATTGGGAGACGGTCGAGAGCATTACCCAGCAGGACAGTACCCAGGCCATCGCCTCTTCATCCTTGCTGACCGGCAGCCAGCCGGCCATTCACTACGCCGGGAGCAGCATTGCCGATATCTCTGATACCAGTAGCGTCCAGATACCCCAGTTTGAGGAGACCGCGCCTAGGCATCATATCGTCCCCGGCATCATCCCAAGGACTGACCCCAACAACCCCCGTCGTCCCGCCGCACTTCGACACACGGATGTGCCGCTGTTTGAACCCAAACCTCGAATCCACCGTGTCAATGGATATTTGGAGAACGCGAACCGTGATTTCACCCCGACCAGCCAGGGCAGCAGCGGTCAGTCTGTCGGAAGCGCCATTGTCGACAGGATCACGGCCAACATCAAGGAGCGCATCGCCAAGAAGAAAGCTCAACGT
Organism: Mycothermus thermophilus; assembly: GCF_041956435.1. Classification (NCBI taxonomy): domain Eukaryota; kingdom Fungi; phylum Ascomycota; class Sordariomycetes; order Sordariales; family Chaetomiaceae; genus Mycothermus; species Mycothermus thermophilus. The sequence continues at coordinate 4,312,791 of NW_027191427.1, forward strand.
CACGGCCAGTTCCCGGCCGAGCAAAACTGGCGCGGATCCAAGCTGCAGTCGTTGGACTCGGTCGACTCCATTTACTCGCCCAACACCAAGGAGGTGAAGGTGGTCAAGGCTAAGGATGGGTATGGCGGTCATCGCATCGTCCCCATCAACCAGGACAGCCAACATGGTGCTGCTGGTCCGAGCACTGGGTCTCCGTTCCGTCGTGGTCAGAATTCTCACATTAGCTCTCCGTTCAAACAAGGCCAGGCTCCCAAGTTGAGCATTCAGACAACTCCTAGTTTCCAGGCGCCGGCCCCTGCTCGTCTGAAGGATGGTCAGCCGCAGCCGCTCACTGTTGCGTCCCCGACTCTATTCAGCTTCCCTCTGATCAGCTTGGAGGAGGCGGCCAAGCGTGAGGCGATGAAGAAGCAGACGGATGAGGACTATCCGGTAGCTCTGAAGAATCACACCCGGAACAATTCGTCGATTCGGACCTCTGCAGCAGCCTCTCCGGCTAGACCGCCGCGCGTACCAACGCCGCCCAGTGCTGTTCGGCGCGACTCGCTCAGCATTTTGGGTCTTGGGAATGGCGAGCATGGTAACAACACCCAGGCCGGTATGGAGCAGAGAATCCTCATGTCTTCTTTGGTCACCGTCTCCTAGAAGCACCTTACTAACCCACTTATTCCCTTCCCAGGCCGGCTCACGATGCACACCCGCGGCCTCTCGACCACCTCCAACAACAATAATAACCTGAGCAAAACTCGCACTGGCATGTCAGGCATGTCCCGCCTCTTCCGCGGCTCCGCCTCCCCCGTCATCGACCCTTCCATCCACCGCATCGCTACCACCGTCACCGACCACCCGTCCATGATGAACAACACCACCTTCACCTCCCCGCCCCGTCTCATCCCGCGCGAGATGCGCCCTGTCCGGCGTAACACCACTACCACGACCCGCAGCATCGCTGCTGCTGTTGGCAACAGCCCCTCCCGCCAACGGCGTCCCTTCCACACGAGCACCTTCACCATCACCGAACCCAGCTACTATCACCACCAACCCACCGCCACCGGCGTCCAAGACCTGGAAGCATCCGCCATCGCCGCTACAGCAGAAGAGCCGAGCAACGTCGGCCTGAGCTGGCCGACGCGCCGCCGCCGCGACGCGCTGCTGCGGGGCATGTACTGCGCGGCCGCCGTCATGCCGTTCCTGGCGCCGCTGGCGTACCTGGGCGCGTGCGACAGGGCCGTGTCGTGGTATACCCACGGCGAGATATCTAGGCTGACGCGCGCGCAAAAGAGACGGGTGGTGATGGTGGCGGGGCTGAGTGTGGTGGTGGGGTTGTTGGTGATGGTGTTGGTGGGGGTTTGTTTGAGGGGGAGTGAGGGAGGGTTTTAGAAAGAAGGGTTAGTTGGGATGTGGTTTTTCTTTGTTTTGTCTTTTCTGGTGCTGCTTGTTTGCCTGCTTACAGTCATGATTCTTCTGTGCTTGGGTTGGGGCATGGCATGTGCTGGTGGGTTGAACCCAAACTGGCTGGCTTACCGGATGCCTGGCTGGATGACTGGAGATGGATGGCTGGATGGATGTGAGAGAGCAAGAATCTTTGCTGAGTCTTGATTCTGGAAGGAAGGACGGACAGATGGACGGACTGCGTTCGGGATATGTTGAAGAAGGGAGATGAACAAGAAGAATAAGGGACTGAGGATGAGGATGAGGAAGAGATCTTTGGCCACGTCTGTTTGCTGCGTCAGGTGCCTACCTGGCCAACCTACTTGGGCTTTGAATATTTGTGGGATGTCTTGTGGCTTTTCGTTTTTGTCCTGATGGTAGTTGTTTTAATCCGGTATATACCTCTCAGGTAGACGGGTCTTGAGGGTAGTGTAGATGTAGATGGTGCTGTAACCCGTTCATGATCCCTCATGATTTCATGATTTTGTTATCTTCATTGCTAGTGATTGGGTGAATGTGACCACCCAGGTGTATGTACTGATATTAAGATTCTAAGCCTCCTAAATACATCTGGTTGGGTCGGAATGTGGTTGAATGACAAGCCGTGAGTGAGGGTATAAATGATGTAAACCGCTTTGTGATATTAATCCAAGATAACCGATTGAGCCTTATCCAACTTCTGTTATTGCGGGTGGTGACTACTGGATCTATGTACATGCGTTGATCGATACATACCAACAATAGCTTTCCATTGCTTCTAGTATATATATCCCTTTCATCCCCTCTCCTCTGCTTGTCCCTCATTGACCGTACTAAGTAAACTATTATCTTGTAGCACATCCTTCTTAACAGTACATGGCAGAAAGAAAGATTCTGCCCCCAAGCCCGCCGTTCAACTTGTCCAACGCGTCCTCAGGCCCGGCATCCGCGTCCTCGTATTAGACCTGGAATGCAGTTCTCTGTTTCCGTCCACCGCGCTCTCACCCAGCCTGGAAGCCAGAGATTCTAGACTCCCTTGGCGGATTCGTGCGTGCAGACTGTTCCATCGCGAGTGGCTTCCGCTGTCACCTTGCTGAGGTTCTGGGTTTATATCTGCTGGCTGATCGGGTGGTAGTGGTTGTAGTGGTGGCGAAACGCCTGTCGGAGCAGGGAGGTTGTATACTGGCTGACTGGCTGGCGAACTGAATGGATGCTGCTGGGGCGGCGGCGGTGGAACAGTTGGTGAATCTTGAGCGATGTACATCGACTGAAAACCTGATGGATTCATCGGCGCCGGCGGCACCGCTGGCTGACCGCGGGGAACGTACTGCGTCGGACACGGAATTGGGTGCGTTGGCGGGAGTGGACTTCCCTCTTCTTCCCTGGCCAGTGAGGACGACGTCTGCTCGGGCTGCTGCCATAGTAGCCGTCTCAGTTTCCTCAACCCCTTGCCCAGCCAACCCTGTCTCGATATGTCCACCGCCACCTCCCAGTCCTGTTGAAGATCCTCCTTCACCTGCTGCCACCACCCCTTTCGCTTCTCCTTCACCCCGTTCTTCATCTCGTGCACCCGCTTCTTGACCTTCGGCTTGCTCTCAGCGACAACCCACATGCGGTAGCCCACGGTGATGAGCGTCACCACGAGGGTGATGGGGATGGCCGTGTAGAGTAGCGACTTGGCCAGAGGGCTGGTATACACCTCCGCCTCCACCACGTTTTCCTTCGCGGGGTACTCGGTCTGGAAGATCTCCGAGCCGACGACGGTCGCGATGCTGACCGTGGGCAGGAAGAGTACGGTCAAAAACGAAATGACGGTCATGGAAGCCGAGTCACGCACCATGAGCCGCGAGTCTTGCTGGGTGACGAGGTGGAAGGCGAGGTTGGTCGTGTTATCGACGCGCTTTTGCAGGCTGGTCAGACGCAGGCGCGTGTTGCGGAAAAGGCTGCGGATGTAATACAGGTTGTCTCGGAGCAGGGTGTGCGGGCTGACGGGCTTGTGGTAGATGGTGTTGGAGATGGTGAGGGTAGTGGGGGTGCGCGTCAGAGGATGGAGCGTGGTGATGCTTGGCGAGGGACGAGGGAGACGATGGTGGTGAGACGAGGTGTTTGTGTCGGCTTCGTCTGTGCTGTGATCCTTCGGCACCTCGTGCGATTTAAGGTCATGTGTATGCCCCTCTTGAAGCAAATGCTGGTCTATTTGCATCTGTCTCTCGCGTTGCTGCTCCTGACGGTGTAGCGTGGATATCATGTCCTCCACCAACATCAGGCACGACTCAACCGCCTCGCCTAGGTTGATCAGATGAAGGGTCCAATCGTGGAGCTCTTCAAAATCGATCTGCTCCGTCACCTTTTCGCGATAGGTTGATGGGCTGCGGTTGAGGATTTTCTGTTCATGATTAAGTGGTTAGCAGGAGCATCTAAGGTTGGTAGGTAGTCGGCAGAGAGCGCACATGTTCCAACTTGTCAATGATATCTACCATCCCCCAGACCGATTTATCTGTCAGGAGAAACAGGCCTTCTAAGATGAGCTGGAAGAGGGCGAACGGCTCGATCAGGACGTCCTGCCAACAAGGCTTGTCCATAAAGTCCTGGAGGCGCTCTTCCACCGGCGGCAGGGGGCCAAAGATGACGAGAGTGACACCTCCGCCTTGCTTCACCCCGTGCTTCCTGAGGAAATACCCTGCCTTGTACCAGCGGTAGCTGATGTCGTGCTGGGGCTCGACAGCTTTGCAGAGGTAGTGGAACCAACTCGTGAAGCCGCCGTCGCTAGCGTCACCGTCATGCTCCGCCTCCATGCGCGCGCCGAAGCTGTGGCAGACATGTTGGACGCGCTCATTGAGAAAATCGCCGGGGATTTGCAAGGCTTTGCAGAGCTTGATAATACCCGGCGCAACATCGGGTTCTGAGTTGTCGAGCGGTGCTGTGATGATGCGGAGTTTGGCGGGCGTGGACACGAATTCGGGGTCAAACTCCTGGGAGTCGACGACCTGGTGGCCGTTGGGATGTTCTATATAGAAGAGTTGGCACCCATGTTTGATCATGCCTGGTAATATTGCAAAGGCGAATGACAATACTCACCAGCTGTCACCTCCCAGATTGAAACTGGAAAGCTTTTGGGGGTGGACTTGGCCTCCTCGTCGTTGAGCCAGGGAAGGTCTTCATACCGTCTATACGGTCGCGAAACTTGGGTCCATGACATATTGGACTACCCATATACAATGTACCTAGGGATACAGACTTTCGACGAGGATGACAACAAGATTGGAACAGGTCATTCAGTGATGTCGATTCAACAAGATTAATACTTTTTTAATGTCTGATAGATGAGCTTGTCCGTAGATGCCTACAGAGTGCCCCGTAGGCTTTCTCGAGGCGTGGTGCCGCCTTAAGGCTGAGCCGCGCGCTTATATCATGCAGAACCGCCAACCGCGGAATGGGGGCAGGGGTTGAATGGTTGAATGCCACGCTCTGTTGGCGCCGGGGTGGAGGACTCAGGCAATAACCGAGAAATGATTCTAAAAAGGAACCAACAGTCTTTTTCCCGGCATACACAGTGTACAGTATGTCGCCTGGTGAGAACTCGCCGTTTTGCTGTGGTTGCAGTGTCGGGAGCCTTATGTCAGAGACGGTCTCCTCCGTTCAGCCTCAACAGCCTCAACAAACAACGTGACATTCAGCTAGAGATTCTGGAGCTCAGTCGATCAAATGCCGAGATATGCTGTCTTCCTCCCAAAGAGGTTGATTTGTTGATCAGCTGAAAGCCCAACAACATCTGATAACCCATGCGACGAGAGCCTCAAGGCTGAGAGTGACAGAGCATGTTTTGTGGGGTCAAGGCCGTCTCGATGCCATGTTTCCTGATCAATGACGAGCTATTGAAGAGTCTGTTGCGGGGTCATGAGTGTCTGCTGTGAGTGCAGTTCAGGACTTCGCAAGGCTGAAGCTGAGATCATGCAACCCATCAGATGCTAGGACAACGGCTACACAACAGCCTTGCCAACTATCAGAGAGCCTGTTTCCTGTTAATGACAATTTTAAAGCCATTCTGCAAGAGACATCATGCCAAATTTCCAGGAGCCGACCCTCCCTCGGACAGACTCGGGTGTAGAGGGTATGAGATCAACTCGATGCCACCACGTTCATGCACGCCACCCCGGAAGTCTTGACACAGCCAATCCTCACTGAGTCTCTGGGCTTGCTTGTGCAAAGTCGGACCATGCCGAGGAAGAGAGAACAACGGGGAGACCGGAGTCTTCAGAGCCTCTTGTCTGTATAGGAAGATGGAGGGAAGGGAAGGCTACATCACTACGCGTGGTGTCGTCGCCTCTGTGGTCAGATTGTTGGCCTGATCGTTATGGCTGAATTTTGATGTTTCCTACATACCGTCCATCGTGCGCCTCTGTTGAGTAGTGGTGGTGATGTGGTCTGAGAGATAGAAAAGCAGTTGAGCGTGCTCAGACCCAGGACAGGTTTCAAGGGTTCAAATCATCTTTTCGCTCACCAAGCAACACGATCACAAATCTCAATCAACTGTTGACTGTCAAACGTGAAGCTGAGTCCTACGTACGTACTCATGAGAGGTTATGGTAAGCAGTTCACTTAGGGAAATACCCTTGATACACAAATCCACATCACACTCTTGGGCCTCAGTGTTCTGACCCGATTTCTCTTCGAATCATCTAGTCCTACACCTGGCCACAACCAGACCAAAGGCGTGAGGTTCAGACCCTCGCTTTGAACCCAACCATTTCCCAGCCCATCAATCGAGGTGATCCAGATCACCGTGAACCCCACAGTGTCGCTTTAAACCTACCCATCTGCCAGCCTATCACTCGAGGTGATTCCGGTCACCGTGAGTCTCACACTCTTGCCAGCATTGGCGCCAGCCACTGTCTGCCTCCTCGATTATCCGGACCTGTTGAGACGCGCGAAACGCACAGTCCTTGGACACTGCCATACCAGTCTAGTCCACCGGCCGAACCCAGGCGGGACTTGCCTTGGGCACTACAGGCTTCGCAAGCACAAGTAAGATCTACCCGAGGCCCGAAATGTCAGTGACGTCCTCGGTCGTCTAACGAGTCCAATCAGACCCAAAGCTCCAGCCCCGGCTGTCTTGGAAGTTGTCTACGGTGCCTTTGTTGTGTATCAAACTAAAGACAATTCGACCATATTAGCCTTCGACAATGGCTGAGGTCCCACCCCAGCAATATCCCGCCACAGCCCCGGCGACCGTTCCAAACGGCCAGCCGGGGACGGTGACTGCTCAGCCTGTTCCTGTTCCTGTTCCTGTGACTCAACCCAGACCAGCAAAAGCCCCCCAAGATGTTCCAATTCACCTTATGACATGGCATCACATTTTTGACTCTCCAAACTTGTGGCGATGGAGGTTCGTCCACCACTACCAAAAGCCGGGATGGGTCTACGACGACACAAATATCTACCGCCACCGTGACTATGCCGGCCGCGTCACCAAAAAGCCCAAAAGCGACCGCTACCTGAATCACAAGGATGGCAAGCTGCGCAACCTGATTGTCCAATGCACCGATGAGATTTTCAGGGGCCCCAGAATTCGACATGGCAACGGACGTACATCCGCAACGCCTCACCGCTCCCTATCCGCATTGCCACCTGGGTTGTCGACTTTGCTGATCCGGAAAGCTGGGAGGAATGGAGAATCATGGTGCTCCGGGCCTTTCCAGCTGCATTTGCCCTGGTCTTCTGCGTACGTTTGCTCCCTCTCCCATGTGAGCATGGCCTTCCCCTAACCTGAACACCACAGTTCTGGTCCTTCGGAGACGGCCGGGTCGAGAACCAAGGCTGCTATGCCCCTGTACCCTACTACTTCCACGGTGACGCCAAGGTCTGGGGAAACCTGTTGGAGAATCTCTACTACCAGGACGTCCGTCCGGCGTTGGCCACCAATAACCACGTGTACCGGTTGCTCAAGCCGCGGTACCTGTGTTTCTTAAACAACCCCTACGACGCTAAACAGCCCGGCGTCCACATTCGCTCCGTCAGCGAATGGGAGCAAGAGGTCGCCGCCCATGGAAACGTCAATCTCAACTACCTTTTCGTGGCCTGGTCGACTCGACAGTTCAGCGTCCACTCACAGGAGGACATGATGGCGCTGCTGCAACTTGCAGAGCGCGCATGCCGTGAAGCCAACCTTCCTGCCTTCTGGATCAGCTCGCACTGCATGATCGATCCCCGCGAGCTCGAGGAAGACGTCTACCGCATCTCCGACATTGTGCGCGGCGCACAGAAGATGGTCATCATCGTCGGACCCCCTCCACAATCCTACCCTGGGCAGGTGGCCGTTGACACCGACTCCCTCCTCCAGCAGTGGGGATCTCGCTTGTGGACATTTCCCGAGATCCTCCTTAGCCCGGGGAACAGCGTATCCGTCTACAACCGTGCGCTGGGCCCGGATTCACCACCGCTGGTCATCACCAAGAATCAATTTGCCGCCCGCGTCTGGGCCGACACGGATGCCAGCCTCTCGGGCCAACTGCTGGACCACTACGCTGGCAAGCTCGAGCTGACCCGCCTCGAGCTGTCCGTCATCCTCCTCAAATGTCTCTTCACTTGCCACACCAACACTTGGCTCCCAGGCGACCACTCCTACGCGCTGATGGGTCTGCTGCACCTACGGCCCAAGGTCGACAAAGATGACTCGGCCTTCCAAGCATTCGCGCGCATCTCCCTCAGCAACGACTCAGACCAGCTCCTAGAGCGCGCCATTTCCATCCTCCCCGCCACTGGTCCCTCCCAGCCATGGCACGACTTCTCCGACGCCTACGGCAGCCAGCTCTGGGATATCGCTCCCACCTGCCAGGTCGCGGGCGTCTGCGGCGACGACACGGTCATCCTGGACGGGGCGCGTGGCGCCAGCATCCGGTGGAAATCCTTTTACTACGTCGCCTTCTCGACCAAATTCAGCTGGAAGCGCCTCATCTCCCTGTTCCTGCTGCAGTACCAGGGCTACTTCTTCATCGCGGGCGTCGCGATCGCCGCCACCATTTCGTCGACGTCCAAGGCGGGCAGCTCATCGTCGTCGTCGTCCTACACGAGAGGCTCCTCGTATTACGGCAGCGGCAGCGCCCCGTCGTCCGGCGGCGTATCATCATCCGGCGCCAAAGCCGCCGCCGCCCTTTGTTTCCTCATCTGGATTTGGCTCTGGCTGCTGACCCCGAACCTCGTGCGCACCTGTCTCGGCGGGAAGCTGACCGACGTGCAGGCCGCGCTGTTCGGCTTTGAAGGGTATCTCAACGCGCCGACGGTCGAGCGCGCCATCTTTGGCGGCAACTTCAACCGCCTCGGCTGGTCCGTCAACGGCAGCCCGCTCAGCCGCAGCTACGTCAACGAGCACGGCGAGCGCATCGCCGTCGACCCGACCAAGGACCCGAACGTGAAGGCCAAGGTCGAGCAGGCCATGCGCGCCACGGGGCCCGGGCAGATGCGGATTTTCACGCTCGTGGATACGTATAATATGCAGATGACGCTGTTTGAGGCGGAGAGGCCGCCGGTGTGCCTGTTTTTATGCGGCGCAGAGGGAGGTATGCAGAGGGCGGTGGCTTGTTCGTATGACTTTACCACGGGCACATTTTATCGCGAGACGGTGCTGCGGATGCCGACGACGAGTTTGAATCGGATGGATAGGACGTCGAGGATCAAGCTTGGGTTGAGCAGGCCGGTAGGATGGTTCCAGGTGAGGCCGGCGGCGCCGCCGATAGTGCCGATGATGCCTGTTCCTCCTGGAGCAAGCCAGGTGTAGAATGGCTGGCGCGTTGGTGGGCTCAAGGATGGGTTCCTACCCTCTCAGGGTTGCGGTTGCTTGTGCATCTCCATCTTTTTCCTGCTCTTACCAGGAAGCACTCAATCAGGGTCATGTTCATTCTTGTTATCTGGGACAACCTTTTGCTCTAGGTATCACTGGTATTTGCATATAATTTTTCCCCCTCTTCTTGGGGTTTGGGGTTTGTTTGGAAAGAGGAA
>NW_027191427.1:4322986-4327200 GCF_041956435.1 Mycothermus thermophilus
GGGGGGGGGAGGGGGGCGCGTTATGCACATTGGCACATGAGCAGATGGGCTTGCTCTCAAGCTGGCATGACAACGAATCAACTGTTATTGATCATTAGACAAAAGCACATGATTGAGTTTGAGCCTGGAGACCCGGAATGAAGAGAATTGTGAAATGACTCCGCTCGGCGCGGCCGCACCTCGCTACGCAAGGTTTTCCCAAGCGTAACTCTTCTACTGCAGGTAAAAGGAGGAGATTCTACTATATACAAAAAAACACAAAATAACTACCTACCATAGCTACTCCGTATTATACTTAATACTAGGGGGGCAGGGCCGGCGCCGAGCGCGTACGGCCCGCCCTTAGCCTGGGTAAAGGGGAAGAAACCGTTCTGGCTGGCTGGGAGCGTTAGATTAGGAAGTATCGCTGTGGTGGCTGAATATGTAGCTGGGTGGGAGTTATTCGGCTAGTCAGGAGAGAGGAAGGTCTTTGGCTAGCCGGGAGAGGGGGGAAGCTTCCTAGCTGGCCAGGAGAGGAGGGTAGCCCTCTGGGTGGCCGAGAGAGGAGGGCAGCTCTCTGGATGGCTTAATCGATCAAATGGCTTGGATGGCTATGGCTAAGAGAGTACGTAATGGCCACGAGAGACAGCTGCCTTATGGTTGGCTGCCAGAGAAATAAAGAGCTCTGATTGGCTAGTAAAAGCCGGCCTGAAATTCGCCCTCGCCTGCAGGGGCTAAACTGATTTTCCCTTCGCTATCGCTTGGGAAAACATTCGGAGGGGAGGGTGCAGAAGGCTGAGTATTTGGCTTACGTAAAGTATGTGCTTCTGTGCTGGTTGACATGAGAACTTTTGAGAAGTCTGGTTGACGACCCGAGGCTCAAGGCATTCCAAGTCATGTACCCATGATTTTACCTGACCGATGTCTGAGCACACATCCAGGACATGCCCGGTGGCTGACTTGCCCATGTTCAAGCCCTGTTGGAAACAAGAAAGCCACCTTGGATACCATCCTCCGTACATATGTACATACATGCACGCTTGCCGTCTACAGCCACCGAAGGAGCTGAGCCTGCAGCATATTGTGTTGGTCCTGTCTGATCCAGCCCTGAGCTAAGCTAATAGATACCTGAAGCTAACTGTACGAGTACGAAAAGGGGGGAGCTGAGCGCGTTGGCGCTCAGCGTGGGCATTCCGTAGCCTCGTTGCATGAAAGGGCATCCCGCAAGGCACAGAGCAGAAGAGGCATGTTGGGACGGCTCAGCCACACATAGAGAGGGCGCGTCAAGAGGTATGTACATATCACAAAACGCGCCCATCTGGATGGAGGCCCACCGATAGTTGTTGGGAAGCGACAGTCTTTTTTCTAGCGTGGATCCCACGCTCCAACTAAGTCCACTCGATAGCATGATAACCATTATGTTCGGATACTTTCGTCCGTCTGTCGTCGTTCTACTTTGTTGAACAACAGCCGCTATAAACCAGGCGCTACCATGTCATGGACGGATTTGCCAGACACCTACGACCGGTTGGCGGCGGCTTGCCGTTATGATCCGACCTATGGATCGCTTTCTGCTGCACCCAAGCAGTTTCCAGTTACCATATTCGAGGCTAATATGGGTATGGAGCATTGAACCGCATCCACGCATCATCTTGGGAGCTTGAGGACTGATGAAGGGGTCATGCTGCCTGTTTCTAGCGCGCATTCACCACTGTGCTCGGAAGGTCGTGGAGAACAAGAGCTTCGATCAGTCATTGATCCGTAATCATGCCGACTTGCGTATCATTATCGCTCCGGTTGACTCTTTGCGCCTAGGCTATGCATCTGGAATGATCGATCTCTGTCAAGCGCTGGATATCCCGCACGACTTCCTCAACGAGCGCATGAGAGGCGTCTGTCACAGCTTCGGCACGCGTCCCGAAGGCGAAGGATACGCCGCGTGGTTCCGTTACCTCTGCAGATCCATCGATGCCGAGGGCATTCTACAACATCACCGATGGTATAAATCGGCCTTCTACCTCAAGAAGCATCCTGCAACCCTCGGGGGCGGTATCACATTGGTTATGTTTGGTCCCATGCCAGCTGTGACCCGGCGTGTCGAGGCGTGTGTAACATCGCTAGCTTGGCTTGATGTTCTGAAAGAACCCTTTGTGTTGTTCGACCTTATCCTGGATGCACTCTTTAAGGAAACAGATCTGACTGTCTTGCGGCTGTTGGACGTTGTCCAAGATTTGGAACAGGTGTGCTACCTTCGCCAAGTTGCGGAAGGAAATTGGGCGGCTGACGAATTACAAAATTAGCAAATCCTGAAAGTGACTACCGGCTATCGAGAAACCCGCCATAAACATGCAGAGCAAATCGACTTTGCTGAGCTTCACGGATGGGCCAGGAATCTTGTCAGCATGGGTGAGCTTATTGATTGGTGTTTGATGGTTGTAGACGGTACGCTAGGCGCTGTTCGACGGCAAAAGGAGAGAAGAGAGAAGCGGAGAGAGGAGTCCAAACAGGCGTCCTGGATGGTGACTTCCGAGCCAGTAGATCCTATCCACGACCATCTCCTCGAAACTCTTCTCTACCGGCGAAGTCTCTTCTCCTCTACCCGTTTACGACTGACCAGCCTCCAACAACGCATTACGAACGCCACAAACCTCGCCTTCCACCTCGTAACCCAACAAGACTCGCGCCTCATGATCCGCGACTCCGCATCGATGACGGTTATCTCCTTCCTGACCATCATCTTCCTTCCTACCGTGAGCATCGCGACAGTGATGGGGTCGGAGCTTTTCCAAACAAACTTTCCCACAGGCTCCTCTCCCCCAGAACGAATAACAACTGCAGACGCTGCTTCAGACCATATCGAAATCCTCACGAGTCCACTGTTTAAGACACTCTGGACCATCTCCATTCCGATCACCGTAACCATCACCTTGATCGCCATGTGGTATCGGAAGTGGGCGCTGTCGAAGAAGAAGCCAACAATGACAGTGAAGATACGGCTCAACGCCAAAGAATCATGGTCACAGTTTCCCGAACAGCAGCCGACGCCACCACCATTGGAAGATCGCCAGGAACCGAAAAACCAGGACTCGCTGCCGAGGTTTTTATCGAGGTTACCACCACTGGAGGATCGCCAGGAGCCAACAAACCAGGGCCCGCTGCCGACGGTTTCGCAGATGTCGGAGGCTCCTGAAAATCCGGTCAATGAAAACCCTCCACAAATGTCATCTCGACAGTCCAATGTGCGACTTCGCCCGCGCCCAAGCGTGTATGGGCCAAATGAGCGGCCGAGCAGTCCAGAGACCATTGCGAAGTTGCGTGCTAAATTATCGTACCTACGCCCACAAAATCCCCCGCCGCCACGCCCTGGATCAGACCACTCGCGCTCAAATACGCCAACCGGCATGTACCGGAGAAGGACTGAAACTAGTCAGCAAAACGACACCCGAGTTCGGTGGCCGTTTGGTGTCACCGATTCCCCGGGGCTAGATACTGAGGACTACGACGGCCGCACAACGACCGAGCCACATAACGGATACACACATGCTGTAGATATAACCCCGAGAGATGGGCCTGTGGAATTGGGTGGGGCCACTGTAATGTCAGTGCGTGAGGGCGAGACTTGGGCGCGACCGCCGCGAACGCATGCTCGTAGGAGATCGAGAGAGCGCAGGACCGGAAGGAGCACTCCCTTCGTGATGGGTGGAAGTAGAAGATACACGCCAGTGTCAGAGAGGATTATTACGAATATTTCGCCAGCGGTGTTGGATCTGATTCAAAGGAACTTCAGGACTTGCTCTCCTGAGGAGGCACGCTCTCGATAACCCTAGGTGTGGTTGGCATGGAGAGATGGATTAGACATCCAGTACATAATGAATCAATGGACACCACGCACAACAATCCTTGATGAATCTGACTTACATCTTATCTGCTGATACCGCGGTATAGTGACAGTGAGAGCCTCCTTCATCACGTCGATTTGTCACAGTATCCCGACAAAACATCTCGTCCGCTTGATGTTGAATGACCAGCCACAGCTGCGAAAGCGTTTCCCAGCTTGCAACATACTGTAACAATGCCCCCATCCATCCTCTCCCTACATCTTTCGAACGTGCCCTCATCCTTAGGATCTGAGTGAAACAATCCGGTATCCACATCCGCGCCAAGCCCCGTCTTGGCTCCGAGACGGGGCCGATGTTGGGTCCTGAATTGGGAAGGTGGGGCCGGACCCGCAGCCG
>NW_027191427.1:4331956-4384718 GCF_041956435.1 Mycothermus thermophilus
CGGGAAATCGGACGTCCCTTGTCCGAGTCGTCAAGGACGGCGAGTTCAGGTGCATCACAACTTTGATGGCTTGCTTGGTTGTCTTTACAAACATTTGACAATTGGCTGTGCGATCGGCATGGTGCACACCAATTTTATGCGTCCGCTCATTGCTCCTCTCCGTGGCTTTGTTGTCTTTCCTGTCTTTCGTTGTCAGATTTTGGGTTGCGACGACAGTCAACCGAGGAGGTCCATCCAGGCTTGTCACATTTTCTTGTGATTAGATATTGAGGCGAGAAGCCAGAATTTTCCTATGGTACATTGCTCGTGAGAACAGCCCGCCAACTTCCGATGGCCCACCTTGTGAGCAACCAGTCAACCGAGCTAATGTCAAAGAAATCATCAAACTCTGGCTGGAGACATCTGATGGAAGCAGTCAGATCCCGATCTTCTTCCGCTGCTCTCTCATGTACGCGATATGCTCAGGCTTCGCAAGCTGTGCTTTACCGCCACTGTTCGCCATCCAGCGGAGGAGCTGCTTGTTCCCATCTTGACTGATCTGCGATGCCAAAGAGAACAATCCGCACTTTCCCCGGTACCGTTCGTCGTGTGACTGCAACAGAACCGCAACGGGGATAGGAAAGTCAGTGAAGAACTTGCTCGGGCTTCTGTCTCTCGGCAAGCGTCCCTGGGCATCGTAAAGATCTGCTCCCAGATTCTGTTCTCTCATCCAGTTGTTGAGAAGCCGAAGCTGCTCCCTGGCATAAGCCTGGGTTTTGTTAGGATCCGCGCAAATAGAAGAATCCGGTCCATTTGGAATGGCAATGGCATCGATGAGTTTTTGGCGGTAGTTATATACGTCGGACAGTAGCCACACCAGGAACTGTTCCCGGCATTGGTAAACCTCGTCTATGGGAAGAGGCGGCAGAGCAAGATGTATGTCAACAATGAGTCCGAGATTTACGTGGAGGGGTTTTGTGGGTCAGGGAACCCACCAAATATACCGGGTAGCAGGGACGCTGGATTCCAGTAGATGGCCTTTGAGACATACGCCAAGTTGAAGCTTGTTGGATGGGTCAGCCGAAATCAACAGTTTTCATGCAGTAGGTGACTTGAGGAGGACAGAGCAGCATCGTCCAAACTGGAATAGAGAAACGAAACATACCAGACATCGTGGAAAACATGCTCCAACCCGAACACATATGCCACCCACAGATGCTCCATCTGACCGCAGAGCTCCTCCAGATGCAGCAGCTTTCAACCTAAGTGGTACTTTGCCCTGATCCATGCGACCAAAGCCGGCAGCTTTGAGCAGCAATGTGGACGGCATTGTACCGGTGACACAGCTTGGCAAACTCTGCCAAATTATACGCAGGGATGTCTTTGTCTGGAAGAGCGAAAGGGATTGCATTGACGGGGGCGTGATGTGCAGCATAAACCAAATGCCAAAGCACCAGCGGAGTGCCTTCGGGAAAGTCGACGACAGGGAGTTCTTGAGGGTCCGCGGCTGGTATGTTGCAGACATCTTTGCGCCACCCAGGTAGGGTCTCATCCATTATTTTTGTCGAGACCGTAAAAGCCCTTCGAACGTCCTTGGACCACTTTGGGATCTTGTGCGTAATACCCCCGGTAATGACGAGGGTTAGGTCTCCGTCCTCGGCCGTGAAGAGAACCTCGTAGATGTAGTACTTCTTGTCTGAGCCAAGGGGCAGTCGCAACCAAAGTCAGCAGGATGGTTCGGTCGGCTTAAACTTGATACTCTTCAACACCTTCAATCACGGGATGCACGATGGAACTTCATGAAGGTTAGTCCTTACACAAAATGGAGCTCCACTGATCTGCAGACAGTCCATGGCCAATGCGGACTGCTTGGCCCAATGAACGTAAGTCGTCGGTCTGCTGCTTGATTGATGGATTGTCGTGTTCCATCCTGACGGCGACCGAGGATCCGTTACTGCGCTCAACGATTCGGCTCTCCTGCGAAGAGAGAAGATCCTCGCCTTTTCGCTTTCGGAGCGTCTCCTTGCTGTCTTCCATTGTGATCAAATTTCGCGCGTAACGGCAAACAAACCGAGCGAAGGAGAGAATAAGGTGTGGCAGGTTTGACCACAAACGCCTTTTTTCTGAAGTTGCGAAGGGTCGGTCACGATTGCTTTGGGAAGGAAGGTTGAAAGGAGGGGTGGAACGAACAACACGCGAATCAAGAATCTCAGGCAACGACCTGGAAGCCCAGGCACCTGCCTCATGCCCCATGTCGAGGTAAACCAGCAACCTGGCCCGTTGTCTTTTATTTGCACAATACTATCTGACAAATCTGCTTTATCTATGTGCCCTTGGCAACCTGGAACCTCATGAATATTTCTGATACATGTTCCGGTTCTTAGGCATCTTTCTCCTGCCACGGTTACACGTTTTCCCAGTCCAAGTGAAGACACTGGATCCAGACTCCTCGAGGCGCTCGGCAGGAAAGGTAGGTCAATCAGCGATAGCGCATGCCCAGTCAAAGCTGAGCTGCTTATACTTCTTCCGCCGTGCCTTCATGTACTCGATGTGTTCCTCGGTTGTAAATGGAGCCTTTCCACCAGTCCGCATGATCCACCTAGCCAACCTATCGTTCCCCTTTGGGTTGATGATCTCTGTCGCCAACCTCTTCAACCCACACGGGCGGTAGTGACGGTACTCGGCGTGATGGGGAGTATTACCAAGATCCCTGAGGTCAAGCTTCACCTTCTCGAAGAGGCCGATAGGGCTAATGTCGGTGGCAAGGGCTTGAGGTAGGTCGTCAATCCTCGGAAGGTTCGAGGCGCTGATCCAGTCATTGAGAAGTCGGAGTTGTTCGGCCGCACACTCGGAAGCGGAGAGCGGCCAAGAACAAATTGTACCGTCACCAGGAACAACCTTATCGGTGATCTCGATGAGCTTGGTGTGATACTTGTACACTTCAGAGAGTGACCAGCGAATAAACTCCTGTCTAGCTCGATAGATCCTCTCTGTTGTAAAACGCCTTGGTCAGTAAATCAAGTACGGTATATGGCCTCGTACAAGCGATGATGATGTGTACCATAGATACCCGGTGGCATGGAGGAAGGACTCCAGACGACGAATTCCGCAACATATGCCAAGTTGTAGCTTGTCAAGATGGTTAGTAGGTTTCAGACATAATCTTGGCAAGATATGCGTACCACATTTCGTGGAAAATCTGTTCGATACCGAGCTCATATGCGATCCAGAGAAGATCGAGTTGACCAAAGTCCGAACGGCTTTCATGGGGGTTTGAATCCAGTAAGGGGAACTCCTGGATCCAGTTGTGCAGGTCACTCCTCATCAAGTGGATGGCGTTGTATCGATGGCAAAGCTTTGCCACTTCACCGAGGACTCTGAGACCTCGGCCTGGGTGGATACAATACCCGCTTTTGCCCTCTGTGAGGTGAGAGGCCACGATCAAATGTCGAAATGCCGGGGAAGTTTCTGTGGAAAGCCTGGCGACAGGAAGGTGCCCTTCTCGGTGAACAGTGCTCTCAATATCGCTGCGCCAACCAGGAAAGAGCTCATCCATCGTGCTGGAGGAAACCGTGAAAGCCACTCGAGAAAGCGTTGGCCAGAACTTCGACGCCGTGATCACCTCCTCAGTCATGACAATTGTCAAGTCCCCATTCTCTGCGGTGAGAGAAATCTCGTCAATGTTGTATTCCTCGCCTAGATTAAGAGAAGAAGGTTGTCTAGTTAGCAAGGTGCTCTGCTTTCATGGGTACTTCGTATCTGAACTGGGATCGAACTGACGCAGAATCTTTTTCCACTCTTTGATGCCCAGATTTTTGACAGTGATTGCAGAAACCGGTTGGACGGCCGATGCCTCGGGCTCAGCTCCAGGCTCTCGCCCGACTGACTGAGGGTCCTGATCCATGACTGCAGGTTCCGGTCGGTCGGTAGGACGCCCCACGATGCGTACTTTTTGTGCGGGTTGGGGGGCCTCAGTGGCTCGCTTTCTGGTGTGGTTGATGCTTTCGCTCATTGAGATGAAAGTTCGCTGCGAGGGAACGAAATGGTGGAAAAGGAAGACGGAGTAGTGTGGTCCCACGGCTTGAGGGATGAAGGGAATTGGAAGGCAGGACAAATGACCGACTTTGTGTCCAGTGTTGCAGAAGGCGCATGGGACGAGAACTGATCGATTCCATCATCCAATGAATGGAAGAAGGGGAGAAAGTGATCAGGGAAAAAGGAGGAAGAAAGAAAACACGTGATGATTCAAGCGCAGCAACTTGGATCCAATCCTCATCAACTGTTCACCTGAGAGCCAACTTAAATGCTATCCACATCCGACTTTACGCAGAGCCCACATTCACATCTCATACTTCTTCCTCTGTCTCCTCATATACTGAATCTGCTCATCCGTCGCGATCCTCGTCTTCCCATCAAACTTCGCCAGCCACTGAAGCAACATCGCCTTCCCATCCTTCTCCATCCATCTCACCAGCTTATACCGGCCGCAATACGCCGTATAATGCTCTCCCCTCACATTCGAAGTTTCCAACGGCGAGTCGTGGAGGAAGTCCATGGGGCTCCGGCCCTCCGAGTTCTCCAGGCCGTTGCTCTTGAGATGAAGCCCTTCGCGGGCAAGCCACTTCTCCAGCTCTCTGAGCTGCGCGGTGACGCACGTTTTGCCCCAGTAGTAGCTGGAACAGAGTTCCTTGCTCACGTCGGGAGCGTCGGAGTCTATGGCTTCGACGAGCCTCTCGCGGTGGGCGGAAATCCTGGCCATGAGGGTGTCAACGTAAGCTGCTCTGCGGCTGTAGATCTCGTCTGCGGTGCCGAAGACGAGTGCGTTAGTAGGCGTTGATCCTACGGTATGACTTGGCGTTTGTGATGTCAGAATGGTTTTCAGACTCACCAAAAGCTCCCGGCCGGAGGAATGCCGGGTTCGAGAAGGTGCCTTTGGCAACGAATGCCAGGTTGAAGCTTCACTCGCCAGGCGGTTAGCTGAGAATCACCACTGCGCAGAACACAAATGAAGAAAGGGAGTTTCTCGCCAGCATACCAGATCCTGTTGAAGACTTTCTCAAGTCCAAACTCATACGCAATCCATAGATGTTCCAGCTGGCCGTGATATCCAGGGTCTGGGTCCTTGGCCTTCTTTGAGGTGTCCGAGCCATAATATACGTGCTTTACGGCATCATAGGCCATGTACTCATCCCACTTTCTGTAGTCATCAGAGTCATCAGAGTCACTGGAGTCGGCCCAACTGCTGGACTTGTCGGAGCCGCTGAAGCCATCGGAGTCTCCGAAGTCCTCACCCTCCTCAGATTCATCTTCCATGTCTGGAGATGCCAGCCTGGCGGGTAGAGCTTCTTCACCCAACCCGGCACATTCCTGGCAATCAGGTGGAGGGCACTGTGGTGATTAGTGAGTTTGGCAAGGTCCCTCAGTTGCTCGATACTAAGCTTCTCCTTGATGATGAAGGTGGGATTGCTCTCAGTAGGCAAGTGGTGAGCCGCAGCAACCAGGTGTCGAAACACCTCCGGAGTTCCACGAGCAAGCTCAGCGATGGGAAGGCTTCCACCGTCACCTGGGATGGTTTTGGCGATGCATTCACGCCAGCGTGGCAAGTCTTTGTCCAGGTTGCTGGTGGAAATGGTGAGGCCGATTCGGTCGTCCTTCCACCAGACCCAGTCATGCTTTGATGACGAACCACCGCCAGTGATGATGAGGGCCATTTCGCCGTTCTTGGCTGAGAAACGGACCTCTGCGACATGATGCTTTTTGCCTGTATTTTTATTGAGAATGAAGTAAGAAACTAGCCCAGTAGGTGTTGTTTCTCAGAGGACCCATGACTTCCGCAAGACTTCATCCCACTTATGCTTCTGCAGCTTCTTTCCATTCTTTCTCGCCTTTTGTGCAGGCAAGTTGGTGGAATTGTCTTTCACTTTAACAACGACCACGTCTCCGTTTGCGCGCTCGACGATACGACTCTTCTTTGCGGACTGGAGGTTATCGGCTCCTCGCCTGCGTGAACCACCCTTTTTACGCGGCATTATCAAACGGGACTGTTGTTTCTACCTATGTTCGACGTGGCTTGAGCAATAGAGAAGTAATGGTGTTCTTTGCAGACAGGGTTGAGGAAGATGCCCGTCGTCCAAAACACCAACACGGATGAGCAACCTCATCGTCTTATCTCAATGTGAAAAGAGGCAAGGAACACATGGGAAGAAGCGAAGAACTGGGATAACAGTCCAGGAGTAATTAAATACCTAGGATATTTAGTTAGTAGGGGCAAAAGAAATATGAAACTTAAGAAGGGTAGTGCTCCTCACTCATCATACTGTGTTGGTGGTGGGCCTCAACTTCAAGGGGGTTGATGCCAAAGCATAAGCAATGGGGCAATGGGCAACCTCTCTCCCCTCTAACAATTCAGACAGCGTAGATATTATCTACATCTCCCCGGGAGTCCAAGAGAACTTCATGATTCCTCCTTCCCAGTGCCTCTGTGATGGAAGCAGAAACGGCGTGCCAGATCTGCATGGATATTCCTCCGACAAGTTACTCCGACATGTTTGCTAGAAGAACAAGCGTAAATAGGGAGAAGCGAGGCCATGGTCATCACTCCTCATACTTCTTCCGCTGTCCCTGCATGTACTCCATATGCTGCTTGGTCGCCAACTGAGGGCTGCCACCAGTCTGCATCATCCACTTCATCAACCGCACATGCCCTGACACATTGATGATCTCGTTTGCCAGTTTCACCAACCCACAGCAGTTGTATGGGACCTTAGGGTGGAGCCCATCATGGAATGTGGTCACATCAAGTGGGTGGTTGTCGAAGAGACGAACAGGGCTCCTGTCGGTGGCGAGGAACCCTCGGTGATCAACTAGATCTGACAGGCGAAGCTTCGATGCGTCCAGCCAAGTCTCGAGATGTCGAAGCTGCTTTTCAGCACACTTGGAAGCGTACAGCGGCCAGGGGCAAATTGAGTCATTACTCTGGACACCCTCTGCGACGGCCCGAGTGAGCTTTTCACAATAATCGTATATCTGTGAAAGGGACCATTCGAGAAAGTCTTGTCTGCATCGATAGATTTCCTCTATCGACCGAACCTTGTCAGCAACTCAGAGCTCAAGTCTCCTACGTCGCCAGGACAACTTACTAAAGATACCAGGCGGCATAGAATCAGGGTTCCAGAAGACAAAACTCGCGACATATGCGAGGTTACAGCTTGTTTACATGGTCAACGTGAATTCCACGGTTTGGATCGACCACTGGGAATGAAGAGCAGGGATTCACAACGTACCACATCTCATTGAAGGATTGTTCCATGCCGAGCTCATATGCGATCCAGAGATAATTGAGCTGACCGAAATTTGAAGTCTCGGAGTTGAAATCCTTGTCCAGTGAGAGAACGTCCCACTTCCATGTATGCGCGTTTGTTGCGATCAGATGGAGGGCGTTGTATCGATGAGAGAGCCTCAGCAGGTCGCGCACCTCTTCGAGGCTGCGTTGGAACATGATGACCGAAGGGTTCTGCGGACAACTCTCTGAGGGATTGTAGTGGGCGGCCATGGCTAAGAGCCAAAACACTTGAGGAGTCCCCGCACAAAGCTCAGCAACAGGGAGGTGTCCGCTGTTGTGACTGACCTTGGCGATGTTGCTGCGCCAGCCAGGTAGGGCTTGATCCATTCTGGTGGACGAGACTGTAATGGCGTTTCGAAGGTCTTCCCACTCGACTTCTGCCGAAGGAAGTGATGAGCCCCCAGTGATGATCAGGGTCATGTCTCCATTCTCGGCTTCGTAAAGACTCTCATACGCGTGGTATTCGTTGTCTAGATCCATCGAAATAAAGAGAAGTTAGCAAATATTCTCTGCCTTTGGTTGCATTGTAAGGAGAAGCAGACTAACACAGAATATCTCTCCACTCCTCAATGCCCAAATCCTTGATAGTGAGCCCAGAAATGCGCTGGAGGGCTGACGGCTGGGCTCCAAGTCTCACTGGCAAATCTTGTTGCTCCAACTTGATAGCTCCATGATGGTCGTTATCACGCTCCACGATGCGGCCTTGCTGTGCGGGTTGGGGGTTCTCGGCGGCCAGCCTGTTGAGTGAGCCGATGTTTTCGCTCATTGAGATACAGGGTGCTGGACGTCTCCCAATCGAGGATCAAGATGAATTGAGAAGGACGGAAGTTGACAGATTCGGTTCACTCGGCTCTTGGTTTCCCCCAAGGCGAGCGGGTTTAGGCAGCAGAGGGAAAAGTATGTGATCTGGGGAAGGAAGGCGCGGAAACAGGCCGTGCCTGAAAGGTTTGGCTGGAATCGCACTTCAGTTTAGGTACAAACAGGGAAGTTGCGAAGAAAGAGTCTGGAACATAACGATTGATGATGTCAACTCACGTTCCTCCAGCTGAGGAAGTACCTAAATGGCGAGGTTCCGGCCAACGTCCTGGGGCGGCAAAAAGACACCTATGAGTGCATTTACCCTTGCAGCAGGTCGGCGCTACAATGGATTAGTGAGAATTAAGGATAAATATGTGTCTCCAGTTGGGAGTTTTAATGGCCAGCCTCAAAGAGCGAGTGTCCTTGGAGTTTGCGGTGACGCTCAAGTTCAGCGAGATGCCAAGACCTGAGGCAAACGCTCCGCGACGCAGCGAACAGGGGGCAACAACACCATGACAGGGTCAAGTCCCTCGAATAAAGAACTCTGCGAAATGAACCTATAGATACATTCCTGTTCCAGGGTTGAGTGATTTCCAATTATCAGTGCTGATGATCCAAACATTCCAAGCTCTCTCATCAACTGCTGTCTCCTGCTTCACTGCTCACACTTCGACCCCTGACGCTCAGCATAAGACAAGCCCATCCGATCGTCACATCCCAAGCTTCCTGCGCTGCTCCCTCATGTAGGCGATATGCTCCTCAGTCGCCATGCGAGCCTTGCCGCCATTCTCGGTCATCCAGTCCAGCAGCCTCTCCTTTCCTGGGAGTTTGAGCTTCTTGGCGAGAATGGCAAGCCCGCAGAAGCACTCCTGGCCGTCGAAGTAATGGTCGAACTCCAAAAGGTTGACGCTTTCCCTTTGAGAAAAGAAGTTGATCGGGCTTCTGTCTGTGGGCAGACGGCCATGTTTGTCGTAAAGAGTCGGACCAAGCTTTTGGGCTTTCATCCAATCCTCGAGGAGTTTGAGCTGAGATTTGGCACAGTCTTTGGGCTTTTTCTTCCCGGCAGAGTTGGCACAGATAGAGCGGTCCACGTCGGTGCCGCGTTCGACCGCATGAAGGAGCTTAGCCTTGTATTCATAGATTTCAGAGAGAAATGAAGAGACGAAGTCTCTCCTGCAGCGATAGATTTCGTCTGTTCACATACAACATGACGGGGTTCGGTTGTTAGTATGCTAATTGGGAGCCGGCGAGGGTTGGAAGTTAAGAACTTACCGAAGATGCCTGGAGGCATAGACGCAGGATTCCAAAACTCTACCTTGCAAACATAGGCCAAGTTGAAGCTATTGACAATTGACCCGTTAGCGGAACGCTTGGGTTTCTGGTTTGCAGACACACAAGGAGTCGAAACACCATACCAGATATCGTGAAAGAGCTTTTCCACTCCGAGCTCATAGGAGAGCCACAGATAGTCTAGTTGGTCAGAATACTCCTCCGGATTCTGGAGCTTCCATCCCGGTGGATAGAGCGCCTCAATCCATTGACGAGCACTCGTAGCAATCAGATGAAGAGCATTGTGCTGGTAGCTGAGCTTGGCGAGCTCCCTTATCTCCGCGAGTTCGAGTGATTGTCCAATCCAATATCCCCCGGAATGCTCAGTGCGTGGATGATGAGCAGCCATAATCAACCACTTGAAAACCAGCGGAGTTCCTGGTAAGAGTTCCATGATTGGAAATTCGTCATTGATCGTGATATAGGTGGTATGTCGGCGCCAATTGGGCAAAGCTTCGTTCAATTTTTTGGTTGAGACGATGAGGGCTCTTCGAATGTCACTGCGCCAGATCTTGGGTGTTTTTATGGAGCCCCCGGTGATGACCAGTGTCAGGTCACCATCTGGGGCCTGATAGATAACTTCATAGATGTAGTATTTCCTATCTGTTGAATGGGGTCAGCCTCGGGATCTGACACCTTGGATCACATTTGTGCCCCTATAGGCTGAACTCACAGAGAATGGAGATCCACTCTTCTTTAGAGAGCTGCTGGGGAGCGTCACCGGATATCTCAACAACGGAGGCTTCGGATTCGGATTCGGACTCTGGATTCACTGGTGCGTCGGATTGCTCCATCTTGACAGCGACACGTTGGCTGTTGTTGCCTTCCACAACCCGAACCTTCTGCGCAGGTTGGTGGGTGCTACTTCTGGTCCTCCGTCTGCAGGAGTCATTGTTGGCGTTGTCGGCCATCGAGTCGCGTGTGACTTTCACCCACGGAGGACTCAAATGATGGTGCACAACAAAGAAGTTGAATGTCTGGGATGAAGGGAAAAGGATGAAGAGTTCAAGAGATGATGGAGGTTGACGAGTTTAGTTGATATATTACCAAATTCGGTAGGCACTAATATCACTGTCGTTTGCAAACACCAAGATTCGCCCCACTTCGCACGCGCGCGCACGTCCACATCGCCGAGGAAGCAGGCGAGTGACTACTGTGTACAAAATCCTCTAATTAGGGCGTGCGCGCATCGCGCAAAGATGTAAAATCTGTTCCATCATGAAGACTGTTATGCGATAGTTCAAAATTATGTTTACGCGAGAAAAGGCGCTGTGCGCGTGTGTCCAAGGCAGCGTTCGACATCCCAATCTCCCCCTCTTCCACAACTGAGAGAATCGAGGTTTGAGCGTATGTGGAGGTAGCGGCGAGACTGGGAAGACCCCATGGTCATCATCAAGGCCTTTAACCGTATCCTCGGCCTTCTCCCCATTAGATCTCTCTCATGGTACATCAAGAGCAGATCTGCCCTGGTCCTTCCTCATTATACCGAACAGACTCCGTCGAGAAATCTGGGAAGCGGTGATTGAAAGACAAAAGACCGGGAGTCCTTCACGTGCAGATATAGCCTCCAGTACGTACCGGAATAAACCAAGTTTCTGGTTTCATGGAATGAGCTGTCAATCCAGATTCAAGCACCCCAGAGTCTTCGGAATACCGTCGCATTGCGTCAAGTCGGGGTTGCTTTGCAGACGCGGGGCCGAGGACATCCATACTTCATAGGTTACCTCAGCGGTATGGTTGCTTGCATCATTGCACGGCACTTATAACTTTGGATGGGTTCACAGAACCTCGTGGACCATGAGCCCGGGCACCAGAACCCCTCCTCTTCGTTCCTGACCTCACCAAGACCAACGTCCATTTCCAGAAACTATGGAGCAGCCCTCCAAAGCCACCGCCAGACCTCCCTCCGTCGCTGAAGGTGAGACCTCAAGAACCACCGACGACACCACCATCCTCCCTTCAGGACAAGTCGACCCGGTATACGAGAAAAAGGCCAAGGTCCTCAACCGCGCCGTAAGCTTCCCACCCCTCCAGCATCTCCTCCACCCTAGGTACTTAACCATCCCCAGATCCAAGAAATCGGCATGGGCGCCTACCAACACCAACTAACAGCCGTCATCGCCTTTGGTTGGGCGTCCGACAACCTCTGGCCCATCGTCACCAGCCTCATCTTCACCCCGGTCAAAGCCGAATTTTCCCCTCGCTACGCACCCCTCCTAACCCTGGCGCAAAACATCGGCCTCCTCGTGGGGGCTCTATTCTGGGGCTTTGGGTGTGACGTCTTCGGCCGGCGGTGGGCGTTCAACTTGACGCTGGGCGTTACGGCTGCGTTTGGCATGGCGGCGGCGGGAGCGAACTCGTTTGCGGCTATCGGCACATTCGCGGCGCTGTGGTCGTTTGGGGTGGGCGGAAACTTGCCCGTGGATTCGGCGATTTATTTGGAGTTTCTGCCGGCCAGCCACCAGTATCTGTTGACGGTGCTGTCGGTGGCGTGGGCGCTGGCGCAGGTTGTGGCGACGTTGGTTGCGTGTAAGTGTTATTTGAGTCTGCGGTGGGTTGCTCTTTCGTCCTTGACGCCTAATCGTCCCGGGGGGTTGGGGAGCAGATCCTAACACGCCAAATAGGGCCGCTGCTTGGTGAAATGACGTGCCCAGAAGGTGACAATGCCATGCCATGTACGAGAGAACAAAATATGGGATGGCGTTGGTTCCTGATTACCATGGGAGGTCTGACGGTGTTGATGTTTCTTGCGCGGATCGGCTTCTTCACCATCTACGAGTCACCCAAGTATTTGATGGGCAAGGGCTGTGATGAAGAAGCTGTGCGTATTGTCCACGAGGTAGCACGAAGAAACGGCAAGACGACGTGGCTCACTCTCGATGCATTGCGAGCATGCGAGCCCGAGGGATATCAACGCTGCGGCATCACCGTGGCCAATGCTGTCAGGAGGACACTCGAGGACGTCAGGCTCGACAGGATTAGCGCCTTGTTCCGGACGAGAGAGCTCGCCTTGTCGACAGGCTTGATCATGACTGTGTGGGCTTTCATCGGCCTAGGGTTTGTTGGAGCCTCATGCTCAGTCCCTCTCCTCGTTCTTCTGAGAGGCCAGCCAGAGACGGCCGGAGACTGACGAGCAGCAGATATCCCCTCTACAACGCCTTCCTACCGTACATCCAAGCATCGCGCGGCGCCGACTTTGGAGACGGCTCGACCTCCCTGACGTACCGCAACTCGCTCATCATCGCGGCCGTCGGAGTTCCCGGGGCCCTGGTTGGCGGTCTGTTGGTAGAGCAGCCTCGGCTTGGGAGGAAGGGAACGCTTGCTCTCTCGACAGCACTGACCGGCGTGTTCTTGTACGGTTCAACAACGGCACTCACATCACGGTCGTTGTTGGGTTGGAACTGCGCCTTCAGCTTTACAAGCAATGTCACGTACGCGGTATTGTACGGCTTCACGCCGGAACTGTTCCCCACGCCGCAAAGGGGCACGGGAAATGCTCTCACCGCGACGTGTAACCGGATCTTTGGCATCATGGCGGTACAGGCTTTCCCCTTCTTCCGTCGACTGGTCATTGGCATGGACGTGGATGAAACTGACCATATGACAGCCTATTGTTGCCATGTTTGCCAATCTGGAGACGGCGGTTCCGGTGTACACCAGCGGTGCGCTGTTCATCGCTGCCGGGGTATTGGTCTTGTTATTGCCCTTCGAGTCGCGCGGGAAGGCCGCTTTGTGAACGGAAGGTCATGTTTGGGAGCAAGCAGAGGACGCAGTGCCAGGATGGACGAAAGTTTCATATTAGCAGCTTGTGCAACAGAAGGTTATTAGAGCAGCTTTCCCGTGTAGTGCTTCGCTTCTTTTGTTCACTTCAGAAGTCAGCCTTGCTGGCCTGCCCCTTCCTGAGGCTATCGCCGTTTGGGAAGCGCCACACCAACACCGCCAGCAATGCATGAGGCGAAGCACCAAACGAGGCGTCGGTCTTGGCACAGGTGACGCAGAGAATGGAAGGTTGAAAAGGGATTAGAATCTAACGTCACGCTCATTTGAGGTGGTCATTTCCCTGATTCTCCCTTCATCGCTGCAATCCACACCATGAGGCCTCGACGGGCACTCCTCCGCGAAGATCGGGGGCAAGGTAGCCACAACTTTATGGAATCATCACGATGATCGTCTCGGAGAAGATACACCCCCATCTCCAACCCGAACCATCGCCCTTGCCGGCCCGCGAAGCATCAAAAGCTACATGACCGTCCTCTACCACCAGAGCCGAACACCACTCATTGGGATCTCGAGTCTGGCCATGAAACTGCGCGCGAGCAACACAAGGAGACGAGCTACCTTTGCTTGACCGAGTTACAGTGGGCATATCTCTTCCTCTTCACTTCGGGCCTCGCTGGCATTTTATATGGTGTAACGATATGCATTGCAAATGAGAAAACGAAGTGAAACCGGGCGTTGGAGATGTGTGGATCGGACGGAGATAATTATGATTGACCTGGTCAATGAATGAGAGCATTGAACATACTGACGGTATAAAGAGGGGGGGCAAAACTCTAGAGAGGTTCCAAAACCTCCCCGTGTTGTGTGTACATCTATAGTTGTGTATAATCCAGGGGTATATAGATGAACATTGTTTACTTCGGTTGCCAGGACAAAGGCTGCCTGGAATAACAGGAATCGGAGGGTTCGGACAAAGAGTGCCGAGATGGAGCTCTTGTTAGTGTAACATCCCGGCAGGAACTCCTCGGGGACTCCCGGCCTTTATTTACCCCACCACGCTTCCGGACACTGACATCATCGCTCTCCTCACAACAACTTACACATCCTCATCCTTATCCTTATCCACATCACTACCTACGTGCTATTCATCAACGACCACCACTCCTCCAAACCCAAAAGACCAAACCCAACCTAATATCCCATACCACACCTAGGTACTCATCACACACTCACCTGTTTGTCCATTCTCTCCCATCCCCGAGAAAGAAACAGCGATAAATACTCGCAACCATGGCCTCCCCAACCCCAACCCCCATCCGCATCGCCCAAACCACCGCCCTCCTCCTCTCCGGCATAACCACCGGCGTCTCGCTCTCCCTCTCCGCCCTCGTAATCCCTCGCCTCCTCGAGTCCCCCGTACCCCTCATGCTCAAGCAGTGGCTGCACACCCTCCAGCTCGGCAAGCGCACCGTGCCGTTCGCCGGGCTGCTGTCCGCGGCATCCTATGTCTACCTCGCGCTAGGTCACAAATCATCTCTCTCAACAGCCCAGACCCGCGCGTACCTCGCCGCCGCGGTATTGTCGGTTTCAATCGCCCCGTATACCAAGCTGGTGATGCGGAGGACTAACGGTCGGTTGATGGAGTTGGCGGAGAAAGCGGAGCGGGAGGGGACGGTTTCGGCAATTGTTTCTACCGCTGCTGCCGCGGCTGTTGAGGCGGCGGACGATGCGGGGAAGGGGGAGGGAGTGGTGGAGGTGGAAGCGGTCAGGTCGATCAAGGGGTTGGTGGATCATTGGGGGGTGTTGAATCTGGGGAGGACGGCGCTGTTGTTGGCGGGGACGATGTGTGGGTTTGTTGCCACCATTTAGGGAACGGGAACGGGAGGAGAAGGTGGAGAGAAAAGGGAGGCGTGGGTTTGGGGACTGCAGTTTGCGGTGAAGGTCTGGGGGGAGGGTTGGAGGCTGTTGGGGTGAACTGTTGGTTGGACTCATGGGGATTGAGATCAAGATTGGATGCTGGGTTGGTGATGTAAAGTGTCTCTCCGTGATGTGAAGCTGGAGAGCTCTGCCCTCATCAAGTTGTATCCTTAAGGTTTCATGTCATGGCCAGGCACGTTAGCTTGTCGGGGGGTGCTTCATTCAGTCCTCAACACATATAACCGGTAGGCACACCAAGGACAGACACCAAATCAACATCACTGACAAGTCGCAGACTACGCGGAGAGGGGGATCGTGGACTCAACACACACAGACACACATGCCGCAAATAAAGCGAACCCAAGTTCACGCCTAAACTACACCACTACGTCTTCTCAACGACCCTTTTCCCCCACTTCCCAGCTCATCCATCCTGAATCCTTCCAGTTCTCCGTTTCCATGCCCGATTTACTTCTGGCTAGCGCCCGAGCTACCCGACGATGACGATGAGTAGTACTGAGTGCCGCTGGGGGCCGTGTAGACGGAGCTGCCCTGGCC
The DNA here is from genome assembly GCF_041956435.1 of Mycothermus thermophilus. Lineage (NCBI taxonomy): Eukaryota > Fungi > Ascomycota > Sordariomycetes > Sordariales > Chaetomiaceae > Mycothermus > Mycothermus thermophilus. The sequence goes on from NW_027191427.1 coordinate 4,347,600, forward strand.
GTTGTTGTAGTAGGTGCTGCCGTTGGGGTTGGAGTAGTAGTACGAGCCGTCGCTGTCAACAGGTGTACAAGAGAAATAAATCAGTTCATGACCTCAGGCATCGTCGAATAATAAGTTACTCGCGAACATACCTGTTGGAGTAGTGGTAGGAGTTCGACCCGTTGCCGTAGTCGCGGGAGCACCAATGGTTGCCCTGTTGGTGAGATGGGGAGTCAGTCTTGTCTCTACACACCAGATGTCCATTGAGAGATGCTGTTGTCGATGGAGGAGATGGTCGGCCAACTTTGAAGCCCAGAAAAGGGAGACGTACGTAGCTATTGGTGCCGGAGCCCTTGTAAGAGTAGCCGCGGTCAGACATCTTGACGGTAGGCCAGGTATGTACAATTGTCAGCTAGAGGATTTGTCGTCGTCGTTGGTCGAGTGCTGTGAGATTCAATTGACGTTGGAAGATGAAGTTCCAGCGTTGAGACCAAGGACCTAGGGGAGGAGAGGAAGGGGGGCAGCTCAGGGATTTATACACGGGGAGGGACAAACGGATAAAACCGATAACAAACCTGGAACCCAATTGCGGGGGATTGATTGCTCTACCCTAGAGCTTTATCATCACAGCATAAAACTCCAATGACTCAAATGAGAAGCAGTTGCTTTCATTTCGCCTGGTCTGGACCTTCTCTACCTTGTTACACTACTGTGTACACATGGGATGCATGTTAGATGGCAGGCCTCACTCCCCGCCATCACCAACTCCCAGTTCTTGTTTGAGCTAAACCTCTCCAGATTTCCGAGATTGGCAGCGACCCAACACGCTGGGACGGTTTCATTCCCCGCGTCAGGTCGCGTCAAGTGACGTTAGATTGAATGGAATGGGGAGATGAGAAAAACCCAACACCCGCGCAATGGTGGTGGTGTTGGATGGCGAGGTACCCCGCCAAAACGCTAGTTATCATGCTCGAGCCCAACATTCGCGTTGCGCAGCATGCGGCAAACGTCATCAATCTCCACCAATTCCCGTTCATCACGGCAGTTGACAAACGACAGACATGAAAACCCCCAAATCAGGCCCAACAACGTCATCATAGTCTAGGGTATATTCTTCTATCGTAATCAAGGCTGGTAGTTATGATCAGCCGTCAAGTCTATTCAGCATGTGCCAAACCACCCCTTGTTAATCAACCCCAAAACCACGCCAACCACCGCTTCCAGCGTCCTCTGTTCTACAGCTTCCCGTCCGCCTTCTCCTCCTCCAGCTCTGCCAAGTACTTTTCAGCGTCCAGCGCCGCCATGCATCCCGTGCCTGGTACTCCTGTTAGCACCTCGTCTCCAGATTTTGTCTCTGGGTGAGGGAAAGAGAATGATGTTGCCGAACTCACCTGCGCTGGTAATAGCCTGCCGGTACCTCTTATCCTGCACATCGCCGGCCGCAAACACACCCAGGACGCTGGTAAGGGTCGAGCCACGCTTGGTAACAACATAGCCGTCCTCATCCAATTCAAGCTGGCCCTTGACCAGGTTGGTAGCCGGGTCGTGGCCGATGGCATAGAACAGCCCGTTGGCCTCGAGAGTCTCCTCCTTGCCCGTCTTGACGTCGCGCACGACGAGGTGGCTCATGAGGCCCTTCTCGTCACCCTTGACCTCCACGCCGACCGTGTTGAACCGCACCGTCACCTTCTTGTTGCTCAGCAGCCGCTTGGCCATGATGCTGCTGGCGCGGAGCTTGTCGCGGCGGACCAGCACCGTGACGTGGCTTCCGTACTTGGTCAGGAACAGCGCCTCCTCGGCGGCCGAGTCGCCGCCGCCAATCACCACGAGCGGCTTGTTGCGGAAGATGGGCACGGCACCGTCGCAGACGGCGCACGCCGAGATGCCGTTTTGCCAATACTTGTCCTCTCCGGGCAGGCCCAGGCGGCGGGCGGACGCGCCCGTGGCCAGGATGATGGCGTCGGCGGTGTGGATCTCGTCCGGGCTCCATTCGGTGGCGTATTCGAACGGCTTCTTGGACAGGTCGAGCTTAGCCACCGTCTCGCTGATGATGACGGTGCCGAACTTTTCGGACTGCGCGCGCATCTTGTCCATGAGTTGTTGGCCCGTCACGCCTTCGGGGAAGCCGGGGAAGTTCTCGACTTCGGTGGTGGTGGTGAGCTGGCCGCCGGCGGCGATGCCGTTGGCCATGAAGCCTTCGTAGAGGACGGCTGGATGTAGGGAGAGAAGGGTTAGAATGGTCCGTCTGTCTCTGGTTCTCCTCGGTCAGGGCAACTCACGCTTCAGCTCGGCACGGGCCAAGTAGATGGCGGCCGTGTGGGCGGCGGGCCCGGAGCCGATAATAACGACCTTGTTGTGCATCCTCCGCTTGGTGATTGTCTGGATCTCGCTCGGGGTATGGGCGGCGGTCGTCTTTCTGGAGAGCGTTGCGGCAGCCGCTACGGAGAGTCCGGTAGCGCTGGAGCGGAGGGTGCGTCTAAAATATGACGAGAACAGCTTTGCGGCTTGCGGAGGGGCTCCGGGGAATACTTTGAAGAGGGGAACACGGAACGAGACGAGAAGGTGAGGGTAAGGGGGGGTGTGGGTGGTCCGGGAGGCTATTGATTTTGGGGAGTGGGGCACGGAGGCACGGAGGGGTGCGGCGTCCGAAACGGAGCAAGTGGGCGGCGGGAGACAAGGAGAAAGGACGAGACGACCCGACGAAAACCAGACCAGACCAGACCAGACATCCAAGAAAGACCGGGGAGGGCGGAGCGAGATCGGCTGTGATTGACTCGTCCTGAAAGGACGAATAATCAGATATCGGCGAGGTTTACTATCGATTCAACGACAAAACATGAATGCTGTCTTGACTAAGCAAGGGCCGATGGATGCACGAGCATGCGCGCGAAGCGTGGGTGGTGGGGTTCAGTGTCAAAAAATGCCCAAGAGAAACCAAAATTTCCGGAGGCAATGGAGGGGAATAGAGGGGCAGCATGCAGATCGACAGGGGATGAGCGGGAAGGGTTAGGGTTGTATACCAAGAACCGATTTCCAATGGCCCGCTGTAGGGCGGGTTGATGAACTGACTGACATCCAACTTGGAACTCTCTGCTCTTCTTCCCGATTCCCACCCCCTCACACTCTCCCAAAATTCCATACACCTCCACCTCCACATGTAGTAGCATGTAAGATGTAGTTCTGCACACCATGCATCCCCGCGCAAGCATTTCTCGCAGCAATCTCCAATCACAGCTTGCTCCGTCCCTCCTGCGGCACCGTCACCACCACCTTTCCCCACGTCTCCCGTCCCCCGAGAGCCGCGAGGGCCTCGGGCACCGTCTCGAGCCCGACAAACTCCTTATCGGCGAACGCGGTGCCCCGGAACTTGCCCTCGCGTATCAGCTTCATGATGCCCTCCCAGACCACCGGCACCGTCTCCTTCTCAAAGTTGGCGTACTGGCCCCAGTGCGTGCCCACCAGGCTAATGTTCTTGAGCAGCACCTTGTTCATGGCCACCTTCTCGATGGTGCCCGCCGCGAACCCGATCACCAGGATGCGCCCGTTCCACGCGATGCACTTGGTGCTCTTGTCCACCAGCCCGACCGGATCGTAGACGATGTCGACGCCGCGGTTCTTCGGCGTCAGCTTCTTGACCAACTCGGGCCACTTGGGGTCGCGGTAGTCGATAACGTGGTCGGCCCCGAATGACTTGGCAATCTCGAGCTTGCGCTGCGTGCCGGCCGTGGCGATGACGGTTGCGCCGAATGCCTTGGCGACTGTTATGAAAACAGCCCGATTAGCAGGCTGCTTGATATCAGCCTGGATGGGGAGATTGAAACTCACTTTGAACAGCAGCAAGACCAACACCACCGGCCGCAGCATGCACCAGGACGTAGTCACCGGCCTTGATGCCGGCGCGGACGACCAAGGCGCCGTAGCTCGTCGGGGCGGTCACGAACAAGCCAGCGGCCTCCTTGAAGCTCCAACCCTCGGGAACGGGCAGCATGCTGACCTCCTTGGCCACGCATTTGGTGGCATAGGCGCCCTGGGTGGCACCGAAAACCTTGGAGCCGACGGGGAACTTGGGGTTCTTGGAGTTGGCGGGGGTGGCCAGCACAACGCCCGCAAACTCGGCGCCCGAGATCCATGGGAATGCTGGTAGTGCGTGTTAGTTGTGGATGCTGACCGGGATGAGCAGGTACGTTGGGAAAAGCATACGCGGCTGGAGCTGGTATTTGCCCTGGATCTGCAGGATATCGAAGAAGTTGGTGGCGGCAGCGTGGACTTCAATGAGGTACTCGTCCGGGCCCGGGGTCGGGTCTGGGAGGTCCGTCACCTTGAGCTCATGGGGGCCCTGCGAGTGTCAATGGACGTGTTCGATATGGCGAGGTCGATGGTCTGCGTTCAAATACCTTGACGTATTGCTTGATCTGGATGCCTCTCATTGTGACGACGTAAACCGAGAAGAGGAAGAAGAGGGATGAAGTTAAATTAAGAATCTGACAGATCCAATGGACTTGTAACAACAAACAGAGCCGCAAAAATCGTAAACCACAGAAACTGGACCAAGAATCCAGAGGAAAACTTAATGGGAGGCTGTCTTATACGGGTACTTGTTTGGCGTCTAAGACAGACCGAGATGGCCGACTGGGCGGGGGATGTTTCCCGAGCCGAGGCATCGGGCTGATTGGCGGCGATTGGCGGTTGCCCAGCCCAGCCTGACAGGGGCCCGGGGCTCAGCCGGGGCCCACACGGAGAGCCCCACCCGCAGCAACCGTCTCTTCCCCAGGTCTTGGCAACGACGCGATCTTGCACAATGCAGAACCTGGAAAACGCGACGAGAGAAACGTTGGATCCTGGGAATTTCGTCATCGACCTCGAACCAACCACTATCACGCCCAGCCTGCAACCTCCCGTCTTGAGCCGCATCGACTCTGTGCTGGTGCCTGGTGCATGATCACTATCCAGATTACACACTCCAAGCCTTATCTCATCGCGACTTGGCATCCGAGATATAGCTCGGTAGCCTCGACCGCCTCGCAAATCTTCCCAACTCCAACCTCCAACCTCCCAGCCATCATCACCACCCGAACACGACGCAGAGAACTTTGACCAGCAAACAAAACACCATGGCGACAACCGCCGCCCCCTCGACAAATTCCGACCCAGCCGCCCACCTCGCCTCCCTCCTCCTCTCCCACAGCTCCCCACGCTACACCTTCTCCTTCACGCCCTTCCTCCAAAAAACCTACAAACACACTCTCGCCAGCGACAAGCAACAACAACAACAGTCCACCAACTCTACCACCACCAACCCCGACGGCACCTCCAGCGACAACAACAATGACCAACAACAACAACAATCCGGCGGCGGCGGTGGCGGTTTCGGCTCGCTAGTCTGCAAGCACTGGCTGCGCGGCCTCTGCAAAAAGGGCGAAACCTGCGAATTCTTACACGAGTACAATCTGCGCAAGATGCCCGAGTGCAACTTCTTCGTCCGCAACGGCTACTGCAGCAACGGCGACGAGTGTTTATATCTCCACGTCGACCCAGCCTCGCGCGTGCCTTCCTGCCCGCACTACGAGCGAGGATTTTGCCCGCTGGGCCCGCGCTGCGAGAAGCGCCACATCCGCCGCAAGATGTGTCCTTATTACCTCGCCGGGTTCTGCCCGGACGGCAAGCAGTGCCGGGAGGGCGCGCATCCGCGATGGGTCAGCGACAAGGACTTGGAAAAGCCCAAGGCGAAAGACGAGGCTGGTGGTGTTGGGCAGCAGACGGAGGAGCAGAAGGAGAGGGAGCAGCAGCAGCAGCAGCAACAACAACAGCAACAGAGGGAGTTGGAGTTGAGGGGACGGGAGAATAGGGATCGTGATGGGGATAGGGATCGGAGTCATGATGGTGGGAGGCATAAGGATCGGTTTGGTGGGAGGGGAGGGAGGTGGAGGGGGAAAGGAGGACGGTTTAGGGGTCGGCATTAACGAAACGGAGAAGCAAGAGGGGTTGGTGCTTCGATCATGGCCCCTGGAACATTTCGGCTGGCTATTTCATTGCAGCTTATGGTTCATAGCAGGTCGTTATGGCTGTGTTTACAACCACACGATATTTGACATGCGACGACATTTGCGTCCTTGAAAAGTTCTATCAAATTTCATCTACCGGCATCCATGTGCTGTCCAGTCCTGACTGAGCAGAGGGTTTCCTTATCAACAATATCATAACCATCATCCAAACCTTGCAATTCACCTGACCCTTACCCAACTCCCGTTTAACTCTCCTTCCAGACATCCGCATCACCAACATGCTCCAACGGCGGCACCGCCACAAACGAATCCGACCCCGGCTCCTTCTCAACACTCCCCAGGGACTTGGGACTTCCAAACGCCGAACCCGACTTACCGGCACCACCAGCACCAGCTTTCCCTTGCCAAGTCGGCACCTCCTCCACCCTCCTGATCCCCATCATCCACGACACCAATCCGCGCGGGAACCACCTCCCCACAAACCCGTAGACGCTGGCACCCAACCCGACCCGGACCGTGCCGCTCGTCAGCGATCCGTCGATGACGTCAAACACGGCATTGTGCAACTCCTTCAGCGAGCTTCCGCGCAACCCGCGGATCCTGCCGGGGTTGATGACCGAGGAGCACTGGTTGGCAAAGTTTTTGGCGTACGCCTGGCGCGCCGAGTCGGGCCACGACAGCGGATCCGTGTTAGCGCTGCCCGCATCGGGCCGGAGGAGCCGCGAGCGCATCGCCGGCGTGAAACCCGCGAAATCGAACGTGCCCAGCTGCATGTGCGTCACGGGGATGCCAAGCGGGCGCAGCTCGGCGGTAAGCACCTCGGTGAATGCCGACAGGGCGGAGCAGACGGTGGCTTCGGGGGCGTGGAAGGGAGGGTTGATGGAGGAGATGATGGAGGGGGTGAAGACGAGGACTTTGGGGTTGGGGTTGGCGGGGCGGTTGTCTTGTTCCGCCGAGGAGGGAGGGGGGGCCAGGCGGACGGTGAGGAGGGGGAGGAAGGCTTGGATGGTCAGGATAGGCTGGAGGAGGTGGGTGTTGAAGAGGTCTGCAAAACTGGAGGGTGGGATGGTGGCGATGGGAGAGGTTTGGTAGTTGAGCGAGGGGATCAGGATGACGGCTTGCAGGGACAGGTGGTGCCGTTTGCCATTGGGCACGGAGGCGTGTGGGGATTGGAGGTAACGTGCAAAGGCGTCGATCGAGTTGCTGGCCCTTTGAGGCTGGAAGGGGTCAGTACGGAGCAGTCATGAGAAAACGTGGAGGACAGGTGAAACGTACATCGGTGATGTCGATAGACAGGGGCTTGATATCTGGCCGAGCCAGCTTGTTGATCAGCAGCTCATCCTCGTGGTTATTCGCCACGATATAAACAATGAAGCCCTTCCTCTCGAGGTCTAGAGACAAAGACCGGGTCAGGGGCAAGGCAGGAGAGCCGGCAATGACAACAACCTCAACCCGGCCACCGCTGGGAGCACGCCTGGCCCGGCGGGGTTTCCGCCACCATGCCGTGGTCCGGTAGGTATGGTAGGCAACGAGGCCCGTTGTGACCACAGCAAAGCTGATAACAACCTTGTTCCTTGAGAGCCAGTTTTGGAACCGCTCAAGGACTGAGGTTGGCAGGGTGACAACGGGTGGCGGTGGAGGAGGGGCAGGGCGGAACGGCTCTGGCACCCATGAGGCGTTGGCCAGGGTTTCTCGTAGCGTATCGGCTATTTGGTCGACATGTTTGTTGACCTCCTCCGCAATGGTTCCGGAGTATTTCTGGACGGTGGAGAGCGACGAGAGCTGGGCATCAATGGGCGTCAGTCATGATGTCAAGTAAGGAGGGGCAATGAGGAAGTGCTGTCATACCACCACGTTAACAACGTCGTCAGTGGACATTATGATGGAGGTGCAGTAAAGATCTGACACATTGAACAACAGAAACGACTGTGAGTGTATGACCTTGAGTCGCGGGCCAGTCTTTTATGTCTGGTCGGGTACAGAAGGCAAAAGCTAGAGTGTTGGTGTAACAGGTCGAGTTGGAGATGTGAGGGAAGAAACGGGTCCTTATCGGGCCTCGGGCTGGGATCAATCATCTTATCGGTGGGCCCTCGGGCCACAACGCCATGCACGTCAGTGGGCTGGTAATGCATGTGATTGGCCATTTTGGCTGTCACGGTGGGGCTCGCATCTGATCTTTGGTGGGGCTCTACCTGACCCCTCCATGGCTGGACTTGTTTCTCGAAGTCTCGAACTTCATGGCCTCTTGCAGTGTGTAAAGGGCTGGAGGCTAACGTCCTGCTGCAACGCCGTAACCCAGGAGTCTGGATACTTGAATCCCAAACCCAACCACAATCACTAACTACCCTACCTACTCAGGCATCAAATCTTCCTCGCCACCGCCCTCAACCTCACATACCCCAACATCCACCCTCCCCTTGGCAACTTACACACCTCCTCCAAAACCTCCACCACCTCCTTCACCACCTCCTCCCTCTCCTTCTCATCCTCAACCACCTCCAACCACTTCCTCCCCATCAACCTCACCCAGCCTTCCACCCCTCCCTTTCCATCCCCCGTCTTCCCCTCCGCCACCGTCGGCCTCCACTCCCTCTCGACCCTCTCCACCTTCCACCCGCCCAGCTTCGTCTCTAACGTCTCCCTGACCCATTCCTCATCGGGGAAAAACCACGGATCCGCCTCGCTCGCTTGCCTCACACCTCCTGGGACGCGCCGGGCGATGGATGAGAGCAGGGCGGCTTTGATTTCCGCGATGTTGCCCAGCCCGCCCATCTCGAAGACGAAGATCCCGCCTGGGGCCAGGGCGTTGCGCACGCCGGTGAAGACGGCAGCGACTGTGCCGGCTGCGTCGGGAGGCGGGCGGAGTATCCAGTGCAGCGCGGCGTTGGAGAAGGCTTTGGTGAATGTGCCGGTTTGGAGGTGGCCTTGGTTGGGCAGGGAGAGGGCGTTGATGACTTGGAAACCGTGAGTGTTAGGCAGATAGTTGAGTTGGGCTTATAGGTGGATCGAGAGTTGGTATCCTATCCGTACCTTCAAAGGTAGCCTTCTGCTCAACTCCCGCTGCCTTGGCGGCTACCTTTGCGGCTTCAATCATGGCCGGGGAGCTGTCGATGCCGTGGACGCGGCCGGTGCCGTTGGCGAAGATTTTTGCCATCTCGACGTTGAGGACGCCGTCTAAGTCAAGGTGAGCAAGGTAGTTCACGAGATCCAGGGTAAGACAGATTTTAGGACAGGCCAACGCACCACCACAACCCACGTCGAGGATAACATCATCCTTCTGCACGTCCAGCCATTGCACCACCTTGGTTGCTAGCTTGGGAACGAATGCCGCGGCCTTTTGATAGGCCTATTGGATTATGTTAGAACTGGCCTCGCTTGGACGACAGAGACCATGATGACAGGACCGGGAGACACGAACCTCAGAGGACCAATTGTCCTTCTGTTCCGTCACCATTATGTCCAACTTTTGACCAAGCAGGAGGTTGATGATGACTGTATTAAACTCTTTTGTTGTCGGACCCTACGAGAGCAACGATGCCTCTTATATGCCGGTGTGATCTCAGGTCTGTCAGACCGGGATGTTATAGGGGGGCCGATGTCGGCGCCCCGGCCCCGACTGCCCTTTAAGAACCATAAGAGATGACTTCGGTCTCATAAAGGCATCAATCCTAATCCAGCATAGTAAGATCGATGAATGGTATCGTGTACTCGTCTGAAACCACGTCATATCCTCCCCTTGGTTCCGTTACGACCAACTGTGAACACAGGACCCCTTCACCAATATCCACCTACGCTGGACCCCAAAGGGCCCCGCGTCCTCACAGCCAGACATCCATCTCTTGACTCTTTAATCCAGATCCTCCAGGTTCATAAGCTGGTAACTCTCCTTCAGCCCGTCATCTATCCGCTTCATCATGGCGATAACCTTCTCCTCCTCTAACCGCCGACCGACTACCTGCACGCCCACCGGCAGGCCGTGCATCTTCTCGGCATTGTAGTGCTTGTAGGCGCCCTGGGCCACACCGTTGAGTTTCTTGATGTTGAAGTCGGCCGGGAGCTTGTCGAGCTCCTTGTCGACGCGAGTCACAGGGAGGACGCCAGCCGAGTAGTCCAGCTGGAGATGGTGTCAGCTGTTTGTCCTGTAAACAAAAGACCTCAAGGGGAATGCTTACCAGATTAAACAAGAAAGTATACCCACAACTGCTGACCGCATCATACATGGCATCATGCGGCAGTGCCGGTGTAGCATTCGGCGGAGCGAGAATGACATCAATGCCCTGCTGCTCCCACCACTCCCACCACTTTGCGCGGTACGCCTCGCGCTGAGCGACCAGCTTCCAGAGCTCAAACGACGACTTGGCGCGCCAATCCCTCACCAGCCCGGCCCAAACCGCATCCCTCCTCACATACTTCACCCAGAGGTAGTACAACCACCTGAACGGCGCCCACAGGGCCGCCAACCTTCGCATCTGCCTGGCGCCCGTGTCCTGCCACTCCCCGGGCCGGCGGAACGACTCGTACATCTGGCACCCGTCCGAATTCAACAACAGGCTCGCCAGCCTCAATCCCTCGTACATATCCGGCGTGTCCTTGACATCCACCACTGTGCACCCTTCCTTCCTCAGTACTTCCGCCGCCATATCCAGCGCGCGCACGCACGCCGGGGAAGGATCCACCACGGTGTCCGTCCTCAACACCCCGACCGTGATCTTCGCGCGCGGCGGCACCCCGCCCGTCTTGGACATCAACGCACCGGACCACTCGTCCTCCATGACCTGCCTCCACGGCAGCGGGTGGACGCTGTGGTCGTACTCCCACGGCCTCATCTGTCCCAGGATCACCCGAACAAAGTACGCCAGATCGTTCATTGTCCTTGCCATGGGCGAGTACACACTGGGCACACCCTCCTGTCCCGGCATGCTCGTCGCGATGCCGGCCTTGGGCCACCGCCCCGTCGAGCACCGCAGGGCGTAGCACCCGGAGAAATGCGCGGGCACGCGCACGCTGCCGGCCACGTCGCTGCCGATTCCAATCCTCCCTCCGAGCGCGAGCAGCGCCGCCTCGCCGCCCGTGCTGCCGCCGGGGGAGTAGTCGGCGTTGTGCGGGTTCGTGCAGCGGCCCCAGACCGCGTTGGTGCTCTCGAAGCTGAGCAGGGTGATGGGCACGTTGGTTTTCACGTACGGCACCGCGCCGGCGTCCTTGAGCATCCGCACCATCGGTCCGTCCTTTTCCGCCGGCCGGTGCGAGAGGGAGCTGTACCCCACCGTGGCGTCGTAGCCGCCCACGACGACCGTGTCTTTCAGACTCACCGGGATGCCGGCGAGCGGGCCGCGGAGATTAATCTCGCCGCAGTTGTGCTGGATTTTGCCGTACATGTTTTCCGGGGTGGGGCCGTCAGGCACCTTGGAGCGCGCGAGCCATTCCTCGGCGGACGGGAGCAGGATCTCGGTCAGGCAGTTGGTGCGGGCGTGGGCCTTGAGGGCGAGCTTGCCGTAGGTGCGAAGGACAGAGAGAGGGGTGGTGGTGCCGGTGTGGACGGCTTTGACGAGGGATTCGATGGGGATGGTCAGGACGGCGCGGTCCTCGACGGTCAGAGGGCCACGGTAGTCGGTGAGAGATTCGACGAGACGTGCTCGCTCGGCTTGTTTGGCGCGGCTGGAAGGAAGGTTAGCATGGATTCTGAAGACGAAGGGTGAGTTTGGGGTGGGTAAAGTGATGAGTTACCAATCGCGCCGGTGTTGGAGGTAGTCCAGCAGGAACATTGTCGCCGGTGTCTGATATGAGCACAGTGAACGTCAAGCGGCGTATGAAGTCTCTGTCCAAGGTTTCAATGAAGCGTCCGCGTTGAATGAAGTGAGCAATGAGGATTCAGAACAAAGCAAATCTGTCAGTTTCAGTGGCGTCGACAACGGAAAGCGAGGAGAGAGTGCCCGAGCTCCGATCCCCTCAACTCGCACATGTGTAACCGAAGGGACGACCTCAAGTAAGACACGAATTTCGAAGGGAATCTCCAAGCCGTCCAACACCTCCTGCCTTTCAAAATCAGCTTCAAACAAACCGTGGAAACCAACAACGAAACAAATGGAGTCAGCAGAGGGAGCTAAACCGGGCCACAGGGCACGCATGCACATATAGGTACCCGATCCATCCTCGGGCCCATTCCCCTGGCTTCGGCCCGCGCGTGTAAGTGATAAGATAGGAGGCTCAATTGGACTGGACAATGCGGGAGAGGGGCAGGTGACATGTGGGGTTTCCACCTCTTAGTATGCGGAGTTGACCAGCGGAACTTCCTTGGAGCTTCCCCGCATCAAACAAGTGGCCGCTGTGGCCGCTGTGGCCCGGTCTAGTCCGCCGTTATCCAGGTTCCCGAGACAAGCTTCAGCAAAGCTCCGAGCGTTTGAGCCGCCGGCAGCCGACAATGAGCGGCCGGACCCCCTGGCGATCTCAACCCGTCGCCGTGGTCATCCGTTGGACTGCGTAAGGTATCCCTTGACATGGATGACAGGCTCCGTCTTGGAACTTCTAGTCGTTAACCTTTCCCGAGTCTACAACCTCTTCCATTCCCATCAACATTCACAATCCCGTTAACCCTGCCAGCTCCATCTACTGAAGAAACACAAGAGAGACCTCACGGAAGCAACTTGTTTTAGCTATACATATTACGCCAACCTAAACCCTCTTTCCTCGCTATCGCAACGCCATGTTCCACACTCTCCCATCCGTCCAGGTCAATTCTGCCTCAAATCCCATCCTTCCTTCCTTGACCCAGCCAGCCAGTTCTTGAACAACACTGGAAAGCTTCGACAAACAAATCCCGAGCAACGAAACCCTCTTTTCACCTAGGCGAGTTGCCCAGCTAAAAACAGACATTAAAAACCTTTAACTTCGTTTTCCCTTCCGACTTCCATCCGTTCCATTCCAGCCCTTCCAACCCATCCCCATCCCAGCCCACAATCATGACTTCGCATCGCCCGACCCAGTCCCCGCGCTCACCAAAGTCGGCGCAATCCTCCTCCTCTTCGGCTGCTGCTGTTGCCCGCTCCCCTCCCCTTCCGCGCCCTCCCCTTCATTCGCAGCACCAGGCGGTCCCTCCCGCTTGCTCCCTGCCGCCGCAGGCGCACTCGAGGCAGTCGTCGTAGAAGAAGCCGCAGTGAACGACCCCCGCGGCGTCTCGGGCGGCGTAGTGATGGGCACGCCGGCCACCATACCCGAGTTCGCGGCCGTGATGCTCGGCACCTGTCCCGCGATGAGGGGCGGGTTGCTGAGCACGCCTGTCGGCTGAGAAGTGGACACAGACGAGGTGGAATTTGTCCTAGCCGGGGATGCCGCCGGGGCGGTGCTGCTGCCCACGAACGATGCAGGCATCGTAGGCGGTGATGGGGCGGTGAGGGAGCTTTGGGAGTCTCGGTGGCGGTGGCCGTTGGGGAAAGGAGATGGAGGGGCGAAAATGGAGGTGGGTGTTGGCACGGGGGTGTTTTGGCTTGAGCCTGCAGCGGCGGCGGCGGCGGCTGCTGCCAGGCCTATCTTCGGAGGGCCGAGTTCGCCTGTGTACACGGTGCCCAACTCTCCCGGGGCGAAGGTCAGGGTGGAGCAGAACCCGTCTGATGAGGAGATCAACAATGTGTTGCCGTCGCTCGACCTACGGGTTTGTTAGATTTCATGTGACGACTTCAAATTTGGACTAACCGACTTACCAGGTGAGATCGGTAAAGGTCGCGCAGTGCAAGTTGCTAACAATGCAGATGGGGGTGTGCTGTTGAGTGTCGTACAGCAAAACCGAATCCTGGGTTGCCACGGCGTAGATCATCCGATACGGTAATGCGAACACTGACTTCGGCCCCTGACTTTGTACAGTAGTTTCAGCATTCTCCATCTTCGCCGACCCTTCGGTTTGGTTCGGCAGCGGTGGAGGATCCATGCCCGATGATGGTGCAGGTGACGGTTTTGACAGCGGCTCTGGCAATGACGGAATCGGCTCCTCGGCCGACGACGTGTCGATGGTGATGTGTTTGGTCACTGGAGGTGAATTCCGCAGCGTGTACACGACAGGCGAACACCGCACAGCCACGGATGGCTTCTTGTGACCGGGAAGGTGAGCAATTGGCGGCTTGTTAATGCCACCTCGTGTGTAGATGTAGACGGTATTCGTCACCTCGTATGTGGTCTTCCCGCCCTCGCCTTGGTGCTGTGTCTGATACTGGCCCGCCGGCGTCAGGAGGAGACTCCCATCAGGGGTGAATGTCAACCTCCTAAAGAACGAGGTCAGGGTTTCGTTGGCATAGAGACTGGCATTCTTCATGCCCAGGCTCGAGGCGGTGAAGTGGGGTTTGGGCGAGGCCTCGATAGGCATCACGGCCGGCAGAGGCATGGACGGAGCAGGCGAGACTGATCGCCTCGATGACGAGAAGGACGATCTCCTGCTATGCGCAATGACGCTGGGCGGGTTCATTGGCAGGGCAAACGACGTTGGCGTGCCCGGTGCCGAGGGGACAGGCGAGCCGGTCGCACCGGCACCAGACACGGAGTCAACGCCGGCCAAGGCCGAACGGTACCCGGCGTCGGACGGCGCGGGGCTGCTTGTGGATATCCGACGTGGTGGGAGGTCTGCCTTGGTGTGGCTGGCCAGCTTAGGCGGCTTGTCATCGAGACCATGGAGGACATAATGGCCGTCTTTGGTCTTGAGAGAGTAGATGTGCACGGAGCGGTCGGATGACTGTGTCGCAATATACTCGTTCAATGGGTCCCAGGCGACACCCTGGACGTAATGGCTGTGCTCCGCAATCTGGCGGACAAGAGTGCCTGGAATGACGGAGTTAGAGAGCGGACCTGGCAGGGCGAATGAACATGGGATATTGACGCACCGGTTCCGGCATTGTATATGCGAGCGACGTTGTCCATGCTCCCGATGATGAAGAAGGCAGCGTCGGGAGACCAGGCAAGATCGTAAATCTCCGTGCCCAGGGACCTGCACATGTGCTTTGGCCGCCATGTCTCTTTGTCGTCCAATCCCTCGTTGCCGAACGCTGGGTGGTGTGTCTCGGAGCGCACCCAGAGGATCACATTGCCATCGTCGCCAGCGGAGGCGAGGACCTCCCCTTTCGGTGCCCAGCGGACAACGTTCACTGCCTGAGTGTGTTTCGACAAGGTGGCCAAGTAGTCAACCTTCTGGCCACCATCGCCATCATCCTCTAGTTTCCACAACTAGACAATATTAGATTCAGATCACTCTCCACATTGAGCGGTGCAGACAACGCGTTTGTTGACGTACCCGAACATTGTTATCACCGGCTCCCGTGGCAAGACGGCCGAGTCCGCCAGGCTGGAAATGGGCTGAGTAAATGGGGTACGGATTGTTGTTGTCGTGATGCCAATTGATGATTAACGGAGTGGCCTTCATCTTGGAATCTGGCAATCAACGATCTGATGCCATAGAGTTTCCACGGTGTTGCGCAGGGCTGGTGGTGATGCTTTTGTTCCCGTTTCGATCACAATTGCAGGTCGGAGTCGGAGTCGAGTCAGGATCGAGGGGTTTCGAGGATCGACGTCAATGGCGGACAAAGGCGCGAGGTCGGCGTGGATCAGCTCTCGCAATCTTTTTATTCCCCGGAAATTGTTTGAGGAATTGAGGATATTAATTGAAGAGGATGGGGAAAAGGTTAGTGAGGAGAGGTTGTTGTTAGTGGTGGTGGAACGGGAGCGGCAAACACTCGTCCTGTGGTGGTTTCCAATGATCCAAAGTCGGAAGTGGCTTGCAATTGCAATGCAGCCGTGTCGCCGTGTGAAACTCGCTCAGGACGCGGTTCCGTGTTCCGGGACGCGGACCAGACAGGCAAGGGCTCCCAAAGCCAACAGCCCTGGAGGATCAGCACATTGCCTCGAACAAACAAGCACTGGATGAACCTAAAAATTGCAATTAAACTTTGTTCATTTAATGGAGTTATCTAGCTTTCCATCTGGACACTTTCTGCAACTCTTTTAAGTGTTCCCAACTTGATAGAGCGCCTAGTTGAAAATTGCTGTGTTCTTTCATGGCGTCTTCGTAAAGTCGCGTCGTGACAGCAGCGGACAGAGCTTCCGTCGCGGCTGCCCCCGCTGCCCCACACACGTGCTGCCCCACCTCTGTGTTACTAACCCAGACAGCCCAGGTGAGAAACCAATTCGGACTTCATCGGTTTGCTTTCACACTTACTTTGGACTCTGTCACCACTCTCACCACCTCTTCAGTTCTGTCACCTCGGTGTCCTTGATCCCTGGGTCCCGGAATCTACAACGTGCCGTCCATCCATGTATGGTATTGCTTGCATCTGCAACCATCTGCTGTGTACGCCGGCCGCATCCCGCGAGCCAAGGGTAGCATGCATGTTTGCCCTTCCAAGATATGGCCACCCCCTCCACTGAACTACCTAGGTAGATTCAAGAATATTTGATGTGTTGTAACCAACTGGAGAGTTGAGTCAACACTGCATCTCTGACTCCGACCACCTGCATATCTGGGGTTACTTCTCAAATTCAGACTCAGCCTCAGTTCTCGTGGTCTGCGGCTCATTCCGGCACATCAATCCAACCCACGGCGACTCATAAGTACCTAATACCTATCCACGCAGTAACTAGCTCTGTTGTCAGCGCAATATGGCCGGGGAGTATGTATGTACATACATACTTCGGCTGTATCCTGAATATGTCGCCTTTCTGGACTAACACCGTCGGTATCCGGGCAAAGGTGACATGCTCTAACTTGCTGTGCCTCTCGGACGCCCGGCACTTGAACTCTCCGTTGCACATGGACCTGTTCTCGACGTTGATTGTCGCCTCGTTTCTAGTCAGCAGCTTCGCTGGGGTCTGATTCCCACGCGAGTCCAGGTTGGGCAGGTGCCAAAGCAGGGCGGCTGCTTCTCCACCGATCTTACCCTGCAGTTTTTGTTCTCAACTCCAAGTCCCAGTTCCTGGCAAATCACACCCTCCGCCCTACCTACATTGTAAGCTTTCATTTCAACATCCTACTTTGCCATTGAAAATGCAAGCATCCATCTCACCGCATGAGTCAGCCGAGCACGCCACAGCATCAAGTTGCCTAGAACTCGGGGTATGCATCGGGTGCCTCCCATGCGCCAAGTTCCGCCCTACAGCGTACATAAAGCAGGACGGAGCACACCATTGGGATGATCATTCCTGAGGTATCGAGAAGATCTCTCTCGAAAACAGACAATCGCTGAAACGCGTTGGCTTGCTGTGCCTCCCGAGGCACTGTTGCTATCTCACCAAGATACTCAGCTGGCCCCTGTCGTCTGGGCCCTGCGAAACAACTCAAAAACACCAACACAAAAAGTCCATCAGCTGGCTTTGTCTGCTCTAAGATTCCAATTGACTCCGATTTACGGCGCCAAACTTGGCTCCTCGTCCTCTTTTTTCTGTCTTATCTACAAAACACAACTCCCCACGGATTCCTTCCCGCCTGTGCCAAGCCTGCGCCGTACTTAGGTCCGTCCTCGGACATAACCACCTCACCGCCGATCTCACCTTGCGCCTCTTGTCCAGAAGAACACCAAGGGGACTAAAAACGCGTAACCCCTAACCCGGCGTACCATGCCTGTGGGCGAACACGCCAGCTTCATGCTTAGCGCCGTCGAGGCCGGTACAGTTCTCATCGGTCTATGCTCTGTCCCAGCTCTAGGGGACGCTTTCGCCCGTTTCAGGAAACGAGAGGCCAAGTCGGACACATATGAAGATGGCGACGGCAAGGCAACGCCCGAGTCTATTGAGGCCTATTCGGCCAGGCTGCCGAAAGCGGCTGTCTTGATTTCGGCAGCCGCTGGACTTGCCGTTTCTCTTGCCCTCTTGATACTATCTCCGCTTGGACACCCCAAGTCATGGATCGACGCTCTGCCTATGGGGGCCTGGGTATGTTGAGATGTCTCGGTCCGCACTCTTGACCTTCGGGTATGCTAACACGGCATGAATTAGGGCCTGCTGTTGTTCCAAGCCGTGGTTATTGCTTCAAGCAGGAACACGGTGCGCGCCTACGAGCTGGGCGTCTACGCCTTTCTCTCCGCTGCCGTGTTTGCCTGCGTGCGGTTCGCAGAGGGAACGCAGATTGGGGAGCATCTCCTGCACCAATCCCCCGAGGCGTTTGCGCTCCGCGTGGTTGAGATTATCTGCTGCATCTCTGTTTCCGTCTCCGCCATCTCCATTCCGCGGAGACCTCATGTCTTCTACCAAGGCGAGACTGTCGACCGCATGTTCACCGTCTCGGCGCTCAGCCGATTCACCTGGAGCTGGGCAACGCCATTACTCAACCTAGCTTCCAAGAAGAAAAACCTCGACCTTGAGGATCTGCCTCGGCCCGATAGCCTTACCCGCGCCGCTGCCGTGTCTGCAGACTGGAAGGCAAAGCCTTATGGAGGCTATCCCTTCTGGCTTGGTCTGATTCTTGCGCATAAGAAAGCCTTTGCTTTGAACTGGTTCATCACCTTGTGCGCCTCCATTCTGAACTTTGCACCTCAATGGGTCACCTTGCAGCTCCTGCGCTTTTTTGAGCGCCGTCAGCCGGGGGACGAGTCCCTGGACGCTTGGATCTGGATCATCTGGTTAGCCGTCGCCATCATCGTACAGTCGTGGTGCGAGGCTCTCCTCTGGTGGCAAGCATACTCTGGGCTGCAGATTCCCATCCGCGCTCAGCTGGCAGCCTTGATCTTTGAGAAGTCCATGCGCAGGAAGGATGTCAAGGGAGACGGGAAGTCTACAAAGACTAAAGGAACGGATTCTGCTGAAACCGCCTCCAACGCTTCCTCTGACCAGGGCAAGGCCGGAGAGGAGGAAGACGATTCAGAGGAACTCAAGAAGACCAAGCAGAGCACAGTCAACCTCATCGGTGTAGACGGTCGTCGAGTGTCAGATTTCGCCGCTTTCCAGGCTCTATTCCCGCAGAGCCTGTTTCAGTTGATCGTTTCAATCACCTTCCTTGTCAGTCTTCTCGGATGGAAGGCTTTGCTGGCAGGCCTATCGGCCATGGTTGCCATCGCGCCTGTCAACATTTACTTCTCCAAGCGGTACTCGGACGCCCAAGACCGTCTGATGAAGGTCAGAGACGAAAAGACGGAGATCGTAACCGAGGCGCTGCAGGGGATCCGTCAGATCAAGTTCTCTGCTTTGGAGCCCGAATGGGAGGCCAAGATCGGGGCTGTTCGAGAGCGCGAGCTCAGCGCTATTTGGAGTGTTTTCATGAACGACACTATGCTTATCGGCTGCTGGGTGACCAGCCCTATCATGCTTTCCGCCATCTCCCTGGCGGTTTACGCCGCGATTTACGGGGAATTGACTCCATCCGTGGCATTTGTCAGTCTCGGTGTGTTCAAGTCCCTGGAGGTCACTCTCGCCGTCATCCCGGAGCTCACGACCGACCTCTTGGACGCTTGGGTTTCCATCAAGCGCATCGAGCAATATCTCGTCTCTCCTGAGGTGGAAGAGATCTCGAAAGACGCGGACGAGGTGTCGTTCGACAATGCTTCCATCGCCTGGCCCGCCGACGAAGCCATCGATGAATCCGAGAGGTTTGTGCTCCGCAACGTCAACGTCACCTTCCCGAAGGGCGAGCTCTCAGTCATCTCCGGCAAGACGGGCACCGGCAAGAGCTTAATGTTGGCTGCGATCCTTGGGGAGGTGGATCTCTTGTCCGGCAACTTGTACGTCCCCAAGGCCCCGCCCCTGTCGGAACGCCACGACGACAAAGCCAATCGCGACAACTGGATCATCCCCAAAGCTATCGCCTACGTCGCGCAGATTCCCTGGATCGAAAATGCTAGCATTAAGGACAATATCCTCTTTGGCCTGCCATACGATGAGGAGCGGTACCATAAGACCATTGAGGTCTGCGCGCTCAAGAAGGACCTTGAGATGCTCACCGACGGCGAAAACACCGAGATTGGCGCTAACGGCATCAACTTGAGTGGTGGGCAGAAGTGGCGCGTCACCCTGGCGCGGGCGATCTACTCGCGCGCGGGGATTCTGATTCTGGACGACATCTTCAGCGCCGTTGACGCGCACGTGGGCAGGCATATCTTTGAGAAGTGCCTCTGCGGCGAGCTGGCGGTCGGCAGGACGCGGATTCTCGTCACGCACCACGTCGCGCTGTGTGAGCCCAAGACGAAGTACCTCGTTGAGCTCGGCAATGGCGGGGTGTTGCACGCCGGCCTGGTGTCGGAGCTGCGCGAGGAGGGCACGCTGCAGCGAATTAAGAGCCATGAGCAGACGCGGGAGGAGATTGAGCAGGACGAGCTGGCGACGGCGGTGAACTCGGACGGGTCGTCCTTGGAGGAGCAGGCTGTGGATGGGGAGAGTGATGGCGGCGCGCTCCGGAAGGTACCGTCCAAAAAGCCGACGCCGAGGAAGTTTGTCGAGGAGGAGGAGAGAGAGCAGGGCGCCGTGAAGAAGCATGTTTATGCGAAGTACCTGAAGGCCAGCGGTGGGCTGTCATTTTGGTGGTTTGCGGTCGTCCTTTTTGTGACTGTTCAGGGGTTCACTATTGGTGAGTAATGCAGCCTGGGTTGGTTTGGTGATGATGCTAATGGACTTCTAGCCCGGTCCTGGTGGATCAAGATTTGGACGAGCAACTATGAGCAGGAGATTGTCCCTCAAAGCATGTCGGATCATTCTGGCGCATTCAGCTACCTCTACGCCCCCGGTGTCCGCCAGTCATGGATGCATGTCTTCTCGGCCCCGACCACCAAGGCCTACGGCACCGTGAATTATTACCTTGGAGTCTACATCGCTCTCGCCGTCACTTCATCCATCCTTGGCACGGTCAGGTACATGTACGTCTACTTTGGCTCGATCCGCGCCAGCCGCACTCTCTTCGCCAAACTCAATTTCACCATCCTCCACACGCCCACCCGGTGGCTCGACACTGTTCCTGTCGGCCGCATCCTGAACCGGTATACCTCCGACTTCACAACCATCGATACGCAGCTGGCTTACTCCGTGTGCTTCGGCGCCAACCAATTCCTCAACCTCATGCGTGTCGTCGTCTCGGGCTTCTTCGTCTCCACTTACATCGTTCTTCTGGCCTCGGTGCTTCTGTTGATTTGCCTCTACTTCGCCATCCGCTACCTTGACGGAGCCCGCCCCGTCAAGCGCCTGGAGAGCACCACTAAGTCGCCCGTGTTTGAGCAGTTTGGATCTGCGCTCACAGGAGTCACGACCATCCGCGGGTTTGGAAAGTCGCAAGTCTACATCGAACGCATGTACAGGAGGATTGACGATTTTTCGGCCGCGACGTGGCATCTGTGGTTGTTTAACCGGTGGATGGGATGGCGCATGGCGCTTGTCGGATCGTTTTTCTCGAGCATCGTGTCTATCATGATCGTGCTTATGCCGGGTATAGACTCGGCGCTGGCGGGGTTTACGCTGGCGTTCGCGTTGGAGTTCGCGAATGCGGTGATGTGGACTATTCGGTTCTATGCGAATATCGAGTTGAATATGAATTCGGCGGAGAGGATTATTGAGGTGAGGATTCTCGAGGAGAAGCTTGTGCGAGAAGCCAAGGCAGGGGCTGACTTGATTACTAGTACACCGAACTGCCGACGGAAAACCTTGGTGGCAGGAGCCCGCCGGCAGCATGGCCTACGTCCGGCCGAATCGAAGTGCACGACTTGGTGGTCTCCTACGCTCCTGACCTGCCACCTGTCCTCAAGGGTCTCACATTCAGCGTCAACAACAACGAGAGAATTGGTGTCGTTGGTCGCACCGGTGCCGGCAAGTCATCACTGACGCTCGCGCTCTTCCGCTTCCTGGAGGCTCGCTCCGGAAACATCCACATCGACGGCATCGACATCTCCACCATCAAGCTCCACGATCTGCGCTCTCGCCTCGCCATCATCCCGCAGGATCCTGTCCTGTTCTCGGGAACCATCCGCTCCAACCTCGATCCATTCGACCACCACACCGACGCCGAGCTCCGTGACTGTCTTGAGCGCGTCCACCTCGTCAGTCCCGACGAGGCCGCCGAGTCCCCATCCTCCTCTTCGGGCACCAGCACCCCGGTCAGCACCACCACCAAGAAAAACACCAACCCCTTCCGCGACCTCTCCTCCCCCGTCTCCGAGGGCGGTCTCAATCTGTCCCAAGGCCAGCGCCAGCTTCTTTGCCTGGCGCGCGCCATCGTCTCGCGCCCGCGGGTCATGGTCCTCGACGAGGCCACGTCGGCGGTGGACATGCACACGGACGCGCTCATCCAGCGCAGCATCCGCGAGGAGTTTACGGACGCGACGCTGATTGTGATTGCGCACCGGCTGAGCACGATTGCGGATTTTGATCGCGTGCTGGTGCTGCAGGACGGGCAGGTGGCGGAGTACGGCACGCCGAGGGAGCTGTGGGAGAAAGAAGGTGTGTTTCGGGGCATGTGCGAGGAGAGTGGAGAGAGGGAGAAGTTGAGGGGGGTGATTTTTGGGGAGGGGAAGTGAATGCTTGGATAGGTTTGTTGGGTTTGTTTGGTTAAAAAAAGTCATCTGGAGGGAGGGCACCTGATGTTTGGGGCTCAGGCACACAACGAGGTTTGGAAAATGAGGCAAGGTTTGTTGGTGAGTTGGCAAGCATTGGAAAACATATACAATAGAATCAGGGTAATCGTGTTTGCTGTGTCTTATCCTGCATGAAATTATGGCATAAATACCAGGCTTTGGGGAGCTCAATTCTCTGTTGTTGTATTCTTGCCCCTTTTCCTTTGTTTACGCCAAGTCTTGGCACGTGGGCTCCTTGATGTCTGGTTACCAACTTGAACACTGGACAGGTCGAAGCCACAGAACGTCACTCGAGTGGAGGAGAAAAGATAATCCTGTTCGTCGATACTTGAAATGAAAAAGGTCCGCGACATTCGCGGACGCTACGCCACCAATACAAGTCGCATCGGCCTCTTCGATGATTGTTTCCTAGACATTGAACCAATGTTTCCGGTCCATCCTGACTGCCCGTATGACAACTGCGGGCTGTGGAGGCTGGCGAACGAGATCATCAACATGACCGGCTACGAGAGGTTGATGAGGTGGATGGTGCAGACGGGTGGGAAAGCGCGGTTGGCGACGCCGTGGCATATTGAGTATATAAGGGTGCAGCGGAGGAAGGTTGGGATGGAAGCTTGATGGGTTGGGGGGATAGAGGTACATGGATCCGACTTGGTCAGGTTGTTTTGAGTCTTGTGAGGGACCTACGTCGACGCATTCTTTTGAACTCTCAGGGAGATGTCGATGGTATTGTCGAGACCTTGTAAGAAAGGGTGAAGATGTTGGGAAGACCCGACTTCGCCAAGAGACAGTGAGTACCTCCAATTCAGGAAGTAGAAGACTAGAATCAAGTGTCACGATATTCCAGACGAGGAAAGAAGTATCCCGTTCTTTCGTCGGTCGGTGCCTACCAGGTAGGGTTTGGTCCGATGCCTCCACCATGTCTGCCTGCCAGGGTCCCTCTTTCCCTTTCCCTTTCACTTTTCCGCTCCCTCCAGGATTTTCCTCTCTCTCTTTCATTCCTCCTTGTGTGGAAGATTGAACCTCGGGGGACTCCATATCGTTGAGAACTTCAAACCTCCCACACCTTCACAACATCCCGCGTTGACTGCAAAACATCAAGCAATCGCCGCAATACAATTCAACGTCAATGGCCGGCAACAACAACAACGTGGTCGGCAAACGAGGAGCCGAGGACCTCAACTCTGCTCGGAAAACCCGACTCATCGATGGAAACAACGGAGAAGTAGTCGCCGTAAAGATGGAGAATGACAATCCACCGTCGACACAGGTTTCCCCTAACCTGCCTACTCATCTCCGCTGCGGAGGGGACAAGGACCTGTCAAACGAAGAGTGGGAGGAAATCCTGCGTGAGTTCTACACCCCTGCACTGACGTCTTGACGCCATTTGCTTTCCAACCCGTGAAGCAGGCACGAGATCCCAAGGGCTGCTTCTGACTCACTCCTTCTCTCCACCAAATAGGCAAGAAACGATACATCGCAAAGGCTCTCTTTACAGCAGAGGGCGCAGACTACACACTCATCATCACTGGTGGCTCGTCCACGCCGGAACCGGCCTGGAGGAAGGACGACCGGGCGGCACTCAGAGTTTCTACCACCAAGCTGGATGCTGCCATGCCGAACTGGCGCAGCTTGATGGGCAAGAATCGGGACTGTATCAGCACCGCTGGTGGACTCCTTAACCTTGCCCATATATCCACCGGAACGCCAGTGGTGTTTCAGCACTTGATTGCAGCCGCTCACCATTCGCCGACTGAGAGCAACCCTACCTTCATCATCAAGGAGGACCTCGGCCTCGAACAACTGAGGGACCTCGCAAAGCTCAGTCATGAACTCGAAGCCCTCCAGCTAATCGCTTCCAATGTGCCGGCTTGGGTTGAGAAGCTCTATCCGCCGGATTGGTCGCTCTCGGAGACGACTGTCGCAAGGGCTGGATCAAAAGGCTCGGATGATTCCGGATACTGCGGCCAATTGGAGCATATTTGGATTGCCTATGAGTTTGGGCTTGAAAGCATCTTCGATCAAATCTGGTATGTCTAGGGTCTTTCAATCCTTGGTGTCGGTTTCATACGCATCTCTCAGCTAACCAGCTCGATTAGCTTCAATCTGGCGTATGTTGCCAAAGCCAGCTTCTCAAACCCGGACTCCTTGCCGCCTGGCATTTACGGTGAACTTATCCACGTCACAACCCTATGACAGATCTCCATCGTGTCAGGTTCCTGCTACGAAGGTAAGATGTGAAGATCGCTAACCCTATTGTTTTCCAGACGAGATCTACAACCGCAGAACGGCGTACGTGTCACATCTCATGTCAGAGATCTCGGCATATCGGCAGAAACTTGTTGAAGCCACGAACCCAGGGACTCAATCTGTCAGCAAGTTTATCTGCAGCGGCATCGGAGGCAAAGAACGTGAATGTGCACGCAGGCAGCTTGAGGAACTGGACAAGTGGTTATCTGAGCAGTCACTCGACGTCAGCAAAGACACGCTGCAGAATTCGGAAGGAAGAAGCCCGATCAACTTCTTCGCGACCTCTTCGCCAACGGTTCCAAGTATTGACTATTATTATTATCACGATGGGAAAAAATGTGGCCTTGGGAAACTAGTGAAGAAGGATGGACAGGAGGTGCTGATGCAATGGCTGGCTAGCTTTGATGGCAGAGTCCGGATTGCTACGGACAAGCACATCGAATACATGAGGGGACAGCGCAAGAAGTATGAGAAGTGATAGCCATGGTCTTGCTTCTCACTACCTGTGCTTGGGGTTTCCTTCTAGCTAGCATTTCTGAGGAATGGGCACGGTGGATGTAGCATTGCTCTACGAGGCGGGCTTGGACTGGGAAAGGCATGGCGGTTTGCTCGCAAAGTCACCTGGAAGGAGGAATCAGCAACCGGGAGACATATCGGTAACAACACACTGCAAGGTTTGCGGAGTCACAGATATCTGGGAGTTTGCTCATGGAAACTCTACTTAATGAAATGGAATCAGATCTTCCCTGAGACACTGGTCGCTCCTTATTATCACGCATCATCACCGGGTGGTCTGAATGGAATTAAGAGACGGTGGGCATTGGTGATGGCAGATCGAGATGGTACCTCATTGCGTGTTGTGTCTGTGTCTAAGAACAATGAGATGAGACGAGAGGCCGTAAATATAAACCTGAAGAAAATTAGCAATATCAAGTGAGTTTCAAGTTGGGGAAGAAAACCTCACTAAAGTTTCAAGGCGCTCTTTTGGGGTCTCCATCTGGCGTGGTTCCATTGTTCTATTCACAAAATGTCCTATTCACTAGATTATCCCATTGACCGAGTTGCCCTTCTATTCGCCGGGTTGTGAATAGAGCACTCTCAAATTCTGCCACAAACTTCACTTCAAGTCACGAAAAACTCTTTTCGGTCTTCTTTCCCCTTCACCTTCCTAAGCCACCGACGAACTTCCTCTCTTTCCTCTACCCTCTACTTTCTCTCTTCACCCAGCCACCACACTCTCGTCACCTTGCCCCCATACAAGCCAATATGACTACCGAACGCGAGAACGAGAGCCACGACGACCGCCACGACGACGACCGGCTCCGCGGCGAGATTGACGTCTCCGAGGCTCCCGAGCCGCGGAGGCGCCGCTTCGTCTCGAAGAAGGAATTTTTGGCCCTCAAGAGGGGCGACAGGCGCAGAAAGCGGGAGTCGCGCGGAAGGCGGACTCGCGGCACTTCGTTCAGGACGTTCCCGTCTTGTCAAGGTGCTTTCAGCCGTAACAAAGACGGCCTGATCAAGATTCTGAGTAAGCTCCCCTTTTTCTGCGACCCGACGTCCAAGTGAACCGATCTAACTCTGGGTTCAGAGGAGCAACATCATGTCCGCACCGTGAATGTGATCGATCCTGATGATGGCGACCTGACCACCATCATCACGGGAGGAGCCGCGGGATACGGAGCGGTTTGGGACCCAGACAGGAACAGATCCCTGCCTGTCTGGGAGACCGACTTTCGGACCGCGCTGGTCGTGTGTTACGAAATCGTCGAAAAGGCACTTCCAGGGTGGCGCAACGGCATCATCAAGAACATCGAACGCAGGACGCACCCGGAGCTTCACATCGTGGAGCTGGAGCATGGCACGCCTCTTGCCATCATGCGCCTGCTTGAGGGGGCTCACTACACGCGAGATGACCCATACACCATCCCCTACCTCTATGACCCGCCCAATTTGAGGGAATTGGGCGACCTCGCGAGGCTTTGCCATAAATACGACGCCCTCCATTTGATCGGCTCCAATCTTGCCAGATGGATCGACGGGCTTGGTCACTTCATCCCGTGGAATCCTATGAACCCGGAGGAAGAGCCCGCGCCCGAGACTGTTCTCGACTGTCTCTGGGCTGCTTATGAGTTTGGAATGGAGGGCATCTTCCGCCAGATCTGGTACGTTGATCACTTGGTCATATGAAGCCGCATGACGTACTGATGCTAACTCGAACAAAACCAAACAGCTTCTCATTGATCTATGTGGCCAATAGTGTCTTTACGAACCCCGCGTCCTTGCCGCCTGGAGTCCTTGGTAAGTCTTCAACTTTCTGATTTCCGCTCTCTTTCAAACACACAATATTTTGTTGGAACTTCTTCTCGCTGACACATCACAGATGAGATCCACAAGGCCAGGAAGGCCTTTATCGATGTGAGGGTGGCGCCCATTGCCAGTTACCGCCGCTACCTCCGCACCGCAATTTACCACCCTCGTCTCCTCGCGCATCTCTGCTGCTCCCCGACCGGACAAGAAGAGTGCTTGTTGTGGCAGCGCCACGCGATCGACAACTATCTGCGACTCGAAAGCCTTGACCTCGAGGGGGACATGCTCGAGTACTCAGCGGACACGAGCCCCGTGGACCTCTTCCCGAACCTCGACGAACTGAGCATTGCTACGCCTCATGGTCATGACGGAGGTGAGCAAGAGCAAGAAGAATGTGGAGGCGCAAAGTTGAAGCGCTGGTTGTCGACAAATGGGAAGGACGTCTTGATGGACTGGTTGGCAGTGGGCAAGGGCTGGAAGCCCTCGGCCGAGCACCTGGCGTACATGGAGAAGCAGCGTGCGAAGATCCGGCCGTTCTATTCCGATGCGCCCGACTTTCCTGATTTCCTGTAACCTTTTCCCTTTCTCTTCGCTTTTTGTCTTTCCTGGTTTCTGCTTCTGTCTTCTTGTTTTTACGTTTTCTTGGGAAAAGATTATGGTTTGGCGGATGATTTTGGCCGTTTCCTTAACCCAGTGATTCTGGAGCTCAACACGCACTAGATACAATGATGGTAGATGGGACGGGGGATCTGTTGACAGGCACAAATAGGAAGGCCCGATGTGGATGACCTGGACCTGAATTTCATCATCATTCTATACTCTTTCCCTGTCTTTCGCACTTCAAGACAACTTGGAACGATGAACCCATTCTGACTTAACATACGGAAATTCCGTCTGGAAAAGAAAAAAACAAAGAGAAATACCACAAAAAGCTCACCCCCAGCCCTACTCCCGCGCCGGTCGAGTAGAGGTGGAATGGTTACGAAAAACCCCTCGGTGGTTTTTGCTCCGACACGACTGGGGGTCGAACCCAGACCGTTTTCGATTTACGACGTGGGCGTGCCTGGTGAATCTAGGTGCCTCCTCTCAATACCGCTCGGCCACACACTCGGGTGTGGGCCATCGAGGGGAGGCAGTTGGTGAGTGCTGCGAAACGTGTGGCTTATAAAGCGCAGAGGCCAGGAGGGTTCTCAAGGTGCCTGAGATTCCAGGCTGTCGAGGAAGCTTGGACATTTGTATCCAACCATCGGGGACATGAGGACTCTGTATACATCTAACCAAGGGAAATCTCGAATCCTGACAGTGAAACCCCATCTTCACCAACTGCCCGTACTCCGTCGCCAACAATCAACACCCCAACCGCTAACTACCTCCGTAAAATCCCACAAAAACCGCAGCACAAACTCCATATCCAAAAGAAACCCTCATATCTTATCACCACCTCACCCCCTCTAAATGTTTACCCATCATCCTCCTCCCATGAACGCATCATGAAACATCACCACCACCCAAACCACCAACAGTCCCAACCCTAACCCTGTTGTTGCCGTAGCAACCCCGCCACCCCTGAGAGGCATAAACAAACGAAGCGACGGTTACAAATGATCACAAGGATCTGAGAAACAGATAAACAACGAGACGAAAGGGACACTGAAAGAGATAGAGAAAGACATGTGGAACGCCGTAGCTAATCAAGTGGGAACACTCCGTTCGAAGTTGGCCCACCGAGTCCGGTGTCAGTCAGCGAGTTGGGGACACGACTTCCTCATCGTTCTTCCGTTTCTTAATTAAGGTATGATGTGAACAGTCCAGCTCTTTTGACATCGACGACTCAACATTGAGCCCCACAAAAATCAAGGTTCTTTACATCAACTCATACATCCATTCACGCTTACTATCCGACAAAGGAAAAGAAATGCCAACGAGCCCTTACGGCCGAGGACTCAATTGAATGGGAGAGATCAGTCACTTCAGCTAAATCCTAGCATCCTATAATGAGCTCGATGATGGAGAAGAACACCGACGAAGTCCTCCCATGGAACTTGGCCACCAGGCCTGTTGTTTACTTGACCCTGCAGGGTGACCATCCTGTGACTGTCTCAGCTGCCCCCATCGGGAGCGCCTTAACAGCACCAGACCAGTCCCATGAATGCATGAATGCTCAGCAAACCCTCTCTTCCCTCGTTCCCTGTACTCCTCCATCACCAGGGGTGGGATCATCTTTATCATTGCCCTGTTAATGCTCACACACACATACTCCATACATAACCAACGCATGCAGAACACACACAACTGAACCTCAACTCAGACGCATGCATCACCTCCACCAAACTCTCCCCAGTACCGGAGCCAAGCATGCAAAGCCTTCCTGAATAACCGCTCCCTTCTCAACCACAGACACCCACTTGTCCACTTCCCCGACCTCAACCACCCATCCACTATTTTTTCTTCTTCTGAAGCCCCACAACCTCCATCTCCTCGTCGTTGTGCTTCACTTCCTTCCTGTAATATTTCTCCCGCAGTTGGTTGTTATCCGCGCCTCCAACGCGATCCATCAATCGCAGCATTTCCAAGGCTGGACGATAGAGTGTCTCATACAGCCCGCGTTCCCTCAGCTCTTTGGCCGTCCATGACGCCACCTCTCCCAGGCCGAGATGCGCATTCTGCTGGGCGAAAATGTTATCCATCTCGAGGGACCCGATTGAGGCCTCGTACCATCGGGAAGGCTCGCCCTTCGCGGCCCGGGCTTTCACCTCCTCCTCATTTCTGGACCGGGCGATGAACTTCTTGGAGTCCTTGCACCGACCACCGTTCTCCAGCTCGACGACCTCGGTGATGTCGAGGACACTTTTTCCGTCGAGGCTCTTGTATCGCCACTTGGTCAGAGCACGGACGCAGTAAATTGTGACGACGTTGTTGAAAAACCGAAGCCGCATTTGGCCCAGATGATCATGGCTGGAACAAGTGTCAGCGTGAGGTGGAGCGCGTTGTTAAGACGCAGAACGAAGAACTTGCCTCGTGTCAACAGTTTGACACAACAAGCTTGCTTCGCGCCTGTATGCTTCCGGCACAGAGTCCTCGTCGACGTCATAGGGAACAACGCGCATATCCCAATTACGCCAAATGGCGTGCACATAGACCATCTTTTGCGGATGATTGCCTGAACGGTTCTCGTCTCGGCGGACCGAGGATTCGAACTTCTGGCCCGGACGTTCCTTGATGTCAATGATGAGCCAATCTTGATTGACATCATCCTTCGGCCAAGCACAGTAAAACGAGTACGTGGTCGACATCTCGCACGGATGGTCCTGCCACAGGCGCGTGCTCGAGACTTTGGCGTCAATCAACTCCCGGATGTCGCATCCAGCGGTCGAGAGGATTCTGGTGAAGTGGATTCCTTGACCTCGTCCGCATTCATTATCCAGTTTGCGGGTCAATTCTTTTTGGGTCCATCCTTTGCTGGGCGTGTTTTTGTTGTTGAAGGCAATGCCGGACTCGTGGACGTTTGTCAAGATGATGCGGCCAAGCTCGGCTTTCACCGAAAACGAACCGCGCCAATACTGGCCGTGCTCGAGAATAGACTGGATGGAATCCTCAATACTGTCTTTGAATGTGGGGCGAAAGAGACTCCTGGGGGCCTCCTCGGGGTTTACCTGAAAGGCCTTGGCCTTGACTGGGCTGCGTTTCTTTTGTATGCTGCCGTTCTTCTTTGCCTTTGGAGGCTCTTTCGGTGACTCTTGCAGTGACAGATTGTCGAGTTTCTCGGGCAGTTGATGCTGCTTCCTATACTCTGCTGGACCTAGCTTAGCAAAGAGTTCGATGTCCGTAGTGGTATCGATTTCCAAAATCTCGGCGACAACATGGTCCGGAAAGTACGGAGGGGCTACAGCAAACGGGAGAGCCGGAACAATCCAATCCGGTAAGAGGTATTTCCAACACCACACACCTTCAGGGTAAACTCCATCATCGCAGTGTCTCGGTGGTCGGGGTTGCAACTGCAACTGATCTGCAGGTCTCGGTCGCGTGTCCAACCTGGGCCCGAAGAGGGAGTAACATCCGCCACGCAGGTTGTCCCAAGGGCATATCCGGACGGACGAAGCATGTTGGTGGATCCTCTCATACAGCTTCTCCATGTCGCAGCTGACCGTGAAGCGATCAATCAGAGTTGACTGAGGCAGTTCCATAGTGATGTTGAAGAGGTACCGAATGTCGGCGGTGAAGTCAGAATCCTCTGGACGGATTCTTCCTGGGTCGATGTAGTGTTCTGCGTACAGGAGGTGCTTTACGGCACGTGGTTCCGCAGCAAGTTTCTGTGCGGCTAGGTGAGACGGTGTCTTGAATCCACAATCCATGTTAGACTCGACTTACCCTGATCTTCAGGAGGTTGTCAAATTTTGTTGACACAATCCGGAAGTTGTTCACATTGTCGGCCCCAATGTGAACAATTCTCCCAGATAGGCTGACGTGGACACCGATATTGAGCTGCTTCTTGAGCTGCTCAAGCTGTGACTTGGTGATGATCTCGTGAAACTTGTACGCGCTGCTGCCTCGGTCAAGGCCCTCCCAAGCCCAGACGTTCCGGTAGTTGGACAGGCTCTCTGGACGGCAATAGGAGTCTCCCGGAGCGTCAGGCTGGGTCTCAGGATTCTCGTAGAAGAACTCGTTGTCGAAGGAGGTCTGTGTAAGGTCAGCAACGGCACCATGTGTAAGTGGTGACACGCAAAGACAGGAGATTGTACCTTGAGCCTCTTGTTCTCGTCCAGCAGCTCCTCTCCGTGAACCCTGAACGCGTCATCTTCAATATTCTTGATGATCTCCCCAAACTCAAAGCGAATCTCAGATTCCATTTCCTTGGGACAAGCGACCATCAACCAGCCATATTCCCTGTTGTAGGTGAATTTCGAGTTATCCTTGAAAACCGGTTAGAAGTGTGCCTAACACAAATCCAAGCAAGAAAACTGGAAACTTACAAACCGCCGCCGGAGGTCATCAATCACCTGCTCCACAACGTCAGGCTTTAACTGCCAGATGGTGGCCAGATAGAACTCCGTTTTGTTATCCGACATCTCGGCGGCCGAGAGGTTGGCTACAGTTGTTGACATGAGTTCAGACAGAACACTTCTGTTGAGGGTCGTCAAGTCAGTGTGGCAACTCAAGACATCAAATGGAATGACATAAGCGCAATCAACATATCAAACAGAATGAATGAGAGCAAGAAAGGAGGAAAAGTGTTGATCGGATAGATACCCAAGTTGGCGTAAACAGACTCAGACAGCGACAGCAAACGCGCCTTTGCCTTTGACAGCCACACGGGCGACTACACCAACTTCCAGGCAGCGACAAACGGCGAGGTAAAAGAACTCGGTTAACTTACCTTCCAGAAGTACAAGACAAGATCAAAGGAGCTGACACCACGACCCAGGGTTTGCTTAGAGACTGGAGATAAATTGTGGTCCCATCCGAGGTGTCAACAATCTGAGATGGTCCATCAGAAGAGGGAAGATGTTGCCACGTGGTAAGGAGAAGAAAGAGTGTGGGAGAATGGAAAATGGAAAGCCTCAGTCAGGCCAGGCAGAGACGGGGATTAATCCGATGATTAATCCGACAAGTCGAATCGTTTTCTTCGAATCGGCTTTGTGCAGAGAAAACGCGGGAAAGCGCGTCGAGGAAGACACGACTGATAAGGGGGGAGACAGACTGAGGTGGCTCTTTCCTTGTGTCAACAAACAAACTGGAACAACGAAGACCCGGAGCAAGTCCACTTCCTTCACTGACACAAATGGAGGCCTAAGGCCCCAGGCCACATCAGGTGTTTCCATTTCTGTTGTTTCGCCAAGGCTTCACTCAGCCTCCAGATTAGAAACGGACGTGACCAGTTCACCTGATTATGATGAGGGGTGTGAAGGGGAAGACCTAGACGGAGGGAGGGCTTTGACAACACCACTCTCCCCTCTCGCATCACAACTACCTGAGCAATGACGTACAGACTTCATCCACAATGGACTCATCTTGTACTTGTGAATGCTCAAAGTCCACAGTCCGAGTACCACAGCCACAAACAACGTGGAAGACACATCATAAACACAACTCCAGTCCACAAAACCAGATACATAGGTAAGGTAGACAACCAAGATACCTGAGGTGCCTAGGAAGCTACCTGAGGTAGGATATCTCCACATTTGTACTCCCTCACTTCCCGTCCCTGAAAGAAAGACAACGAAAGAAAATCCCACAGCTTAACTACCAACTAAAACCCATCCAGATGCGCAGTTGTTGTTGTTATGAGTGTGCCCTGAACTGATGACCCAACCCGGCGGTCCCCCCGTCCTAATTATCTTGACTCAGGTTCCTTTGCCAACGCCCCAACTCCATCCGTCCTTGAAATGATCAAACAGAAAAATAACACAAAAACCCATTTCAACCCCAGGTTTGATGTTGCTTTCCCGTCTTGTATGAAACGAAGAGAAGAAGAGAAGAACATGATGGGCCCGTTTTCGGTCCTTAACCCAGACAACCAAACAAAAGAGAACAAACCGCGCCATCGACTTGTTCCGATATCCTCTCAGCCGGCTCGGAATGTTGACTTGGTATCGTCATTACATGGAAAAGGAAAAGAAAAAGGTCGTGAGAAGGGGATGATCAACCAGAGGGGTGGTCAACCGGAACTGAAAGAGAAAGAGGAAAAAAAAACCAGACCACCCCAGAGGAAGAAAAAGTAGAAACCGAAGAACCCGGCAACCCCTCTCTCACCCTCCCCCCAGCTCAGCCAACTCACTGCGCCCAAGGAATCTTTTCCTTCACATTCAACGCCCACCTCAACTTATTCAACGCCTCTCTCGCTTCCTGCAGCGTCCTCTCCTGCTCCCTTTCCCGCTCATCCGCCCTCCTCTTAATCTCCCTCAACCCTTCCTCCTGCTCGCGCTTATACTCCTCAAACCGGCGCTCAATCTCCTCCTTTTGCCTCCTCAACTCCCTCAGGTTCCCATCCTGCTGATCGCACAACTCCCTCAACGTCTCAATCTTCTCGTCGTCCTTCTTGCGCTCTTCCACCAGCGCCTCGACTTCCTTCCGCATCCTCGCCATCGCCCGCCGCACCTCCTCCCCCTGCTCCTTCCAGTGGCTGCTGATGGCGTTGTACCTGCCCTCGCAGAGGGCCGCGTACTGCGTCGCCTCGTCCACCTTCCGCTTGGCGTCCGCTTTCGCGGCCTCGAGCTCGTCTTTCCACATTTTCTCCCTCGCCCCGGCGTCGGCGGCCCGCTTGCGTTCCTGTTCCACCGCGTCCTGCAACGACTCCACCTGCCGCTCCTTGCGCGCGAGCAGAGCCTTGGTGACGTTGGCTTCCAGCAGGCGGGATTCGTAGTCAGAGATGACGCGCTCGAGCTTGTCCTCAAGCAGGCGGGCCGCCTGCCGGGACTCCTCGGCGCGCAGCCGCTCAATCTGCAGGTCCCGCTTGAGCGCCTCGTTGTCGGACACGAGCCGGTTGATGACGCGGCCCGTCTTTCCCAGCC
Source organism: Mycothermus thermophilus (assembly GCF_041956435.1). NCBI lineage: Eukaryota > Fungi > Ascomycota > Sordariomycetes > Sordariales > Chaetomiaceae > Mycothermus > Mycothermus thermophilus. Next base: position 4,382,157 of record NW_027191427.1, read on the forward strand.
CTGCTTTCCCGACCGCGCTGTCCCACCCGGCGCCGCCCTCGGCCGGGTCGGGAAGGTTGCCGGCGTTGAGCGACGAGACGGTGGTCGTTGCGCTGAGGCTGCTTTCGCGGTCGGGGATTTTGGGCGGGGTAGTGGTGTCGACTGGGATGGTGGTGGTGGTGGTATCGGCCATAGTGCTGGTGGTGGTAGAGGCGGGGGTTGCGGCGAGTCTGAGTTTATTGTACGACGGCTTTCGCGGTATCCCGTTTGTCGTCACTGCCGCGGCCTCGGCGGCGGTCAAGCGGGTGCTGTTGAGCGGGGATGGGGAGGCGGATGTTGACGGCGCTGTTGGCGCGCTGCTGGCGGTGCTGTTGATGGAGCTGGAAAATGCCGAGTCCCTTGACGCGGCGGTAGAGTTGGACTGCGCCCCCTCGGTGCTCGAATCCTCCTCCGAATACCGAGGCCTGTCGTCGAAGCTGGTGACAGTTCGGATGGTAGAGTTCATGCGGTTCGGAGGTTGCGCGGAAGACGATGGGGAGAGTGTCGCGGACGTTTTCGTGGAGTTGTTGGAGGGAGTGCTTGTTGTCGCGGTCCGCGACATTGCAGCGTTGGATGTCCCTTCAGAGGTTGCGGCTGGTGTTGATTGTGTTAACGAGTGGTCAATCGATGTCCTCGACGGAGTAGAGCTCGGTGAAAGGCCTCGAGAAGAATCTGAAGCGGCCGGTTCGGCGGGGACGGTCACGGTTGGCGGGTCTTTCGAGAACGCGTTTTGAGGTTAGCTAACGGCTTGCAGGAGAGATCGGGTACCAGAAACACGGTTGTGGGCATTGGTGTGTGACACGGGAGCGGGGATGCACAAGCAGGGTGGAAAGGCTAAGATAGGCAGGCAACATACTGGAGCGTCGTTTCTCGTCCCTCTGGAAAATGGAAAAGGTGGAGGATTTGTGTTCGGAATGTGGCCGAGGTTTGAGGAGTTTGTTCCGCATATCTTGTTGCAGCTGGGTCGGGGCCCAGGATGTTTGGCAGGCACACAAAGGCGAACGAAGTACCTAAGTTAACGGTAATGAACGGGACGGGCAGACGGAGAAGTGAATGTGGTGTTTCCACCTCCGAGCGGGCCGATGCTGATGAGTGAGCGGGCGAGCCGGGATCTGGCCGTATGTTTCAAACGATTGTTTGAGCACCTTTACAAGTTAATTGTTTAGGTGTTGGATGTCGACGAAGCTGTTCTGTGTTCAGGAAACAGGTTCGCGGGAAACCAATACTGGCAGTGGGCTCCAAGACACGCGTGGCCGTGTCCCGTGTCCGGGGGGTGTTGATCATGCGATGCCAGAAGTGAAGTTGGTTCGATGTTCAATCTGGGGATGCGATTTGGTTGCTTTCTGCTTTGGGCTTGGCACACAATATGCAAAGGGGGAATCCCGTCTGGCCTGAATGGAAAAGAGAGACCCGAAGAAAACAAACTGGCAAACAGCAGTGAACAACAAAAGAGCGAAAGAACGGCCAGGCCCTCACGACCACACGTCCCAAGGGAAATCTGTCCAACCTTCCCGCGTTGTCAGACTCCCGCCCTGTTCAACTTGTTTTTTCCCGTTTGCCCATCGGTCAGTCGTCGATCCCCATGCGGCCCCGGGCCACTTTCATCCACTCATGTTTCTGCGCAGTGGACAGGGACACTGCCCCAGCAACGGTGGCAACCCAGGCCTGCGACAGCGGAAGTGGAGGCTGCTGCTGCCAAATGCAAGCCATTGGGATCCATGATCCATCCACCATCATCGACAGCCGAAGTGGGGTCCCGATGTGCGCTTTCTTCTTTTAACCCGACAGCGAACATTGCCTGGAAACAGACGACAATGATGGAAATCTGAGACAGGGGTCTGCATGCATCGTCAGTGTTCTCGTTGCAATGAGCAAAGGCTCAGACGATTTGAGATCCAGAGCAGCACCCCGTAGTAGCAGCCGCTGGATGCAACTCTGGATAAGACGCTCGATCCCGTCTTGTGTTGAAAGCTCACATCCACCTGGGGAGTTGAACTCCTCATCCTCAGCTGGCAACATGATCATGACCTGTCCTTATGCACAGACAGAGAGGGGCAAAAGTGAAAAATCCATTTGGGAAATGCATCTCATCTCGGGATTCCACCAAGTCCCAGCCGAATGGATAAACCTGGCTGCCAAGTCCCAGCCAAATTTCACTTGGTTCATGCTGCTGACATCAGAAAATGTCAAATTCACTTGTCAAATGTCCATGGCCAAGTGAATCTCCACGCGTCCCGTTCTTTCGTGTCGTGGCAGCATAGGCTGACACATACTTACATGCCTAGGTACTTCCAGTTCATTGTCCAAGACATCATGATGGTGTGTGTGTATGCTTTTGCGCTTGATGCAGCCCTGTCCATAATTACAAGTCCAGAATATGCCGCCGTTGTTCATGACATGGTTGCTTAGGTTGTTACACAGCTTCCTCTTCTCCCTCCTCGCTGAAGCTCACACTCAACAACCAGGAGCCAGGGCGGAGCGTCCACCCAGCTCTCTGGAGGATCCTCCTGTATACAGATGGGCATCAAATCCCTCCTCCTCCTC
>NW_027191427.1:4385723-4432862 GCF_041956435.1 Mycothermus thermophilus
CCTCCTCCTCCTCCTCCTCCTCCTCCTCCTCCTCCTCCTCCTCCTCCTCCTCCTCCTCCTCCTCCTCCTCCTCCTCCTCCTCCTCCTCCTCCTAGCCACACTCCAAGAAATGTCCCCTAACCACATCATAATCCTCGCCGGCCGATCCTACTGTAGATCCATCCCAGCCAGCGCCTCATGTCGCAGCAGCAGCCAAAGCATTAGTAGGCGCCGCATCACCCGTCAGAGCCCTAGACTGTGACTCAACAAACCCGGGCCGCCACTTGACCAGATACTTTTGCGCCAGCGGCCTTGCGTCCTCGTCTGCCCACACAAAAACAAATCGTTAGCATCAACGTTCCTGTCTGAAAAAACATGAGTAGAAAGAAATAAATGGACAGGTACTCACACTCAACCCAAATCTCCCCCACCACATCCAACGCCATCTCCCTCACCGGCGGCCGCATCATGACCAGATACAGCAGGCTCGTCAGCGCCAGCTGGACCGTGGTCGGGTCGGCGCACAGACCCTTCAACCGGCCCAGCATCGCCCGGTTCAGCTCCGGGATCTCGGCCAGGAACCGCGTCAGCACTTTGTCCTGCCCCGTGACGTAGCCCAGCAGCGCGTCGAGCACCCGCATCGTCCACTTTTCGTAGTTCAACGCTGTCGCGGGCGGCGGCTGTTTGCCTTCCCGGGCGCGCTTGCGCTTGGCCATCTGGTCGCAGTACCACTCCTCGCATAACCACGCGACGGCGACGTCGATCCGCCGCCGCCAGTCTTCGAGGATGTAGTTGTACAGCATCTCGCGGATGGCGTCGCCTAGCGCGGGGCGGACGCGGCTGACCGCGGTCGTCTCCTCTTCGGCCTTGATGCGCACCTCGTCTCCGTCATCCTCGTCAAAATCCTCGTCCAAGCCCGCCGTGCTCCGCGTCGCGAGCCGCGTGATGACCGTCAACCACGAATCACGATCAAGCGAGCTGGCTGCGAGGCGGTTGATGCCTGCCTTGGGCCGGCGCAGTGCTGCTCCGGCAGGCGCGGCGTCTTTAAGCGACGCCAAGGGCGCAAACACGCGCGAAGCGGCCGCCTGGCTGAGTTGGGCCGCCAGATCGGGGTTGAGCTCTGGAGGAGGCGGGAGCTTGAACGGGCCAAGAGATAGGGTGGTGTTGGTGTCGACGGCTTGCTCGATCGGCTCCTCGGGCGGGGCATTGTCGAGCTTGTTGAGGATCTGCTCCGTGTCTTCGGCGGGAGTAAGGTCGGGCTCGTAGTCGTCGTCGTCTTCGTCCACGCCCAACGGCGCCGTGGCGGCATTGAGGGTGGTTGACTCTGCGCTCGGGGCGGCAGCTGTCCCCGCGGCGTGGAGAGCAGCGAGGCGCTCTCTGACTCCCTGTGAAATATTAGTCATCATCCAACACACTGAAGTCATTCCCGGTAGCATTTCTTACATTGATAGCAAAGTCGAACACCCGGGGATCCGTATTCTCCAACGTCCTAACGCTGATCTTGGCGGCCAAGTTCGCCGGCAGTTGGGTGACGTCAAAGTTCTGCAGGCCATGGTTGTCTGTGAGAGTGAAGACTTTGGCAAGGGTGTGCGGGCCGGGTCCCAGGGGCGGGACAGAGAACGCAGGAGCGCCGTCATTCATCTTTTGACGCTTCGGATCCATAAAGGCAACTATTTGATCAGCCGGCCTCTTGCGGTCCTCGTAAAGCTCTGCTCGTTGCCGCATCATTTTCTCAAGATACTGCTGGATGCGGCCTGACATTAGGTGGTTCGGGTCCCTGAGAATTGTCAGCGAAAGTTGAGGATTTGCTAAACGGCCCGCTTCAATCCGTACCTCCTCAAAAGGTGGGTTAGGAACATGCGCGTTGTCTTCTCCAGGGACCGCACAAGGACTTTGGTCTTTGGTGTCATAGGTCCGGTAGTGGCAAGTCGTAGAGGGTTGAAGTTTAGGACGGCATTAAGAATGCGGTTTGTCGTACTCGGCCGAGTCCGCGCGAGGATAGACAGGCAGTTGATGGTCGCGTCAACAAGCAAAGCATCACTGAGTGGTTGTTAGCCAGTGTCGCCGAGAAAGACACCCAAGGCTCCTCACCTGCTATGGTCCTGAAGTATCCCCAGCGTCCTGTCCAGTAGCCCCATCGCTTCGGCCTCCAACTGCCTCCTGTCCAAGTAGGGATGATTCTCGGGTATCATGTTGAGCGAGACATCCAGACCGTTGTGCTTGTTCTCCATGCCGTTCGATGCCGTCTGCGCCAGGACAACACGCTGAGCAAACTTGATGCAGCCGATCTTGACCGGGGCCGTCGCGGAATCCCAGATGCTAAATATCCTCGACTTGATGGCGGTCATGGTGTCCCAACTCTCCCTGTTCCACGCATTGTTGATTCTGTAAAACCTCCCTGTCAGCACGCTGCGCCACATCCTCAAGCCAGCCAAAGCAAAAAAACAATACTCACATCCACCTCACCACCACCGGATACGCGCTCGCAGCCGCTGACATGGTCGCCTTGACCACAATAAGATCCTCGTTGGGGCTCTCAATCAAACTGCGAATCGTCTCGAGCACGGTGACGGTGATGCCCTCCTTCTCGCCCATGGACAGCACGGGAGTGGCCAGCGACTCGGCAAGGAACTCGGCACCCCAGCGGCGCAGCGGGAGTTGCGCGTGCGGCCCGATGATGGGCAGCACGCCCTTGACGATCTGCGCATAGTAGGTCGGGTTCTCCAGCACCAGCTTGCGCGCCGCGTTGAGCTGTTCCAGCTGCTCGGCGACTGAGGATGCGCCGTCGGCCGCCATGGTGTATGGTAGTCCTCCGCGACGTGGGTACCCTCTTGGTTATCCTGTCGAATCCAACCCCTCCTCTTTCAGCAGTTCTGTGATGGATGACTTCCGCGACAACCTCGAGCAGTCGATTCGGTAGGTGGGCGCACAATGGCAAGACGAATATCAAGTTGGATCTCTTGCTGGGACGGCGACGCAGTGTATCGGTTCGCAGAGGCAGCGGATGGATCTACACAGAGCGCGCGGCCTGATCCTCGATGCGCAAAAGAGGGCACGGAGTCAGAGCAGCTCAGGTCGATGTCTCCCGGTCAAGCAGAATCTTCAAGTCCTTCCGCGACCGACCAATGGCTCCAAATATCAGTCCCGGTGTAAGATGGATGAGCCCGTTCTGTCAGCGCACAACTGCTAAACCTCCGGCGGCAAGATGGGATGCGCGCAGAGGACGTGGATCATGCTGCTGGGCGAGATGGTAGACAATGGTGAAGTAGCGAAAAGTTCCCAATTTCGCGAAAGGCTGTCGATGTTGTGGTTGTGAGTGAATGGGTTGCTGTTCGCAGAAAACGGCATCCGATTGTGCGTCAAGTCAACCTGGAAGTGAACCTTTGCTCAGGTACAGCGCGAAGAACCTGGAAAGTCGATTGCCAGTGTAGTTCGGGTTACGGATAGTTAGTCGCCAACAAACAACCACCCATCAGACGGCCAGCACATTTGTTGTCAAGCTGGGCACAATGCTGTTGGGTTTGTCCGAATCTACCAGTCGGAGAAAGCTGCGAAGGGTAGAAGAGGCTGCTGCTTGGGCTGCCTTGTGTCGCCCGGTGTCTTCTTGTCTTCGTTTCCTTTGCACGACGCGCTTCTCGGTTCCCGTTGGAAGAAAGCGAAGAGCCAAGACCAAGGCCAAGAGCCAGAGCTTGGCAGTGACGTGAAGCTGCCAGGGGTGCCCGAACCGCGCACGGACCATTTTAACGCTTTGCTGCAACCAGCTGCTTGCCAAGCCCGATAAGCAGCCTTATCAATCACGCAGCCCACTGACAGCATCCGGCGACCGTCGGCTCATTTTCCGGCGAGAGCTCCCGTCGAGATCACCATCAGCATTCTACAGGCCATAGACCCGGGCTCGTCCACAACAAGGGAGCCAATTCCAGTCTTCCAGACGAAAAAGTGGCCTCTCTCACACATCCATCACCTCAGCCATGGCGTTCGTCACCCATCTCCCCGCAACCCCCAGCCCCTCCTCCTCCTACTCCAACCATCTCTCCCCATTGAACTGACCACTCCCTCCCCAAACCCCCAGGTTACCGCGCTCGACATACTACGACTCCCGCAACCGCCAAACCCCCGCCCTGATCCGGGCTCGCCGGCCATACTTGGTCAAGAACGCCGTGACGGGCACGGCGATATTCGCCTTCGCTGTCGGAGTCTGTACGAGCACCCCTCTCCCTCAAAATCTGCTGGGACCGGGACACACACGCCGGAGCCGGCCTTGTCCCTTCCGAAGCGGACCATAGTCAAACAACACTGAATTGGACAAATCCGACGTATCCATAACCGCAGAGCTAACAATCCCCTTCTTCACCAGACATCTACACCATCAAAGCCATCGGCCAGGACGAGTTCGAGGATGTCAAGGTGCCCGATGTCCCAGTAAGGAGGCCGGTTGAGGAGGCAAAGAAATGAGGAACGGGAGGGAAATGCCTTTGGGAGGGGATTGCAAATGTTGAGTGGAAGCCATGATACCTCTGTAACATACAGCCTAGTCAATTCTTGGCCAGGGTTTATTTACTCCATGTGTACACTGCAATATACTCATGAACCAACAAAAACAACTATCAGCGTCGGAGAATCAAGCTTGAATTCACAGCAACTTTGCTATAAGTTGGGCAATGCCCGGCCCTCCATATGATGACCCCAACAGCCAATGCCTGCCTGGACAGAAAACAAAGGACAAAAACGTAAAAAAAGATTGGTATCCCCAGCCATTCCTATACACCCACACCGTATAAACATCCATCCATCCATAGACACATATTCCATACGTCCACAGCCCAAACATCCAAGATCATCCATCCATCCCCAGAAGAAACCCATCCACCTCTTCTGCGCGCCATGTTTTATACACGCCCGCTCACCAACACATCGAACCCCCCCTCATGTAGGTTGGCGTCTATCCGACATTGAGAATGAAACAAGCACTCCTCCATACACAGAAATCCCCAGGTACGTTGTAGGTATCTGCCCGAATTTCTTCCACCCCCGGAAAAGAAAAAGAGAAAAATAAAGAAATCGAACCACCAGAAATAAAAAAGCCTCGCCAGCATGAATAGCTGTGCCGTGTACTCGAGCGTGTGTCTTGATCAAGTGTGTCTGTGCAGCGCCATAAAAATGCCAATGCCCATCCACCCGAACTCCGGCTAGAACCAACCCACCAGACAAAACCAATGACAATTAAAGACGGAAAGAGAAAGGAATTGGAGCGAGGTGATTACGAAGCATGAACAGGCGCCTGGGGCCTCAGCGTCTCAGGGGGAACAATTTTCCCTTTAATCGACGGCTCAGGGCCAGCAACAGTTGGAGGAGGGGCCTGCATCTTCTGTACCGGCGCCTGGACGGCCGCCGCAGAGTCACCGTTCAGCCCCTGCTGGGCGGGCAAACCCGCAGCACTAGGCGGCTGCCGCTTGGAAGCGGCTGCCACAGCCCCTGGGAGAGCGGCAGCAGTGTAGGTGGGCTGGATGTTCCCGTCCCGATACACCTGTTGGCGGTGCAGCTGGTGGGCAGGATGGTTCGGGTTTGCCCAGGGGGTTTGCTCGATGAATTGCTCCCCGGCAGGGCCGATGCCTTGAGAGGCGAACGAGGTGATGCCGGCGGGATAGTCCGGCCGAAAGGGCTGTGCATGGTGGTGGGCATGCGGCCTCGGGAGGGACTCACGAAGCGCCTGGATGACGAGGGTTAGCTCCGATCGCCTGCCCCGAGAGTCTTTGTTTTGAGAGACGGACTTACTTGGATAGCCTCGAGGTCTGCTTCGAGCTGGTCTTCCGTGGCGCCGTTGATGGGCGGCGCCGCGGGGAACCCAACATGCTTGGCAAATCCAGATAATATCGAGACCTCCCGGTTGTATGACACAGCGTTTCGGATCGCCTGCTGCTTCGTCGCGGGGAAGCGCAGCCCAAAGTCTGGGATCGTGTTTGCCGCGCGCCGCCGCTCGTGTTGGATCTCGTACCACTCCCGGCCGAGCTCGGACACCGCCTGCTCTCTCGCCTCGCGGACGGCTTGGTAGAACTGCGACATGATCTGCGCCCTCTCGGCAGCTGCCCGATGCCGGAGAACAGACAATTTCAACTGCAGCTCGACGTCGCTCCTTCGGATCTTTTCGTCTCGTCGTTGTTGGAGACACTGGAGCATGGCGAGGTAGGTCGGATGCGTTGGATTGTCGCCCATCAGCATCGCTTCTTCGCGGTTTAGCTGCTCGAGGCGTTCTTGGTAAAGGCTTTCAGGTTTCGCGTTAGCATTCGGGCAGTCGAGGTCAGTCAATGGGTCAAATGGGGTCGCCTACCGTTCCCTGAAGTTGTTAAACTGCTTCTCTATCGCTACCAATTCCTCCCAGGCTGCCTTCTTCCGTTCCACTGCTCGGGTTAGCTACTGAATTTCCGAGGAGACGGTGGATCGTACACGTACGCTCTTCCTCGTTTCGCTGCGCGGCCTCTGCCTCCTCGTCGATCTCGTCGGCATGGTCTTCCTCGACCACCTGAGGTGTGGGCACCTCCGAACCATTTGCATCGGCATCTTCGGGAGGTTCGTCTGGAGCCTCGTCCTTGGAGCTGGCTTCCTCAGGACTCTGGCTCTTTCGCTTCTTTGGCGGACTTCGCCGACCTTTCTTTGGCTTGCTAGGTGCTGGAGCATCCTCTTCAGCGGCATCGGCAAGTTCCTCTGTCGCTTCAGGAGCTTCAGTTGGCTCTTCAACATCCTCTTCGACATTGTTTTCGCCTTGTTGTGCGTCGGCCGAGACATCGTCGTCATCAGCCATGGCGACATCGCCGGTGGAATCACGGTCAGTGGCAGTAACTGAGCCAGTCCGCTTCTTTAAGGGCTGTTCCGCTTCGGAATTATCGGTGGCTATCGAGCGCTTTCTCTTACGCGAGTCGCTCGAGTTCTTCCTGGGATGCGAGGTCGGTGTCTCCTTGGCGGAAGCGGCAGACCCTTTCTTGATGGAAGCGGGCTCCTTGATCCGGTCGACATCGGCGTCGCTGTCGACCAAGGACTTGTTGTCATCCTCAGCTTCTTCTTTCTCAAAGATGGAGGCTTGTTCACTCGCGGCATCTTCGGCGTCAATGTCGGCACGGAGCTGTTGGTGGAGCTTGCTCGGGCTTCGCTCGAACACGCGATGGGGACGGTCGGTGAATCGCCGGGCCCCGACGCCGTCGCGTGTCGCTCCGTTCTTTGGAGGTGTGTCGTAAAGCCGCTCCGTCTCAGCCTCGGAGTCGTCGACGTCCACGTCGGAGAGCTTGCTGTCGTCCGAGTCGGACGCGGGTGCCGAGTCCAGAGGAGGTCGGCCATTCTGTTTCGGCGTGTCGTTGCCGTCGCTCGGGTCACGGGTGTCTAAGTCAGGCTCGTCGCCGTAGCCATCCTTGTCTTCGGGCTCGCTGAGTGGGCTCGAGAGGTTGCTGGGGCTGGCGTCCCGCACGGCTGCTTGGGGAGGGCTCGAGGGTGCCATGGGTGGCGAGGTATCACCTGTAGCCATCGTAGACCATGCGAGTATGAATTTCGAGGATGATGATGTGTCGCGTCAATGGCGTCGGCGACGGGTGTGGGCGGGATGGGCGGGTCGCGCAAAATTGGACTCGACGGTTCCGGCAGCGGACGGGTTCTGACGAGGACGAGAAGAATGCTGGTTGCGACAGGCAGGGCGGCAACTAAAGCAGATGGATAGAGAGAAAATGAGACAAGGTGATGCTGACAGAAAGTAAAGTCGCGTCCGTAGGCGCTGCTTCGGGCGTAAAAGGGGTGCGTCAAAGGTGTGGAGGGCAGTTTCAAGCTTGGGGTGGTGTGAAGGAGACGAGAGCTGGGAGCGCCCGCAAAGGCTGGAGGGCAGCACAACTGGCGGGAAAGCGACCTGGGCCGGGTCACTTCCTCGCGACCCGCCTTGCGTTGCTTCACCGCCCGGCAGAATCCGATAAGACGCGATAAGACGAAATTTCGGCAGCCGGCTCCACACCAAAAGTCGCGGTTGCGCCGAGGGCACATGCAGCTACTTTTTCGATGGGAAGGGACAAACAACCTCGAGGATTCGGAAGAATTGATACTCGTTTGAAACTTCCTCAGACAATTGAGCTGCCTCGAGCTGTGCCAGGAGCCCGTGGTTTCTTCAATTGACTTTCTTGGCACTAAGTGGGCTTGTTGTGTCCTTGTCTCTCTCCAAGTCTGAGGATCAACCAAACCAGCTTTGACTTCGTCATCGAGCTCGGTCTTCGAGCGGGCCGCAGCCACCACAATGGCGAAAGAGTAAGAAATGGCGCCCGTTTCTGAACCTTGTTGACCTGCTAGCTAACCAAAATCTCTTTTTCCAGCAAACTCAGTCTGACCGCCCAGTTCAAGGCCATCGACCCCACCTTGGATGCCCTGTTTGCTCAGAGCGTAAGCAGCCAGGCGCCACGAATATCCTCTGGGAATGATCGATTCTAACCCTCTCCTAGGCCGGACCAGCTAAGCCACTTCCGAAGTCCCGCTACGAGCAACCGCTTCCCCCGAAGAAGAGGGCCACCGAGGAGGACGAAGACGACGAAGATGAGAGCGAGAGCGGCGAGGAACAAGCCAGCGAGCCGTCCGACGAAGACAATAACGAATCCGCGGCCGATTCTGGTGACGAATCCGCTCCAGAGTCAGAGCAAGAGGCTTCAGGAGACAGCGGCGAGGATGAAGAGTCTAGCGCAGACGAAATGGAGGTCGACGGCGCGAGCGAAGCGTCCAGTGATGAGGACAACGAGACGGAAGCTGCGCGTCTGATAGAAAGAGCAGTCACCCAGGGTAAATCTTCCGAGGACGGTGATCGCAGACGGAAGAGGAAACGCAAGGACGAGGATGAGAAACTGGAGGCCACCTACCTCGAACGCTTGGCTGCCGAGGACGAGCCGTCCGGAAAGCGTCGCAAGTCTAAGGACAACAAGCCTGGAGACGGCGAACAAAACGGCGACAAGGATGTGCAGAAAGAAGACGGTGAGGGCGACGATGAATCCCTAGGCGAGCCACCGGTCCACGAATCCCTCACGGCTGCTCCCGCATTGGCCGAACTGGAAAAGGCCAACCGCACCGTCTTCCTCAGCAATGTTTCTGTCGAGGCCATCACCTCGCGCAAAGCCAAAAAGACACTCCTCCGCCACCTTGCCTCCGTGTTGGACAAGGAAGCCGATCCGCCGCAGAAGATCGAGTCCATTCGGTTCCGCTCGACCGCCTTCGAGTCGGCCGGCATTCCCAAACGCGCTGCCTACATCAAGAAGGAGGTCATGGCGGCGACCACCAAATCCACCAACGCCTACGTCGTCTACAGCACCCAAGCCGCGGCGCGGCTGGCCGTCTCGAAGCTCAACGGCACCATCGTGCTCGACCGGCATCTTCGCGCCGACAGTGTGGCCCACCCCGCGCCCATCGATCACCGCCGCTGCGTGTTTGTCGGCAACCTGAGCTTCGTCGACGACGAGTCCGTCTACACCACCAAGGTTGATGAGGAGGGCAAAGAGGTCACGACGAAGCGCAAGCGGACCAAGGAGCCCATGGACGTCGAAGAGGGTCTGTGGCGCGTCTTCGGCGAGAAGGCCGGCAAGGTCGAGAACGTCCGAGTCGTCAGGGACCCAGCTACCCGCGTTGGCAAGGGCTTTGCCTATGTCCAGTTCTACGTAAGTTCCCCAGCCCATCAGCCTCTCCTTACTGCTCATATCTAACCCCCCTTTCCACAGGACGGAACCGCAGTGGAAGCCGCCATCCTCCTCAATGGCAAGAAATTCCCGCCCATGCTCCCTCGCGAGCTGCGCGTCACGCGGTGCAAGGCACCCCACAAGACGGCTCGCGCCATGGAAGCCCGCTTGAACCGCTCCGCACCCGACCCTAGCCCCCGCGGCAAGAAGCGCAAGCGTTCCGAGTCCTCATACGTCCCCAAACCGTCCGCAGAGCTCCAAACCCTCGCCGGCCGCGCGTCCAAGCTCCTAGGCCGCTTCGGCGCCGCCAAGCTGGCCGAACAACTCCCCGGCGTCGAGGTCGAAGGTGCCCCCAAGAAGAAGAAGCACCAGAAAGACAAAGACGGAAAGACTGGTAGCCCGGGCAAGGCCAAGGTTGTTGCTAAGGAACTGCAGAACGGAATTAAGGGTCCAGAGCAGTTCGTGTTTGAAGGTCGGCGGGCGAGCGCCAAGGATGGAAAGCCGAAGGATCTCAAGTTTAAGGTGAAGAATAAGAAGAAGAAAAAGGATCCGCATAGCGAGCTGAAGAAGAAAAAGAAGAAGGCGAAGGCGAAGGCGGCGAAGGTGGGGAAGAAATGATGAGTTGGTGTGAACAACTGTTGGGTTAAGGGGGTAGCGGATCATGAGGGGAGGAGATCGAGGAGCAGTGCTCGTCTGTCATTGCTTAACGCCCCGAGGACTGGATCAACAATAAGTACTATACATACGTGCATGGCCGTGATGAGTTGTCAGATGCGGAGGGAGAGCTCTGTAACTATAGACCTCGACTTAGTCGGCCTCGGCTCTGTGGAGATTTCATGTAGGCCAATATTACTTGATGTCTCCAACACTTCCTAACGGTAAACTGACAGAGAACAAAGCTCCATGTTGTTCAATGTCTGTTTGATCAACAGGTCTCACAACAACTCGAATAACAACCACTCAATGCCCGGTTTGGGGAGAGTATATCTGTACCGTGCCCTGCCCTGTCAATCCCGCCGACATACAAGTATACACACCTCAAGTCTCGATCGCTCATCTGCTTCGAAGTCTTCATCTCTTATGATTCAAGAAAACGGGACAGGTCTTTATTGCAATCTGTCAAACTGGCTAGCTAGCTAAGTGAAGTGCGGCGCGTGTATCCGGATACATGCGTGGACTGAGCAAGGAAATCAAGCGTCAAGCAACCTAGAGCGTCATCATGAGAAATCAAACCGACATAGGAAAACTACAAAGAGCGACATCCTTCACATAATCCCAAGCCCATGCCTTACCCTATGGACCCTACCTTCCAAAACGCCAATGTCTCCTTCTCAGGCATAACTCATCATCTAAACTGCGATCTAGCGCGATCACATTCCTCAAGGAACCGGTATATACCCTCCAGCCCCTCAAAGTCTTCAGATCTCAGCCCCTGGCTCGCAACGTCCAGGATCGGCGGGGACATGCTCTCGTATCCTTCCGGCTCCGAGCCAGACGAGAGGATCCACGGATCATCAATCTCCAGCTCGTCCACCATGAACATACCCCCGGCATCATCCTCGTTCGAGGACGAAGACCGATGCGACCGGAGCGAGCCGCCGGGCGAGGTGAGAAGCTCCTCGTCGTATGGCCCCGCGTCAGGGGCGAACGGGAAGCGCAACGCCATCTCGACTGCTTTGCTCGACTCGAACTCAGGGTCCTCGCCCACAACGCCCCGCTTGATGCCGACGTCGGCGCAGAGGGACTCGACCGTGTCGGCGTCCATTCCGGGGAACCGCACGCGAAGGACTGTGGGTGAGATGAGAGTAACTGGTAAATCGCCTAGGGTGGAAAGCGATTTCAAGTCGGTCATGATGGCCGCCAAGTCCTTCAGAGCACGCGCAAAGTCGACCGAGAGGACGTCAAGGAAGCCCTCGGTGTGGAGGGAAGGGGTGGCAGCAGGGGTGGTGCCATTGGTGCTGCCGGCGAGGGGCGAGAGAGCAGTGATGGTCGGGCTGAGCTTGAAGTCCACAAAGGCGCCCGGGGCGGAGCGGTGGAGGAGCATCGTCTTTGCCATCTTCCTCCTCGCCTCGTCCTGCTTCGCCGGGACAGCGCGGTACCGCTTCTCGCCGTTGGGGCCGTAGCCATCAAACCGGGCGCGCTGGCCCGACAGCCAGAACGCGCGCATCGCTTGGCTGACATTCTGGATCACTTGCGCCGGGGCCGTCGGGGTGTGCGAGAAGTGGCGAGCCCCGCCGATGCGGCCGCAGCCGGGGATGGTGTAGCCGCCGGCGGTGCGGCCGAGGGTGCCGCCCGTGAGATTGGGACGCAGGGTCCAGGCGAATGGGGCCCGGCCGGTGAGCTGATTGACGGCGCGGGAAATGCTGGAGGAAGGGAGCTTGGAGCGGTCGAAGCGGGGCTTGCCGCCGTGCTGGGCGCCAGCATGGCCGGAGGAGCTGAAGAAGCGGCGGACGGTGGATTGGAGGTTCGTGGAGGAGAACCAGCGCTTGCTGCCGGAACGCTTCTGCTGGCGGAGCCATGCGGTCGGGTGGATGGGTTGTTTGGCGTTGCCGGTGCGGACGACGATGGGCTGGAGCTCTGCATTGAGTTGACGCGTGGCGGCGGCGACTTTGGATCGAAGCATGTCGGTCGCCAGTTGTAGGTGCGTGCGAAGTGCACGCACCACAACTGGTGTCCAAAGTCCCCCGGCGGGAGACATGGTGACGGGTCAGCGATCCGTGAGTTTTCAGAGCCGCTGTCGGCGCTGAATTCCTTTTGGATGGCTGTGGCGGTTGTTGAAGGAGGAAAGAGGGAGGAGGAGGAGGGTTGCGTAATAAGAGGACCAGTCAATGAGAGAGGCCGCCTCTCGGATCTTATCGGGATCTTGTCGATAAGCTTATCTCCGGCGCTAAGATCCGTCTACCAAGATCGCCTAAGTGGGATAATTGCATAACGCGGGGTTGATGCCTCTACCGGTGATCTAGGCACCAATGAGGCTTATCTAATCAGCCACGGACCCCACTCTTGGCAGGCTTTTTTTGCTGGTCCAAGCTTCCTCCGCCAAAATTTTTTGAGCTTCCCTCTCGCACAGCTTTCCCGTTTCCATTTTCCTTTCCTCACAACCGCGACTTCAACAACCACAACCACAACCAAGTCGTCGACAAGGTAAGCAGCCATATTCCCTTATTCAATCCAATGCTCCTATGATGAAGAATCGAACAATCCAATTCCGACTTAGCCCGTGGGGACTCAAAATTACTCTAGAATTACCCTGAGAGCACTTCATGAACCGTTTTTTTCCGGTGCCTTCGGTGTTCGGACAACTGCTAACGCCGACTCGTAGTGTCGACCGACCAATTCCTTCGAGGGCTTCTCGCTCTCTTCCATTCACCTGGTCGTGGTCCAGAGTTCCGTGGTCTGGTGTCTCTGGACCACGATCTTGAACTTCCAAAAGGTTGGTGATAATTTCTCTTTTCTCTGCCCCTTCCTCCTGTGATGATCAAACATTTTTATAGGGAATTCCTCATGCCGAATACACTATGTGGAATCAAAATAGTTTCAGCCTTGTCTGAGAGGACATGGATTTTTTTCTATCATCAAGTTTTCTGTCCACAGCAGCTTTGCTAACAGTCAACTGCAGGTATGCGCCAGCTCGTCACTCCCAATCCCAGCACCATGACGAAAATTTGAACGAACGGGCGGACATATCGAAGCCTTCCCACCTTCCGTAACCATGCAGGGCCGTACAAACCCTGCGGGAGGACCGGGAAGAACTTCTTGATGAGAACTCGTCATCTGATTGTGCCCTTGTTTCTGCCATTGCGACACGCCAAGTTGAGGACTGGGTCGGGCTAACATGTCATCGCCGTCCAGGTAATGAAGCTTTTCGACATGTCGATTTCTGTCCAGCTGGTTACATGATGATTCGTTATTCACACTGTTTGATCCGCCCTCTGGGTTGGAAATGAACATAAAACAAAAATCTGATTTAATGAGGTATGTCTCTTGCCAAGACATCGCATCACTGGCGCTCGAGCTAACGATTGTCGCAGCCTGACGACCTCGCACATTCATTCATGTTTTGACATCACGCCTGATGGACGTGGCTGACCATCGTCATGATAGGTAATCTTGTTGCTGTAGCAAGTTGAATGGCCTGCGTCTGTTCAAGGTAAGCCATTTTCATGCTCCCAAACTCCCACCTCCCGGATGACAACCTTCAGACCTGTTTATTTGTCTGAGTTCGTCCTGATGAGACAAAAATCACCTTGGAGAACTGATGAGGTTCCCAAACACTGGGATTTGCATTCCACTTGTTGTGAACTCTGCTAACTCGTTTCCAGTCGTAGGCTCGATCTGTGAGGCATTGGTGGTGGATCTGGGTGATTGCTCTATTCTATGGTCTAGTCAGATATGGATGGTCGTTCCCGCATAATTGATACGTCTTCTCTCAATTTGCTGTTTCGTCATTTTGTTATTCCTGTGATTGTGAGACATGACTGTTGAAACAGCTGGACGTCCTACCGCCGCAGCTGCAGCTTGGCATTCCACGCCACAATACACCTGATGAGATCCCAATCCCCGCGGTGGCCGACCCAGTCGGTAACAACAATCCCCGTCGCCGCATCACCAACCTCGAGCTTCCCCGGCCCCTTCTCGGGCGCCCCGTGGTTCATGCACAGATACTCGATCATGGACGGGTTGATTTTGACGGCGATCCTGTCAGGCCAGCAGCTCGCGTTGAAAAAGTTGCTGGCGCTCAAAAAGTTGATGTACAGCGGCGCCACCTTGCGCTGTGATGACGACGAGGGGTGCACCCGCTGCGCCGCGGCCCTCTCGAGCCCTTCCTGCGCGAACCGGATCTTGGTCTGTATCTGGCCCTTGCTCATGACGCCGTAGTAATCCTGGATCCGGATCGTCCCGCTCCCGCACGTCCCGTCGGCCACGTTATCCGGCCACGCGGACCCGTCGATGCCAGCCTCGTCGGCGGGGACGAAGGCGGTGTCGATCCCGTAGCGCCGGACGAGCACGATCTTGCCCCGAACCTCGCCCAGCGTGGGGATGCGCGGGGACGTGTACCATTTGGAGGTTTCGGAGGTGTGCTTTTTGGGGCACGAGTGCCGGTGGATGATGCGCGCGAGGTCGTGGTCGGTTCCCTTGCCCGTGCCTTCGCGCTTGAGGGAGAGGAGGATGGTTTCGGAGGGGTGGGCGGCGAGGAAGGAGTAGAGGGTGGAGAAGAGGTCGGAGAGGTGTTTGCGGCCGATGAGGGAGACGGGGAAGGCGGAGTGGACGAGGTGGAGGGAGAGGGTGGTTAGGAAGGTTGGGTCATCGTCGTGGTTTGCGTCGGGAGAAGGGTTGTATGGAGGGCAGGAGACGCGCACGTCAAGGAAGCGCACGCCGTTGAGGAGCTGTTCTTGCACGGGGACCGCCTGGCACCGCACCGAGGGGAGGGCGAGGTAGCAGGTTGGGGAGTTGTGCGTGCCGGGGATGGAGAGGGCGGATAAGGGGAGGGAGGAGTTCAAGGAGGCCATCCATGTGGAGAGGTTGGCGGTGGAGAGGAGGGTGAGGTACCGGTGGTGGGGGAGGTAGATAGATGTGAATTGTTTGGAGGTTTCTTCCCCTTGGCCGGCGTCGTTTGAGTCCTGTTGCTTCTTTTCGGAGTCAGATTGGTGATGTGGTTGCAGGACCACACTCCTCTGCCCGGACGAAGGGGGAAGTTCGCAGCTGTAACGGTGCTTGGTGGTGGAATCTTCGAAGGTGAGGCGGATGCGTTTCCCGCGGTCTGGATTGGGGGCTGGAATGGGTGGCTGCGTCTCGGTGAAAGGGTCGAGGACCACGCCGGAGAGCTCCTTGATGTTATCGGACTGTGGGGTTGTTGAAGGAGCCGGGTGGGATGACTTAAATACGGTCAGCCAATTTAGAGGGCATTGTTTAGTGTTTGAACCAACATTGAGGTGCTCGATCTGCACCAGAGCCAGGGGAGTGATGGTCAGGTTGCGAATGGTGAGATTGGAGGTTTGGTCTGCCATGATGAAAGGTGATGATGAAATGACCACAACGGTGACGTTATTGGATCTATGATAAAGAAGAGTACATGAGAAACACAATTCTATCTAATGAGTTGAACAGAGAAAACTGAGGTTTGAACAAGCTCAAACATTGCCGAATTCAAGTTGAGTCCAAGTCCCGTGTCCCTGGACCTGGGCGATGCCCAAGTTCGTCCAAGAGGGGCCACGATGGGGCTTGCTATTGGAGGACGGTGGCAAAAGCCAGATGAAACCGACATGGACATGGCAACAACTGGCAGGACAAGATTGGCGAGATTGATTGGGGAAAAGAAGCACCAACTCCTCCATCTCTCCATCTGGAACTGACTTTTGTCATCGAAAGTCGGTGTGTTGAAGTTAGACATTTGAATGTGGAGGGGCCGGCGGATTGGGGATGAACATCCCGGTTCGTCGCTCACTCACCTTTCAATGAACTACTCCTGACTAACTCGCAATCGACAAGACTGGGCTTATCTCGACCCTCACTTATACACAAATATTTCCGACCCCGGGAAATGGAGTTAACTTAAGCTTCATAGTTTCGGTTGGTATCATCTCGCTCATTTCTTTGTTCTTCAGGGGCAACAGGTGAATTTCCCATGACGCCACATCTTTTCCACCATTTCAAAACGGTAGAAAGGAGGAGGCAGATCGAGATTGTTAGAATATACGAACTCGAGGAATTCAGCAAGCGCAACAAAGGAACTTACCGAACTATCACAACCCTATTCTAGGAATGCAAGTTAGGGTCCAGACCGAAACTATGTTTTGCATGCCATGTATGTACATACCTAGCATGTGAATATGTCTCAGCCACCTAGCATAGATGTTTTGTACTTCGGATGTAGGAGTTATCCACACAAAACCAGAAGCCCAACGCATAGTTAGCTTATCCCACAGCCCACAGCCGACACCCCCCGCCAAAGCCGTTGCGGTAGCTCCTCCACAAGAGAGGCGAGACTCTACCACAACCCACAACCGCGCAGACGCAGGTACAGAATGCTGAATGCAGGATAGCTCCCAATATGCAAGGACGTTCCGTCCACCACCTGTGATCCGAACCGCTCCTTTCCGACGCAGACTTTCGGGGCGGCGTCTACGCAGCATGTATCATGCTTCTCTTGTAAGCCCCGCACTGGGAGCGACTCGAGGGGGATCTGAGATGGTTCCTTTTCACGTTCCCTTGAGCGTCTCCTTACAGTCATTGCGAGTTGAGACAGTGGCTCACTTCAGAGAAGCAACTCGGCTCCCCTCCTCGACTTGAGGGTTGAGCAAGGCTGGCTGAGTCTCTGGGTAGATATCAGTAGTGTAAAAATAGACCCCGTCGTAGGACGGCTGGGATATGGGCCGGTGTCGATCTCTTGACATCCTAGTCCTTTGGACAAAGCTCAAACATACTAATAGGTCGCACTTAGAGCAATATTACAGCACACTGTCCTCACAATCCCGATGGACAACCGCTCACCAAACCCTCCTGGCTGAAAAAGGGTCAAGAGCATCGAACTCTCTCTCCTGCAACACCATTCGTCCAGCACAGCGGCTGGCTTTCATCGCCGCAACGGCCCACCAGGCAGAGTCGCACAGATCTAGCTGCGCCTCTCGGACTTGGTTGGCACCATCTACAGCCGTTCGACGGCTCTCATTAACCACGTTTCGACCACTAGTGGTCCAAGGTGCCATCGTCGGGTCCAATCCATCGGGATTGCTTTGCTTTGGGTTTCAACGTCGTCGTCGACTGACGCGGTGCCACCCTCACGCGCATGAGGACATACAGACCCCGTCCAAATCGGCAGTCATCATCCTCGGCACAGCTAGGGGCTGTGATACCTAGGAGCACGGGGTAAGAACTCAAACCTGGTTCCACCGGAGTGGTTCAGGGACGGGCTGAGCTTCTTCTCCTGTCATCAGGAGGAGAGGGAGCTGTCGCGGCACAGCACAAGGCGATCCATCTCCTCGCCGCGGAAAGCTTTTTTCTCTGCGGACAGCTCAGCTCTTCCCATCCTGTGTCGCGCGCCTCCAGACCTCGGGACGGTGGCAGCGGAGGATCAAGCGACAGAGGTTTTTGCCTCCCCTCTGGGCCGTTGGGGGCCAACTGTGCCGCTCATGTGCGTTCGGTCGCATTGTGGGTTGGAAAAACCGCGAAAATGGCCAGGTTGATGGCGCCAACTGTCACCTGCCAACTGCCCAGTTGGGTGCTGTTCCTGCATGAAGAAGAACTGACGGACGGAGCACGGGCAATAGTGCTGATGAAATTTCCGGGCATGCCGTTGATACCAGCGGAAGCAAGCTCGGATTTTGTGTATGCGGAAAGCCGCAAAGAACTTGTGTCGTTGCTTCGATCCGCCCTCGGCAAAGGGGTGAGGAAATTGCCTGCTTACCGGTCAGTCGTTGTCGCAGGACCAACAGACCGTTCTAAAGGCCCTCGTTCGTTCATGCAGGTAGGACTGGTTTCCCTCGTCGGTGGTGAGAGACAAAAGCTGCTGCGAGCCATTCGTCTCGGCTGCATAACGCTTCCTCTGAACTGAGTAGGGCTGTTCAATGGCGACGCCGAGAAGCTGAATATGCTCAAGTTGGAAGAATATGGGTGTTCAGCTTAACTCGTGCAGAGCTGGACCTGCTGGTTGCCGGTGCGTTGGTAACCGCTCAACAATCCAGAAGATAACACAGCAGTGGCTTTTGTCACTCATAGCGTCGCGGGGCGTCACAAACGTGGAGAGAGGCACTTGTGCGCGACAACAATCCCTGCGCTGAGCAAATCAACGGAGGGTTGTGCCTGCGGCTGAGGGGGAAGGCGTGTGGATTGCTGGATCTGGGTTCGGCCTGTCGCATGCAGGGGGATAACCCTCGGTCTGACGAATGGTAAGAGCCGAAATGCCGGTCGAGTGCATGATGTTATTTCCCCGTTTTTTTCTCTGAGTTTTTCTCGACCTGTGTTGTGTGTTTATGGTGTGTTTTGGCGCAGTTGGTTGCTTCCTCGAGTCTTGTCCAGCGTTCCTGCCCTCTGGAGGACGCCGTCAAACACGTGTCATATGAAAATGGATGCCCCTTCCCAACATGGAAGGCAGCCCAAATGGACGGTGTAGTGATTTCCACGTTAGGGTATCGACGGTGCTTTCCGGCCCGGCTTCCCTCTTGCCTAGCGGAGAGGATCTTTTGCAGTGGACCCCGGATGTGTGACGCAGGATTGGTCGACCCCTGATAAAATCTCAAGAGGAATGCCGGCGTGGGATTCGCCAGTTCGCGCCTTATGGCCCCACTGTGGACGAGCAAACCGCCAGGGTTGGAATGGCGTCCTTCATTTCTGCCGCTTAGCCCCCGGCCACCAATGAGCTTGGCTAACCAGGCACCCGGCAGACCCCAGGCGGGCCCCCCCAGGCAGGACGTTGTGAACCGGAATTGTCCATGTCTGCGAAGTTGTGTGAGGGTGCCGTGTGTGTGTCATTTCGCCCCGTGGGCGCAGCAGCATGCCATCCATGGGACAGCCCCGTTGTGGACGCGGAGACGAAAGGAGGGCAGAGACGACGAGGGGGGTGCCAGTGCCTGGGGAGGCGCAGTTGCTGGCTTGGCTCGTTGGCAGTGAAAACCACCCACTCCCCGTCGCTTTTCCTTCCCTTCCTCTTTTTCACCTCCATCGCGTCTTGCATACTCTAGTCCATTGGTGCTAGGTTGTCTTCAGCCGCAAGGCCTTTCTCTTTTCGATCCAGTCCGCTCTTTTTAAGCCTACGGGCGCCGCTCTCTACTTTTTCACCGACTCTTGTCACTCATTTTCCCTTCTTGCTGCCGATCACCGTTGTTGTGTGTGGTTTTTCCTCCCTTAAACGCATAGCCAAAATGCGTTTCTCGTTCGCCTCCGTTGTCGCCTTTGCGACCGCCGTTCTGGCTCAAACTGAGGGCTTCCACCCTCTCGTCAAGCCTGCTGAGGGCGAGGTCGTGCCCGCCGGCTCCACCTATGAGATCGTCTGGCAGCCCGATGCCACGAACCCCGGTTCCGTCAGCATCGATCTGCTGGGTGGAGGCAGCCCGAGCACTCTGATGGTCCTTGACACCATTGCTTGTGAGTAGTTGCGCCCGGACGTCACTCCGAAGAAGCAGATCTAGAGCGGGAAACTAACGCGATCCTCACAGCTGGCATTGACGGCGCCCTCGGCTCCTACAGCTGGGCCGTTGACGCTTCTCTGGGCAGCCATGAGACCTACGGCCTGAAGATCAAGCTGGACTCGGATACCGAGATCTTCCAGTACAGCTTCCCCTTCAAGATTGGTGCCAAGTCCGGCGATGAGACCGAGACCGAGCCCGAGAGCGACGATGAGGGCGAGGTTACCACCACTGCTACCACGACCAGCACTGCCACCTCTACCACCTTCACCACCGTCGCCAGCAGCACCAGCACCACCTCTGCTGAGGAGGAGGAGGAGACCACTACCACCACTTCGGTGGCCTCGAGCTTCTTCACCTCGACCACCTCTACCTCCTCGGCTGCCACCACCACCCTCTCGACTGTTTTCAGCACCGTGACTGAGGAGCCGACCAGCACCACCTCGGAGCCGGTCGCCACCAACGCCGCCGCTCCCCTGGCTGCCGGTGGCATGGCTGTCTTTGGCGGCCTTGCCATCGCCGCCCTTGCGTTCTAAATTTCCTTTGTTTGGATTTCTTGACACGCGGAGTCCCTGGTGGGATGGTTTTTGCTCTTCGACCTGACATATATTTGCCATCTGGTGATGCCTTGGTTTATCAGATGGTCGGGTTTAAGTTTTAGTGTGTAATGGTGGATGGCGACGGGACGGATGGACGGGGCGCACCATGGAAACAAAAAACATGGGACACTCTCGACATTCGGGGTTTCTTTCGACATTGTACGGCACGCACAAGCTTTTTCTGCATGGCTTGGGAGTTTGGAGAGACAGCTTTCCGCGCGGTCGTCGATGATTCATTGTCTTTTTTTGGATTCGATTAAGTGTGGGAACTTTTTTGCTTTCAGGAATCCCCTAACGTACCTAGCCATGACCGTGTTGTGGAATGAAGAGATACCCTCGATGTTTTTGGATCATGAAAACGATGAATGTGATGTATGTCTCATGATGACTTCGAGTGTGTTGATCTCCGGGTATATGAAGAGACATGCCTCCCGGTCGTGTAAGCTTATTCAACATTGCTTCTTCGGGTTGTACAACAGCCAATATGGTTCTTTGCATGTGGGAAGTGTGTAACCGGTCACTGCATGCTGCGGCCGAGCCTGGATACCTTATGCTGCACCGGGTATTTCATTGATGGGAGAGTCGTGGATGTACGGCTTAGAGTTTGTCGTCCCGCTGCTCATACCATGGAGTACTAGAGGGCTGAAGATCGACAATGTTAGATGTTGATCTTGACTCTGCTTGGCTCCGCCTCAACGGTCGACATCAGACCAGACGAGGGGCGGGGTGAACTGGCACCTGATGATGACGCCACTGTCTGTTCCTGAGCTTTGCCTTTGGGTTCTTTTGGTTGAAACGCTGGTAGGGTGGACAATCAAGCTAGATAACTCTGGGCAGACCTTGTTAATAGAGAAGAAGAGCATGAGGCTCTGGGACTCAGAGGTATGATTGTTGGTGGTCATACATAAGTTGTTCCATAAGGTCTCGGTGATGCCACACAGTCGGGAATTTCGAATATTTATTTCTCTTTACATAATCATCTAAAATTCTCCAAGACTCGTTTTGTCAAGCCTGAATCTATTGACATCGGAACTGCTCTAAGTCGTCCGTCACCTACGTGCTCTATAATGTTGGATCCGTCGATGTTGTCTTGGATGTACTGGTTGAACATCAACCCCCATAGGTACCTACAGATTATCTCGTGATCTCCGAGTTCGCCAACGGTTTCCAGAACACAGAGAGAACACAGGACTTCGACTGTGTCAAGCATACTGTGTAGAAACTTCAACATCCGACGATCGATACCTCATGCAAGGCACGCTTTCAATCCCGTGACTTGGACCTGCATAGGTTCCCGAGGACCCTGCAGCTCTTATCTGTTTTTGGTGTACGCATGTATGTACAGCTTGTGGTCTCTCTTGGGCGTGACAACAAAAAAAATTCTTTGACTTTGGATATGAGGTGATAGCCCAAGACACCCAGAAGCGCGGGATGCAACCCGACCCGTTGCACGGCAAGTGTCAACAAAGGAGACGGGGGTAAACAAACAAACTTGAGGAAACGAGAATGATTTGAGTCAAAAAAAATTATACACAACTTCTCTCTATTTTTCCGCCTCCATTTTTCTCTTGCTTAGATATCGTTGAGGATTTTACTTGCATTTCTTCGGCGCAGCCAAACTGACACGATACTGAGTCGATAGTGGTGATGGTGGCTTGCATGGTTTTGGGTGATTTGGACGATTTGGTTGAGCAAACCAGGCGGTGAGAACCCCGCGAAACGAGCGACACGGGTCCAACTGCCCCTCACAAGCTCCACCCAGGACCCACAAATTATTCTCGTCCCAAGCTCTCCTCTCCGCAATTTCACACGACGCCGACTTTCCTCCCTCTTCCGTTTACTAACCTGCTCGCCGCCTGATCGCGCTGTGCGCTTTGCTGTTCCGCCTTCTCTTCTCCAACTCCTAATTACTGCCATCTACCCATCTCGTACTCACAAGTAATCCGTCAAGATGCGTGGCGAGGTAAGAATACACTGCTGCTCCTCTTCCTCCATCAGCTAGGATGCACCCCCGTCGCCTCCCCGCGACTCCGAGAGGACATGGGATATGGGTTTCCACCGCGGCATCGCGTCCGAGGACGGCGCCCGACCTCAGTACCCCCCCATCACCGGCCCTATCTAGGTACATGTTGACGGCCCTGTGGTGTTTGTCTGTCGCGGGCCCAATGTCGATGGTGATGAGTGCCGTGATGATTCGGGTGCACGACCTGAGACGGCGATGTCTGGCCTCCGTGGACCTCAGGCCACGCTCATCCGCGAGCACACCCTGTCCAACCTCCCTCGATACGCATCACATGCATGAGCTGTGTGTCGCGATACACCAAGTCGAGTCTCGAGGCACGGCACTGACACCGTCCTCCACCACAGGTTCTTCACGTCCATCTCGGCCAGGCTGGTGCCCAGTTGGGTAACAGCGCCTGGGAGCTGTGAGTTCTCACCGCCCTTCGGCTTCACATCCTCAGCGTCACCGGCTAACGTTGATATCAAGCTACCTCCTCGAGCACGGCCTCGGCCCCGATGGTCGTCCCGACCCCAACGCTAAGGACCTCGCCGAGGGCGGCTCCTTTGAGACCTTCTTCACCGAGACGAGCAATGGCAAATACGTCCCCCGCTCCATCTTCGTCGACCTCGACCCTTCGCCCATCGATGAGATCCGGACGGGTACCTACCGCCAGCTCTTCCACCCCGAGCTCTTGATCAGCGGCAAGGAGGATGCCGCCAACAACTATGCCCGTGGCCACTACACCATCGGCAAGGAGATGATCGACAATGTCATCGACCGCATCCGCCGCGTCGCCGGTAAGTTCTGCCTCTTCAGGCCCCATCCCCTCGTCGATTGTGACACCAGGCCCGGAGCGCTAACCCTTCTTGATAGACAACTGCCACTCCCTCCAGGGCTTCCTCGTCTTCCACTCCTTCGGTGGCGGTACTGGCTCCGGTTTTGGTGCTCTGCTCCTCGAGCGCCTCGCGACCGACTACGGCAAGAAGTGCAAGCTCGAGTTCACCGTGTACCCCGCTCCGCGCCTGTCCTCGGCCGTCGTTGAGCCCTACAACGCCGTCCTGTCGACGCACAGCACCATTGAGAACTCGGACTGCACTTTCCTGGTCGACAACGAGGCCGTTTATGACATCTGCCGCCGGAACTTGGATATCCCCCGGCCGAGCTACGAGCACCTCAACCGCTTGATCGCCCAGGTCGTCTCCTCCATCACCTCGTCTCTCCGCTTCGATGGTGCCCTGAACGTCGATCTCAACGAGTTCCAGACCAACCTGGTCCCGTATCCTCGTATCCACTACCCGCTCATCAGCTACGCCCCTGTTATCTCGGCTGCCAAGTCTGCTCACGAGAGCTTCAAGGTCTCGGACCTCACCTTCCAATGTCAGTCACATCCAGCTGTCCTGTTGTTTTCTCGCCCGCTAACTCTCCCACAGGCTTCGAGCCCAACAACCAGATGGTCGTCTGCGATCCCCGCAAGGGCAAGTACATGGCCGTCGCTCTGCTGTACCGCGGCGACGTGGTGCACCGCGACTGCAGCGCCGCCGTTGCCCAGCTCAAGGCCAAGGCTTCGTTCAACCTGGTCGAGTGGTGCCCGACTGGTTTCAAGATCGGCATCAACTACCAGAAGCCCGTGGCCGTGCCCGCGCCGCCCGAGGACGGCGGTCTCGCGGCCGTCGACCGCTCCGTCTCGATGCTGTCCAACACCACGGCCATCGCCGAGGCCTGGTCCCGCCTCGACCACAAGTTCGACCTCATGTACAGCAAGCGCGCCTTCGTCCACTGGTACGTCGGCGAGGGTATGGAGGAAGGCGAGTTCTCCGAGGCCCGCGAGGATCTGGCCGCCCTCGAGAAGGATTACGAGGAGGTCGCCGCCGATGGCCTCGACGAGGGTGAGGGCGAGGGCGAGTACTAAGCCATCACCACCATCACGGCCACTGTTTATCGGACGTGGTCGGCGGCGGCGGCGGCGGGTACGGTCCTCCCCGGGTTGGGCAGGGTTTTCTTCGGCGTGTGTGCGTGAGAGGGGTTGGTGTTTTCGGCTAGCCTCTGAAGCGTAAGATCGCCGACGGACTTGGCCTGGCTTGGTTTTGTGGATATGAAATGGATGGAATGTGTAGTACGAATAGGGGGAGAGCGTGGAAGAGCCAGTCGGATCGGATCGGTCTTCTCCAGGGTGATGGGGGTTTGTTCAAGTCAATGATGATTGGAGGAGATACGAGACCCGACGACACGAAGATGAGCATATGAGTTGATGTCTTTTTGCTTCGATGAAAACAGCACCCCCTTTTTTTACTTAGTTTCTTATATTTTTTGTTTTTGTTGGTGTCGGTGTTGGTGTTGTGGTTATGAAAGACAAGAAGAGAAAGAGATAATATTCCCCCCACCCATACCCATACGTACTACCTGACCTTACACA
Source organism: Mycothermus thermophilus (assembly GCF_041956435.1). Classification (NCBI taxonomy): domain Eukaryota; kingdom Fungi; phylum Ascomycota; class Sordariomycetes; order Sordariales; family Chaetomiaceae; genus Mycothermus; species Mycothermus thermophilus. The sequence goes on from NW_027191427.1 coordinate 4,410,518, forward strand.
TACACATACCCCTTTTCGTGTCTTCTTACGATGGGAGTACAGCCGCTGATTGGATTTTTGTCTTGTCGGTGTTCTCTTCTGTAGTAGGTACCTAAGGTGGTACCTATCGACCCTTTACCTTGTCCAAACGGCGCCTGGCTGACTGTTTTGGCCTCCTTTATCACGGCTGCCACCGTGATTGTTTTGCGAAATGTTCTGATGAGTATACACGAGTGAGGTGGAGTAACTACCAGGAGACACTGGATGGGGTAGAGAGGGGTTGATGGTTTGTACTATGATCTGGGGGCGAGTAGAAGTAGTAAGAATTCGATTTGGGCTGGATAGGGTTATATTGTGTTGCTACTGGACACGGGGATGGGGATGATGACCGACGATTAAGGACAATGATAAGTGGGAGTTTGAATGTCTGTCTGTTAGACTAGATAGGTCAATATTGATGTTGACTAACACACTGTCTATTCTTCCTCTGCTAAAAGACTCCTGAACCCTTCCAGGATTCTTTGCGCGATAAGTAGTGGTAGTCATCCTCTTCCCAACCCCGACCTAACTAACCCTCCGTCATCAAGAAACCATACGGAGTAAGTATCAAACATCAACCAACTTCTCAACTCTCTCCGGCACGCCGACAGCCGTTTCATCCTCCCCATTGGCATACGTTCTTCCTCCTCCCTCCCTATCCAACCCCTCAGCGACCAGATATAGGGTGGTGGTATGCAGGGGAATTCCCGCGCCGTGTTGTTGCTGTTGATGGCGATGAAGAACACGATGATGACCATGATGATGATGATGCAGGCCGTTCATCCGGCTGCACCGCGCCGCCGTTTTGTCATCGATATCAGAAACAGCAGCAGCGCGAGTAGCCAAGCCGGCAGGGGCGGGTTGAACAACAGGGGCGGCGTGAGAAGCAGACAGTGCATGATGACCGGCCGGGGAAGAGGTTGTTGGAGAACGAAGAGGACCACAGCCATCGTTGCCGTTTCCAACGGTAACAGAATAATCCCCCCGTCCGCGTCCCAACACCTGCTGCTGTCCGGCTTCGTCTTCGGCCCCGGCAGCAGAGGCGGGAGTAGGGAATGAAGCAGCACCATCAGTAGGAGCAACACCAGCAGCGGTGGCAAAAGCAGAACCGGCAGAAGCAGTGGCGGCAGAAGCAGAAGCAGCCCGCCTCACTCTCTCCTTCATCTCCACTTGCAGTTCCATCCTCCGCATCCTCTCTTCCATCGACATCACACCATTCTTCCCATCCACGCCTACACTTGCCCTAGTATTATCATTTCCATTCACTTGGACAGGTCGCCGTTGGCCATGTGAGTTTTTTCTAACACCACCACCACCACCACCACCACCACCACCACCACCACTACCGGCAGAAGATATGGCGGAACGGCGGCTCTGGTTGGAACCACCACCATCAACCCCTGGCGACCCGACAACAAAGCCCATATCCCTCAGTAACTGCACCGCGTCGCGGATTTGCTTTTTCTTGACAAACTTTCGTTGTTGTTGTTGTTGACCACCACCACCACCGCCACCGACACTGCTGCTGCCATTCTTGTTGTTTGTCGCTCTGTCCTTCCTACCCGCCTTTCCCGTGTCACCGCCGGCGGAGGCAGCAGCCACAGCGGCAACAACAGAAGCAAGAGAAGAAGATGAAGCAGAAGCAGATGTCTTCGCTCCTCCAGCTGCCGAAGAGCTTTTGATAGCCTGGGCATGAGACCCCATCTCCCGCAGTGAATGCGCCAACTCACCCGGTCGGGAGTTCGAGGAAGAAGAAGAAGAAGAAGAAGAAGAAGAAGACGAGGACAGAGATGGGGTGGGGAGGCGGCACATGCTGTCTAGCAGCTGCAAGGCGGGCCTGGGTTCTTGGAGAGTGCTTCTTGTTGTTGTTGTTTTTGGTGGCGTGGGTAGCGGTCGCGGTGATGGTGGTGGAGTTGTCACGGGGTTGGGATTGGGATTGGGAGCGTTGGGTGTTCCGTTGTTGGGCTCCTTGCTGTTGCCGTCATCGCTATTAGGCCGGGTCTCTCGTGTTGGGGGTGCTCCGTCCGCCGCTGCTGTCGCTGCCGCTGCTGACGCCGTCGCGGCGGGGGTTGGGTTGTCGGGCGGTTGGCTGTTATGTTGAGGTTGGTCGGTGGTGTTGTCGTCGTTCTGGCTGGGTCTGTTGTTGATGACACGGGACGGTGATGATGATGATGTTGATGTGCTCCCATTAGACTGGTTCTTGGAAACGATCGATACCCACCCTAAAGCCCGGTCTGTCAGTCAACACGTCGAAAGCACTCAGACGGCATCCATGACCACTCACAGGCAGGTGGTTCTCGCAGCCCGACGCTCGTCAGCCCTTCGACCGTCGTGGGCATCTCATCTGACAAACCACATCAAGGGGTGGTTAGTATGTAATTAGTTCACCAACAACTCCAACCTCCTCCCTCCCCCAAATCGAGAAGAAAGAAAGAGGGATAGACAACATACGAGCAAACCGACACTCCTCTCCCCATTTACAAACCCCGCGTCGACACCAAACCCGACAATACGCCACCACCGTCTCCTCCTCCTCCTCCTCTTTACTCTTCTTATTCTTCTGCTGCTTGACACACACCACTTGTTTGTCCCCCTGATGAGCCCTCCTTCCGGACGACACCCGACCACCACCAGTTAAAACATCCCGATTCACCCTCACAGCGTACCGCCCCTCCTCCTCTTCCCTTCGAAACACACCAACGCCCGCCATCCCCGCCGTCTGCTCGACAGCCAGCTCGCGCGGCGCGCCAACAATTTCGAGCCAGTCGGGCAGCTCGTCGACGGCGATGAGGGGCACGATGGTTGCGGGGGGCTCGGTAGTCGGTCGAGTGGCGTGGTTGGGTTTGGGGCGGAGCAGGAAGAAGCAGGGTTTTGGAGCCATGGTATGTACTGTACCTAATAGTAGGAGTAGTAGTAGAGGGGACTGACTGAGTGAGGCTTGGAAGTAGTGGTGATGTTGAGACAACCAAGTTTGTGGTTGGAAGAAATGGGAGTGGGAAAGAGAAAGGGTTCACGTACGTACTCTGCCTGAAAGGGAACGGAGATCAGGAATGAGGTATCAGAGGGGAAAAGGTTATATATGAGAAAAAGCGCTCTTTGGCAAGCTACATACCTGACATCATTCGAACCGTCTCTCGCATTCGATCTGTATGCAGCTTCCCATGACAATCCACCATATTATTTGCCAACCATCCACTCTCTCTCTTGCAAACAACCAAACCTCAAACCTACAAACCAAAAACAGACATGACCACCACCCAACTACCTCCTCTCAACTCTAATCCTCGCCTCCGCCCCATCCACACAATACCCAAACTGTCTCGGGCCATCTCTCAGCTCCACCTCCCTCTTCACCCACCTGCCTCCCTTCCTCTCTATTTCTTCCTTCCCATCCAAAGCAGCAGTTCCGTCTCCCAGGTCGGCTCTCCGCTCCCACTCCGCCTCCAAATCCTCCTCATCATCGCTCTCCCCCTCCGCCTCATCCCACCCTCCCACGGGATCCCACTCCCCCGTCTCCCACACCAACTTGATCCCCAACGGATCCAGCCCAAAGGCCCTCCCCACCAACCCCTTGACGGCGTAAATGTCAAACGACCGCGGCACTTGCAGATGCACCACTTTCCTCTCCCCTCCCCTCTCCCCATTATTATCATCATCCCCAGATCCCACCAAGTAAAACTCCACACTCACCAACCTTGCCTCCAAAAACCCCGGGTCCACCTCCCCCTTTTTCCTGACAATCACCGGCTCGCCGTACGCGTCGCACAGCTCCTTCCACCTCGGATGGCGCGCCAGAACGGCCTGCTCCGCGTCCGGGTCGTCGGCAGGGGTGGCAGCCAGCTGTCTCGCGATGCGGGACAGGTAAAACATTTCCGCGTCGGCGCGGTCGGCGGCCGAGATGGTGCTGAAGTTGAGCACCCGCAGCGAGGGCAGGCGGGCGATGGTCAGCATGAAGGCTTCGTCGGATTTGGAGACGCCTCCTCCTCCTCGTTTTTGACCGTCGGAGGTGATGGTGGCTGGTGTTGGGTCTGTCCGGGTGGATTCGTCAATGTCTGGATCCGAATAAAGCGGGTTATGCGTGATCCTGAGCGAGGTCAGGCCCGGAAAAGCGGCGGGGAGCGCGTCGACGAAGGACCAGCGGGAGATCTGGTTGTAGGACAGATCGAGGTGGTGCAGGGACGGGCTGAAGGCCGTCGTTGGGGCGACCGCCGGTTCGGAATCGGAGATGGCAAAGATGCGGTTGCCTTTGAGGAACAGATTCTTCAGCGCCGGGAGGGAGGACAGCGGGGAGAGGGCGGAGAGGGAGGCGAAGTCGTTGAATTCGAGATGCAGGGAGACGAGGGTAGAGAAGAACGGTGCCGAAGGGGTCGGGGTGAGAGAGGAGAGCTGGTTGGAACCGGCATGCAGTGCGGTAAGTGAAGGGAAGTGGGAGGCGATGTGGACCAGCTCGGGCCAGGAGAGGAGGGTGTCTTCGAGAGCGAGGTCCGTGACGCCGTCGAAAGAGCCCTGGATAAACTTGAACGACTCGTCGTTCAGGACGTCCTGAAACCGGTTGCCGCTATCAACCTGGTCAGCACCACATACATCACAGACAAACAAATCCAAGAAAAAAAAAGGAGAGAGAACCTACTTCACCCTCAAACTCCTCAACCCCCTCAACTCCCTACAAATCTCCCCGACCGTCCCAAACCTCTCAAACAAATTCCTGCTTAAATCCAGCTCCTTAATCCTCGGACAGACCTCCCCGATCCGTTGTCCCTCTTCTTCGCCGCCGGGACGATCGATGCGCAGGCCGTCGAGCATGACATACTGCAGCTCGTCCAACCGCGCCTGCTTCTGGCGGACCTTGTCGAAGCCGACCTCCTCGGCGACTTTGCCGGAGAAGACCAGCCGCACGGGCGGCTGCTTCTTCTTGTCCTCGTCCGGGTCGCCGGCGTACTTGTGCTGCAGCGCGGCGAGAAAGGATTGGGAGGGGTCCGGGACGCGGGTGGGCCGCACGAAGGAGGCGGCGGTGGGGGAGCGGGATTTGCCTGGATGGTTTGGTCAGTACATGTCTGTATGTTTTTATGATGAGTAACTAGTAGAGACATACATGTGAAGTAGCGGACGCCCTTGTGTTGGCCGTCGTGTTTGCCGCGCGAGGGGTCGTCCCATTCGACGCCGAGCCAGGAACCGGTGGTGCCGGCCACCTCGCCGATGTAGCGGACGGTGCAGAGGGCGCCGTCGTAGGAGCGCCGCTCGCCGATGCGGGCTTCTGATGACATTTTGGTTCAAATTAACAAACAGAAAACAAAGTTAGTTGAAAAGTGATGAGTTGGTTTGTGTAAAATCCGGTTTGAGGAGACTGTTTGGCGGCCTATTTCAGGCACCAAGACTTGAGAGTTTGAGTTACTGCGAGGAAGTGGAGGCTGCATCAACTGAGTTCTGACATCAAGTCACTTCCAACATCAACAACACATACTCACCGTTATCATCACCATCACAACCACACATATAAAAAAGGGTAAACAAGAAATAAGACACAAACTGGTATGTCAAATACAACCCTAACCAAAATTTACATTACATCATCAATCCTCTCCATCATCTCAAAGCTTCCCCTTCTCCCCCGCCTCAATCCTGATCAACGCCCGCCCGTTGCTCAGGCACACCTTGTCGCCGTTCTTGACCTCAAACCTCACCTCCTCAAAATCACCCTGCTTCACCCCGGTCCTCCACGCCGACGCCACCAGCTTATCCCCCGGCCGGACGGGGCTGGCAAACCGCGCCTGGTACTCCTTCAAGTTCTCGGGCTTGCTGCCGCCCAACTTCTCCAGCAGGCCGTGCGCCGCCCAGTTCCAGCTCCACAGACCGTGGATAATCACACCACCGAAACCCATCTTCTTGCCCGGCTCCGGGTCCGCGTGCAGCGGGTTGTAGTCGCCATTGAGCCGGTACAGCAGGGCCGTCTCGGCGCTGGTCTGCGCCTCCCAAACCGCATCGGGCTTGCGGTCGCGCGGCGGCGGGTAGCTGGGGGTGGCGGGGCCCTTGGGCCCGCCCCAGTTGCCCTGGGCGACGTAAAACGACGACGAAATGACGCGCGTGTAGACCTCGCCCGTGGCCGCGTCCACCAGGTCCGTCTGCGTGTCGACGACGCTGCCCGGGCGGCCCTTGTCGTAGACGCCGAGCACCTTGGTGCGCACCTCAAACTTGCGCCCCGCCGACGTCACGGGCAGCGGCTTGAAGACCTGCAGCAGGCGCTGGCCGTCGACGACGCGCGTCGGGTCGAACTCAGGCACGCCCTTGATGGGCACGGACTTTTGCTCGGCGTAGAAGTCGGTGACTTCTTGGTTGGTGCCCTTGAAGGTCAGGATGATGGGGTAGGTGGGGAAGACGGCGAAGTTGGGGTGCAGTTCCTGGGGGTTATGTGAGCAAGTTTCGTTCATCAGAGTAGAAGACGAAAAAGAAGAAAACGTACATAGAGGAAGTGCAGCTCCTTGGATGTGGCGCCAATCGAGTTGGCAAAGAGGAGGACATCCCGTTTGGTCCAGGACACCTCCTTGACGGGATACTCGAAGCCGACGCCGGGGCCAGACATTTTGTTTTCTTTTTGCAGGTGAAGTTAGAATTGAGATGGTGGTGATGGATGATGATTGATGAGAGTCAATGTCAAGTCAAGTCAATTGTAAAAGAAGGTAGAAATATTTATACATACAAAGACTCGGTTGTTTCGATTCGGTCCCCGGCCCGTCGCAGTTCCTCTCCCCGGCCAACGACCCCCCTCCGCAACCTGGGAAGCTGGGGCCCCCGTCCCGATGCCGATGCCGCGAGCCGAGGTTCCTGCCTTGTACGGGTGGAGATGTTACCCCAGATTTCGAGCACGTCAGGGGCCCTGTCGCGGCAACAGCCAGACCTTTTCCTTCCCTCGCTAGCCTCGTGCCCATGCTCCACACATAACCCGAACCCCAGAATGATTACTTCCTCGACCAGCCTCGATTACGTCATGCAGAGTAAACCGAGAAATCACGTCTCGGTTCAAGTGATTAACTACTTTCTGGATCAGATTTGTAACATGTGTGTATGGCCAATTTCTCAGCTTGAGCCCAAGATTGATACCAGAACATTATGGATGTCAACTAAATAAAAATCTGAGTCAGTCCCTCCCTCCCGCCGTGCCACGGTTATACTAAGATTTGTGGGGGGACAAGAGCAAGGATCTAACCATGTGCTTGAACGGCCATCCCTTCATCCCACCGTTGCTATCGTCAAATACTTCTATGTAAGGACCCAGGGTGGTGAACGACAACCCCGGCTACGTACGGATATTGGGAGCTTGGAGGAGTCTGGGCTAGACATCCATCATAGTCACAAGCCCACAGTAAACTTACGAGTACCCGTCCAAAAATCACAAGAAAACAAGTGGCCGACACTTTTCCATTTCTCATGCAACCTGTCCGCCCCAAATCCGATCCATTAATATTCATCTATCCCACCCGCCCGCCAGATATACCGTGAAGAACGTGTCTGTAAGGTATCATCATCATCTACCGACTTGTCACGACTCCAATCACACATCTATCCATCTGTGTGATACCCGAGCCAACAAGTCAAAGCCATCATCAACTGGTCGAAATCATCACCCACCCATTCCCCTCTCTTTCTCCCTATACATAACCCCCAGCCACCCGCCCAGTCCAGTCCACTTGTACGCCGTTATACATGCAAGTCCCCTACCCCTCTCTATCCCTTCTGCCCAAAGCACTCCCCTTACTTCTTGGCCTTGCCCCTCAATACAACGCCCTGAATGCCCTTACTCTCGGCCGTTGCCAAGCCGCTTCTTCTCCGGGCGGTGCTTGCTGGTGACCCCGTTGGTCTGGCTTGATCCGGTCGAGGGACTCTTCAACGACGCATTGCCGTTCACAAAGATCTTCTTGTCGGCGGTCTGACCCGGGGCGTTGGTCAGCCACTTCCTCTTTTCGGGGCGCTTGGCACTCTCGTCGTTGGTCTGACTTGTCCCATTCGTAATAGCCGCCTTCTTCTCGCCGGTCGAAGCCTTGCCGTTGCTCATCAAGCTCTTCTTGTCGCCTTCCCGCTTTTGCTGCTGGTGTTGCTGCTCAACCATGAGAAGCTTTCCCTTCCCCTTCTCAAGCTTCTCCTCAATCTTCTTCTGGTGAGCGCGCAGCTGCGCCTCCTTGGCGAGGCTCATCTCCTTTTTCTTGCCCTCCTTGTGCTCCTTGCTGCCCTTGCCGTTCTTGGATGCAGCGTCTTCAACAGCAGGGCCAATCGCGCCGGTCATCTCCAACGGCGGCGGCGGCCAGACCTGCCCGCGCTTGCGCCAGCGGGAGAAGTCGCGAGCCGTGTGCTTCGACGGCGGCTTGCTGCTGGGGTAGACGCAGTCGTCGAATCCGAGCGGGTCGGTCAGCATGTCGTAGACCACCCGCTCGTGGTACTGCATCTGCTCCGGGTTCTTGTTCCGGAGCGAGGGCGGGAGCTTCTGCTTTTGTTGCTGCTGCTTCTGTTGCTGCTGCTGGGGCTTGGCGGGGAGGGGGCGGCTGGTGCTGGTGCTGGTGCTGGGGGAGGCGGGCCGAGCACTCTTCTCCGGCGCCGGCTTGTTCTTGGTTGTGGCCTTTTCATCGGCCGTGTTCTTGTTCTTGCCCTTTTCCAGGGCCTTGTCCTTGGGCCCCTCTGTCGGGGGTACCGGCGCGGGGGCGGGAGCGGGGTCGACGGCGGGGACGGCGGCAGCACCGGGCGACGACTCCTTGGCCTCCTTCGCCGGCTCCGGGGACGCGCTCGTCTTGGCCCTTTTCGCGGGTCGCGGAACCTCCGGCTCCTCCATCCCCTCCTGCGCCTGCGCCTGCGCACCCTCCGCACCCTCCGACTCTGCGCGCTTCCTCTTGACAGCCTCAGGCGCAGCCACAGCGCCAGAAACGACGACCTGCGGCTGCTCGCTGGACGCCGTCGACGAGGGCGAGCGGCGCAAGTCGGAGGGGGAGCGGCCGGCGCACAGGGCGGTCAGGAGGAGGCCCGACTCCTCGTCCGAAGACGACTCGTCGGCCTGGATGCGCCGAAGGTTCGCGATCCAATCCATGTTCGCGAAAAAGGGCCGGCGAGATTTCCTCCACAGGTGTCGGCGCAGGAAAAACAGGGCGAGCGCGCGCTCAAGATTGCGCTGACGCTTGCGCAGCTTGGCCTGCTGGGCCGGTGATTGCTGCTTGCTGAGGAGGCGGGGAAGGAGAGAAGCGGAAGAGAAAGAAGGGTCGGTGGTTTGAGACCTCCGCGAGGAGACAAGAAGGCGCCAGAGGTGTGTGTTGCTGAGGGTTTTGCCGACGGTTTTGTCGAGGCGGCTCGCGAGAATTTTGGGGTCGGCTTCTGGTGAAGCTGAGGATCGCAGTGCTCGACGTCGTTGTTCCAGTAAAAGTTGAAAAAGAGAAGACTGCGAAAGGGCAGGGCGTTTTTGAAGTTTGGGACTGGAACGACGCGGGGTGCCCGCAGTGCAGGCACCGCCGTCGGTGCTATTGTCTAGCAACATGTTGAATAGGACAGAAGGAACCTGAATAATTAGGTTGCGTGGTCAAAGCTTTGCACAATGGGGGACAATTGCAGGTGGGTGCCGAGTAAACAATAGGGGGTTTGTTCAATGAGTTGGGACGACGGCAGTGAGGGCATCGACGACGGCGAGGGAGAATGGATTGCACACAAAACAATCCTAAACTCTCGTGTCTTCACAATCTTATCAGAGAATGTAAACAAGCATGCACAATTGCGCAGCTTAGGGGGAGAGAGGTGGGTGGGTGAAGTTCAACTTCAACCTCAACCAGCGAGGTGAGAGTAATGATGGCAAAATGATGGACATCAAAAGTTTTTGGTTTTCCCCAGATTCCCCAGTTGACATGGTTTGACGTTGGTTCCTGGCGCTTGGCATTCGGCCTGTTCCGCCACCCCATGCACATTTCAGGTAATTACAGAAATACGGAGTATCAGGTATCAGCCCGATGAGCCGCACCAAGAGAACACATGGGGGATGGTACTTCGGAGAGTTTATAGGATTAATGTTAAAAGTGTTGAAGAAATACTGGGTATTTCCAACCCAGCCTATATTGAGTTCACAGTATGTCCAACGTGGTTTACATCTCTTCCACTTGGTTCCAAAACCACAAACCTCAACCCAGTCATCAATCTGTCCAGCAGAATCGAAAACATTGTCCAGCCTCCCCCATGAATGCGATCAACCACAAACTGGAGTTGTACCTGGGGTTGAATGGTGGACACTTGTAAGTGCAGTGACTAACTGGGCACATGACTGTGTTAATCAAAGCACAAGATTACCTGGTGGTCAAAGAAAAACAACCAAGCAAACGGTCCCATTGAACATTCTGGATGACAAACAACGGACATCCCAAGGTTGCTAAGTGAACAAACCCAATCTACCGTAGGTACACAGACAGACAAGCATATCAATACAGCCTTAACAACTGACAGCTGGAACCTCCCTCTCTTCCCCTCACCAAGGAGGTACCTACCTTCGGTAGGCTGAGCAAACTCAACCCAGCTCAACCCTCTCCAACAACCACTCCCCAGGAAAGAAACTCCTTCTCACACCCCCCAAGCCAACTCAGGGCTCAGCTCGACTCAGCTCAGCTCAGGCCGTCAAACCTCCTTCTTGCACAAAAGCAGTACAACACCTGCAGGTCTTCCACGTGTCAGCTCCTCTGTCTCTCTCTGTCCAGCCCAAGATCTCAACACAAAACAAGATTCCAAGAAAAAAGAATCCAAAAATGGACCGGCTAGCCATCAGACAAAGTGTGATATTTTCCACATCCCGCCCCTCCCTTTTCTCAAGGAAAAAAGAGAGAGACGATTGAGCATTGCAGAATTCTTTGAATCGTTCATCACATGGCTGTCTTGTGTTTTTTGTGCCCAAGAGAAATCCAAAACTGTTGGGTAGAGTGGACAAAAAAAGAGAAGAATACTTACAACAGGCACACAATCACAATTGGTGTTGTTGGAGTTGTTGGGGGAACAGCGACCCAAGCAAGAGAGGTTCAACACCTCAAGTTTGACAACGTGTTTGGGAGAGAAATTTGCCCAGAACCGAGAGGGTTGACAGGGTTTTATATCTTGGAGCCGCATGCAAGGCAAGGGTTAGGGTCAATTATCTTTCTCGACAACCCCCGAGAACCAACAACATCCAACTCCATTCACTTCATGCCTCTCTGTCTTGCCAAAGACAAAACCTGGAAATTAACAATGCTCTCCAAACAGCCATCTAACCCAACATAAAACCCCAAATCCCATCCCAACCCAACCCCTAAAACACCCCTTACGCCACCACCCCCTCCACCCCCCAACCAACCGATTCACCAACTTCTTCACCCCCGCCCACTCCTCATTCTTCAACTCATCCTTCCCACCCAACTGACTCCCCACCTCAAACACCGTAACCTGCCCATCAATCCCGCCCACCGCCAACCTCTTCCCCTCGCTCTGCTCCCACGCCACCTTGTTCAGGCTCTTGCTCAGCATCGTCCTCCCATCCTTCCTCGGGCTGGGCGAGATGCGCGCCACCGGCTCCTCCGTCTCGACCGTGATGTCCCACAGCTCCAGCCACCCGGCGCCGTCCACGAGCGCAAACACGCCCGGCTTGACCGGCGACCAGGCCGCGTCGTAGACCACGTCTTCGCGCACGATATCGAGGAGCGGGGCGATGGAGTTGTCGGCGGTCAGCATGGAACCGCCGCCGCTGCTGGACGTCGACCCGACGACGGTGGTAGCGGCGGCGGCCGCGGCAGCTGCGGCGGTGGTGGAGGAGGCGGCGACACCGCCAGCCGCGGCGGAGCTCGGCCCGGCGCCAGGGACCGCCGAGGTAGCCGCCGGCGCGCGGACTTTCCAGAGCTTGACGCTCCAGTCGAGGCTGCTCGAGAGGACCAGGTCGCCGAGATCGACGGGCCCGCGCGCCGGGTGGAAGCTGACCGACATGACGGGGGCGGCGTGGCCGCGGTACGAGACGCGCGTGTCGACGCCGGCTTTGGCGCCGGCGCGGTCGTACCGGTGGCAGGGGTAGATGGTGCCCTCCTCGGTGCCGACGAGGAAGAAGGTGGGGTCCGCCTGCGGGAAGGCCATGCACGTTGGCGAGAGGTCTTCGTACTTTGCCGGCAGCGGGGCTAGGAGGGTCATGGCCTCCTGCGGCTGCGCGAGCATGTCGACGGCCCAGCTGCACACCACGCCGTCGGTGGAGCACGAGATTATATTGTTTGCGTTTTGCGTGCCGACCATGTCGATGCAGTAGACGGGATGGGTGTGGCCGGAGCCGGTGAGTGGGGTTTTTTGCACAGGGACGGAGCGCGCCCGCGTGTCCCAGAGGAGCACCTGGCCGCTGTAGGCGCCGCCGATGATGAGGTTCGGGTGGAAGGGGGAGAATTTGGCCGTGAGGATGTCGGATTGCGCGTGGAAGACGAACTCGGGCCGGTCGCGCAGGTGCATGTTCCAGACTTGCACGATGCCGTCGGGCTCGTGGGGCGCGCTGGGGTTCTTTGTGTACGAGGCGAGGAGCAGCTCGGGGAACTTGGGCGAGTAGTCGATGGAGCTGATCATGCGCTTCTTGGACCACCTGTCGTCGAAGAACTGGACCACTTCCTTGACCTTCCTCCGGCCTCGGCCACCCGTGTTGCCGGTCTGGTCGTCGTCGTCGTCGTCGGCATCCCGGAGCTGGAGGGTGTAGTCGGTGAGGATGTCGTATTCCTGGTCGAGCGCCTTCTCGATGACTTTTGTCGACCTGTCAATGAAGTCCATAAACTCTTCCGACTGCGTGACGGCGCGCAGCTCATCCTCCGTGAGAGTCCGGGCGGGGAAGTTTGCCGTGGCCGGCTTCAGCACTCCGTCCGTCACCAACTCCTTGGCCGCCTGGAGTTCCTCCTCGATTTCCTTGCGTATCTTTTCGCGCAGCTCCTCTTCACGCTCACGCTCTCTCCTGCTGAGCCGCTTGCTCGGAGACGAGATGGGTGTTTCCTCATCTTCCGAATCGGACACGGACGGGAGAGGCCATTCGTCTGTTGTTTGCACGCCTTTGCTGTACGAGTAAACCTCCTTCACCGGCGAGGGCGGACACTCGTAGACGGTCTTGGAGGCTATGGTGGACAGGACCTGGGGCTGCTGGGAAGAAGCGGCCGAGGGCCCGGCAATCTCGGAGGCATTGTCGTTGCTCAGCTCGCCGGCGCTCAGAACACTATTCGGGCGGCTTCCGAGGCGGGCTGGGGTGTTGGCGCCGGACACGGACCGGCTCTCGCGGACCAGGCTCTCGATGAGGGAATCTATTTCTCGTCGGGTGTCGACCCGAGTTGGCGTCGGCGACAGGATCTAGGAGGGGGCGCATCAGCAAGGGGTTGGCGCAACAAGGAGGAGAGAGACAGGTGAACCGACATCGGTGGTGATGGAGGGCCGGTTCTTTTGGGACTCCAGCCTCTTCTGCTTCAGCTCTGCCAGCCTCGCCTTTTTTGCGAGGATCTCATCGCGACGGCTCTGCATTTTGTTGGATGTTCAGCCCATCAGGCGGCGGGCGGCCCTGCAGTTGATGGGATGCGGGATGGTGTCTGGTGGAGGCGGAGTGAATGGCCGGACAGAATGTGTATCGTTGAACTGCAGAACAGCAAACCCCAAAGCCCACGTGGACGGGTGTCGGTTTGAATTCTGGGTTCGTGGTATGTTGACTGATGTACAGTACCTCAGGTACCTGAACTCGGAGGTAGCTTCTCTCCAACTTATTGCTGTTCCCGCCTTCTTGATGCGCGTCGCGCTGTGGTTGAAGTGCTCCAACTGCAGACAGGGGTCGCCGGTAGGTACGTACACTACCTTACACACCCTAGGTGTCCCACATTTCCTCCATTCTCCGTCACCTGACTGGCGCTTGGCAGCCCTCCCTTCCACCCTGGGCATCGAGAGCCGGGAGGACGGGAGCTTGTGCAACTGACTGACGGGGACTGAAGCCCAGTGGGTCTGCAGGTGCCAACCGCGAGAATTTCCGAGCTCCCAAATCTTGCATCTCCAACCTTACACGCACACTCTGGACCACCTCGATCCATCGACGCCCGACCCGGACCTGACCCGATCCCACCCCTCGACGACAACGACGAGCCTCCCTTGGGACCAATTGACTCAATCAATTGACCGTCCCGGCACCCGGCGAGTCCACTTTCCACCGAACCCCCCCGTCGACAACTCCCCCTCCATAGACATATAAACCACTCGTCATGTCGTCAGCGCCGACAAAGACCGGAGCCAACGTAAGTCCCGCGCCAACAACCCACGATGCGATCGCCGCCTGTTCCTGGGTTCTGTCGCGCCGCTTTTGGGGACTTCCAAGCCGGAGCCAGCGAGTCCAAAAGTCTGGAAGTTTTGCTCCCAACATAAAGGAGGGGCAGACACCAGAGCGATGGACGGGGGGCCAGGCATAAAAAAGGGAACCCAGGGCGGGCAGACGAGCAAACCAACCTCCAAAACCATCCCACGCACCCAGCTAACAAACACAAAGGTCCTCCGGTACTCCGCCCTCGGCCTGGGCGTCCTCTACGGTTTCTACCACCAGCGCAGCCTGACAGCCGCGCAAAAGGCCGCCGAGGCCCAGCGCGAGTACGAGCACAAGCAGAAGTTAATAAACCAGGCCAAGCAGGCCTACGCCAAGACGAAGCAGCCCGCCGTGAGCACGTCCGCCACACAGGAGGGTGAGTTCTCTTTCTTTCAGATCATATCCAAAGGGGAGAATGGTGGGGAAAACATGTGACACTAATATTTTTCCCACCCAACACAGTCGTCACGGATTTGACATCACCCAACTTCGATCTCGAGGCTCTGATCGAGAACTTTGTGAAGCAAAAATAAAACCTGCGCCCACATTATGATGTAATTGGGGATTGACTCAGCGAGCACAAGGGGGAAAGAAAGTTCCTGGCGGTGGAGGGGGGAGATGCGCAATCTGGTACCTAGACCAGGGCACGGCCATAGCTCCGGCAGGTTCCAGGAAATTGGACGGGATGGATGGATGGATAGGGAGGAACGACATGCAACTCGACAACCACCACCGGCATCGACCACCACCACCACCACCAGCACCACCGCTGAGGCGATAGAGATCTAGAGGAAGGAGGGATGGGAAGAGGGGATTGGGGGAAAAAGATGAAAGAGGAATGCGGAATACCAAAAAGAGAGACATGCCCTGGGTCTGCGAAGCAAAAGCGGACGGACGGACGGGCATGGTGTACTATTGCGTACCTTACTTACTTACCACTACTCGGTTGTGTTGCGGCAACAACCAACGGCTTATAGACATTTTCGTTGTTTGTTTGGTCCGTTCTGGTTTCACTCATGGCACGACGAAAAAAAAGACTAGCGTCCACACACTGGTGGGATTGCAAATAACAAACTCGGGGACAATGACATAGAAGGCCGACACCTCAGGTAGGTATTTTCCACAGGATGTGAGCCACCACCACCACCAACACCATCCCGACCCGTCCAGACCCGTGTATGTTGCCTTGTGCTCATGGAAGATTGCTTACTCACTCCCAATCAAGGTATCAGGTTGATCAAAAGAAAACCACTAAGTCAGGCACTCGAGCAATTCCAGCTACCTAGCTAGGTATAAAACCACCTCTACCTCATCTACTACTAACTACCATCTTCCCCTTTCCCCGGGCGTCTCCTCTATACTCCGTCTCTCCCTCTCTCCTCCCCCCTCCCCATCAGCTCGCCACAACCATTCCTCACTCATTCAACCACCTCAACCACCACCACTACCACCACTCATGTAGCACACCGGACCCATAGTAACCCAGGAACCCCCAAAAACAACGACAAACGCAAAAACTCAAAGAGAAAAAAAAAATCCCTCCCAATCCCCCTACCATCCGAATCCATGCCTAGGTAAGTATCCCTTCTCCATCCTCCGTTCCAGCCCCGCCTCCTAAACTCTTAAAAACGCAAAGCACAAAACATAAATGGTGAGCAAGCACAACCAGCAACAACCAACAACAACAACCAGCCAACGGACAAAGCGTGCGTAAGTAATCAGCGACAAGCCAAGTCTTTGGAACAAGAGCAGCAAAAGAAGCCGAAGAAGAAGACAAAAACCGAAAACAAAGTTTGATGGGTAATAAAAGCCTTATGTGTAGTGTAGTTTTAAACCGTAAGTGTAAGCGCATTCCACCGGCTTATCCTCTCTTTCTAGCACACACCCACCACAAGTAAGAGGGAGGGGGTTGGACCCAAATTAGGCGTCAAGTAGGTAGGTAAGGAGGTATCATGAACATAGTCTATGGGCGTGTGTGTGGATGGATGTGCGGTCCAACCCCCTCCTCCCCGCTCTTCAACCCCCCTTTCCCACTATCTCTACTGCGCACTCCCCTGCCTCGACATCCCCCTCATCCAATCCGAGTACCTCAGTTGGGCTCTCGGAGGCGCCGGCGCAGGTGCCGCCGCCGGATTCGAGGTCGATCCGAGGGCGCGACGCATGAGATCGCGCAAAAACTCGGGGATCTCGTCCCACCTTCCCGCTCGCGCGGCCGCCATCATGCGCGCAGGGAAAATGTCGTCCGCCGTCAGCATCGGGCCGTGTGCCGCTGGCGCGCCGGGTAGCCGGGCGATCTGGTCGGCGACGTGGGGAAGCTCGCCGGATTCGATGGCGTATTTGAGCCAGTTCTCCCATTCTTCGTCGAGGGGCATCATGAACATGGGCTGTGGTTGTTGTTGTTGTTGTTGTTGTTGTTGTTGTTGCTGGGTGGTGGTGATGCGTTGGCGGAGACGGTTCTCGAGAATGGCGCGGGAACTTTGGATGTCATTGTCCGAGTCTTGCTCTTCCTCATCTTCCTCCTCTTCTTCATCGTCCTCTTCGTTCTCGTCTGCTGGCTCCTCGGTCTCCTGTGACGCGGCACGTTGCATGGCTTGGCGTTCCAGGGCTTGGGCGGAATACGGATCGTTCGGGTCGGCGTAGTTGGGGAAGCCGTCGGCGGTGGTGTCGCGGATGCGGATGCCCTGGTCGCGCTCGAAGCGCTCCTTGGCCCACTTGGTGCCCTCCCACTTGGTCAGATTGTTGATTTCGGCAGGAGTCAGACGCAGGGCGTCGAAGGCGCGGAAGAGGCGGCGGTGCCAGGGCCAGCGGCTCAGGCGAATGCGGTGGATGGGGTGGGTGTAGTCAAGGCCCGGGTACTTGGCCTCGGGAGTGTCGAGATGGCCATAGAAGGAGTGCGTCTCTTGGCGGACTTCGAGGATGAGGTAGCGCTGGAGCAGGGCGTGGAAGTTCTGGGGATCCGACTGCCGGGGCTTCGGGAACATGTACTCGTAGATGAGCTCTTCAACCGGACGGCCCTTCATTTTGGCGACGTCCCTGTTACGGAATGCAGAAACGGAAGTGGTAACGGGCTACCGAGTTCAGATTCGAGGGTTCGCGCAAGAGCGGCCAGCCGAGTGTTTATTAACGCGTGTATTTGAACACGTCAGAGTGCTGAGTGGAATAACGTAAGTGAGGTGGCGCTCGGTGCTGGGCAGCAGGAAGTACGATGGGCGGTGTGGTTCGGCTGAGTGAGTTGGTCAAGGCTGGAAGACCGCAGATCGGAGGAGTAGGGCGGCGGGCGTGACGGTTGTGCTGATTAAGTATCGTACGGTTTGTGTCGGGCAAGGAGAAAGAGGCCAGGTAGGCTGTGAAGGAAAGAAATGAGGCGTAAAGTAGGTAGCTAGGTGGTGACCTGAGGGAGTAGTAGGCAGCACGGATGGTGCAGGGCAGGAAGAGGGAAGAGATGACGGTTTGGGGTCTACGGACCCGGCGGATCCCGGGGGAGTCTTATGGATTCTGGGAAAGTGACGAAGAGGCTTCCGTCACGGGGGCGTGGGCTCCGTCCGGGCTAGCTGGCTAGGGGTGATGCGGTGCAATGCAGCGTCCCTTCAGTGCTTGGTTCAGGTCGCGGGGGTCAGCTGTCGGGCCACGGCGGGCGACTCTTTTGGCTGCTGCAGGCCCAGCGAGGTGGGTCGGAATGGAAATGGGCGGGATTGCGAAAGCGACCTGAACCTTTAACACAGCACCTCCGAGGAAGAGGAGTGAAGGCGATGGAAAAATGATGCTGACCGGGAGGTAAGTGAGGGAACGTCAGGAACCGATGACATCGGATGTTGAAGAAACGGACAGACAGGAAAGTCGGATGAACCTCACGAGCAGAGTTCTCAAAGAAAACCCTGGAAGTCCTCGGCTTCTCCTTCTTTGAGACCAACATGGAAGTCAAAGGGAAAGTGAGGGACGGACCTGAAGGCCGATCCGATGCCAGCAAACGTGGAAGTCACTTCAGGGATTGCTGGCCGACGGAACCTCCACTGACCTCGGGCTCCCCCTCTCTATCTCTCAGCCAAGCGCTCCACGAAGCCCTTCAAGTTTCTCCTGACAAAGAAAAAGGGATCTTCCCTTCTCCAACCCTCCGCTATCCCTCAGCTGGGGCAAAGTGCATTTGTGCCTGACTCTCCAGTCTTCCTCGGTCTTTCTTTCAGGGGCCACCCGACACCGAAAACACTGGACGGACTTGAAGCCACGACAGCATGGCTAAAAATCTCTGTGTGGTCTGCTGAAGGGACGGTGCACGGTAGCGTTGAAGAATGACGGAATCGGGCAGGAGAAGCTGGAGACAGATCTCATGTCCATGCAAAAAGTCTCCACCGCGCCGCCCGCCAGCCCGGAAAACCCGATCGCTTAGCTGGTGCTGGTGCTGCTGATGCTGATGAGCGTTGCAATCTTCCGCCTCGCAACACGCTCACTGCGAATCACATGGTTTCGAGGCGACCGCTTTGGAAGGATGTCATCAATGGCGGGGACTCCACTCTTGGTCGCCTCCATCTTCCGCTGACTTACTGACCTGACCTCCACCTAAGGTTGACCTCAGGTTGACCTCAGGTTGCACACCTCGGGCTCATCAGTCATCCAGCTCTCGCAACCAGTCGACCGACTGCCGACGTCAGTTTACTTAGGTCAGGCCAGCCCGCGCAAATGCAGGCCCAAACAACCTTAATCTACAACAGCCAACCAACCCGCCAACAAAACACACCTACACCGTCCACGCGAGCAGCCTCTAGCCCCATCCCCTCTCTCGGATCCATCGAATCCCTCAACCGACCCGAACGACTGGCTGACCATGCACTGGCCTCCGTCCGGTAACCCGCTTGGCGGGATGACGAACGGATCAACGACGGCCATGTCATAACGGCCCAGTAAGTACCTGGTTACAAATAGGTCAGGTAGTCAGGTAGGTAGGTGGCCTGTTCTCCCGGGCCCGCCACTTCCATCATCTCCCACTCAAAGGCCTAGGCATCCGTCGATACATCTCTCCATCTCGGCGGCGGGCCGGACAAGGCGGTCGGCCGGGGCGGCGTACATGGGCGCCTACCCCGCCGGTCCGTCCAATCACCATCTCACGGCGCCGTTTTTCCCCCGGTGACCCAGGCGGCCGCCTTCGCCGCGGCCTGCCCTCCTCAACACCGGCTTGCCGAACATTGGACCATGACGGGTTCGGCGGCGGTGAGGCGTGTGTGGAAACGGAAGAAGGAGGGAGGGGGAACGAAACAGTGCCCTCTCTCTCTCTTTTTCCTCTCATACCCGTCAGACGTACTGTGTCAGCATCGCTTTTTTGTTTCCTTCCCTCATGTTTCCTCTTTTTCTCAATCGTCGGGCTGTGCCGGACGATTGCATGCAGACGCCTCCCGCCCTCCCGCGCCTGTTCCCATCGCCATGGGCTGACTATGTGGGTGCATGGTTCTATGCACATCATGTCCATCATTTCCCTAAAAAGAATGCTTGTTGGCGTAAATAGTAGAATCCTTCGGGAATGGGAATATAATCCATCTTTGCGCCACAGCTATAAATGAGAACCAACTACGTCAGTTGGTCTGCACATACAAGAACTGACATGCCGGAGGAGTGCTCCGTATGTTGTCTGTAGGTCAGGTATGCACTGCGCTGCCTACGTGGAGCCTGTATTCCCCCAGGATCACCCTGCCGGTCGCCTGCAGCTTACTATCCTCGCGGGTTTCTTTGAATTGTCAGCGAAATTGCTCATGAGGTCTGGCCCGGACAATCCCCCGCCGGCCGCAAGACATACAACCACCCGGTATACTTAGGCAACGCACTGAGATAACATTTACGGGGGGTTGGTATTTGTCCGTCCGTCCGTCCGTCAGCCGCCCGCCTCAACAGGCCTGCTTGGTCGCCGGAGCACTGCTATCCCAACCACCGACCTACTTGATGTACGGATATACGGAGCACCACCGGAGAAAACTACCTCTGCAGACACACAAACAGTAGGATAAACAAACTGATTAAACGGCGGTATGACCAAATGAGTGAATTGTTTTGTTTTTCTTTCCTTCCGCGGCCCTTCCCTACCGACCGACCGACAGAACCATCCAACCCGTTCTACTGGATTGCAGCAAACATCAACCCGGCCGCTAAACCCGGCCGCCCGCCGGGCCTTGATCCATGCGGCCGGGTTGCTTGCGCAGCGGCGTTCCGAGGGGAGGGTGGAGGGAAAAAAGAGGCAAGAAAGAGATAAAAAAAAATTATTTTGTTTGTTAATGAAGAAAAAGAATGGTAGTAAGATAGGATCTAGCTAGCATATACCGGTAGCTCCGTGTCCTCGAATGTTCATGTTATCGGGCTGAAACTGTATCCAACCTCCCGGCCAACCCCCAACAAAACCCCCGGCACCGGCCGGCGAAGACCTGTCCCGGTCGGGTTTTAGCGGCGGTGGCGGCGTCGGCAGCGGAGGCCCTTCTCCCGTCCGTTACGGAGTAAGCCCGCCGCAGGTAGGTAGGTAGTCCCGAGGTCGGTTGTTTTGGCCCAGCCCCGGCCGAAGATGGACGGCACATCTAGTTCTCACCGCCACCTCAGAGGATCCTGACCCCCACCTCCCCATCTATCTCCATCACTACCTTCAATCCATTACTTGTATAAGGAAGAGAGAAGACACCCTACTAACAGACCCGACCAGACGGGGCCTAGACAATATGCGCGCCATCTACCAATCCGAAGCCACAACGCCTTCATTCCCCCGCAACAACGGGAGGAGCGGCCGTTTCATGCGGCCTGTATAGGTAGGTTAGTGATGTCTGTACATGCCAAACATATGTACTTACTTTAACCCGGAAGTGGGTGAGCGACTTGGGCTTCCTTCGTCTCTAATTGCTTACCCCATGCCATGCTGTCCAGGACTGTTGTTGGTCATGATGATGATAACTGCCTCTGAAACAGGGATTCCTCAAAGGAGCCGCCCGCCCCCCCCCCTCCTCTCTCTACTTGATCTCATACCACTTCATACTTACCTATGACAGGATGGACATGCCTATCTCTTCGAAACTGGGAGGTTGGACGAGACATAGCAACCAACTTCTAACACAGGCTAACACCGTTGACTAGCAGTCGCTGCTGGAGTGATCATGTCCTGTACAGTACATACACACCATATATACGTGCCTCAGGACCAGGCCGTTAATAGGTGCTTGGAATTCCAAAAACCCCCGAGATGGACGGACAGGCGGACGGACACAAAGCCGGCCCGGCCCCCGCAAGCCGACTTCAGTCTGTGAGGCCCAGAGAGAACCCTTCTTCTCCCTCTCACAATCTCGCCATGTATAGGTAGGCACCTCTACAGAGTCGGCCGGTACCTTTCAGAAATCCGTCACCAGTTGCGTAATGCGGGCAATCCTCCAGCTTCGGCGGCTATCCCGCTCCACAACGAGTTAATACTATTTCATCGCTTTCTCTCTCTTTGAAACGGAGCGCACCAACAGGGAAAAGTGGAACGGAGAACAATCGGGGTTGGTGAAGAGAAGCGTCATAATATTCACATAGTTAAGTCGTAAAATCCCAACAAGAACCCTCCTTCCCAATGCCCTCTGTATCCCATCCCATCCCAAGTCCAAACATGGCCGGCCAACCCAAAGAGGAGAGAGAAGTACCACCACCACCACCATCATCATCAAAAATCATCAATATACACATAAACAAAACGGAACAAAAATCCCGTCCCATTCCTCATCATCATAATCATCATAAAAAAAACCTCAACATGCCCTTCCCAAAATCAACCCAACCAACCCCTTGTACCCCGCCCCCCAAAAATATCCCTTACTCCCTCGACCAAACCACATCAGGATACTTCCTCCCTCCAACCCCCGTGACGCCTACCGCTGGACTCGGCATCCTCTCCCTGCCCCTGTCCCTCTCCTTCTCCCCCCTTTCCCTCGACACCCTCTCCTCTCTTGTCGTCGTCAAATACCTCTCACGCTCTCTCCTTCCCTTTTCCCTCTCCCTCTCTCTTTCTCTTTCTCT
>NW_027191427.1:4433360-4629035 GCF_041956435.1 Mycothermus thermophilus
GCTCCCGAGATCGCTCCCGATCCCTCTCCCAATCCCTCCGCCTCGGATCCAACCGGTCCAAATCCGCATGGCTTGCTGTCCTCCGATACCCCAACCCTTCGCTGCCCGTCGTAGCGGTACCGGTACCGGTAGTAGTCGTAGTTCCCGAGGAGAGGTACGACCCGCTACCGCTACCGCCGCCGCGCTCCCGCTCGCGGTCGTAGTGCGAGCGCGGGGAGGAGAGGGATTCGTCCGAGGTTCCGCGGCGGGGGTGGCGGGGTGTTGTGGGATTGGTAGTGGTATTGATGTTAGCTGTGGTGTCTCTGTCTCTGTCCCTTTCTCGATGGAGGGTGGCAGAAGCCGCGGACGCCGGGGGGCTGGGGACGGCGGTTGTGGTGCCGTCGCGGTGGCGGGTTCCGAGGTCGCGGGGACGGTCGCGCTCACTGCCGCCGCGGCGCTCGCCATCGCTGTGGGCGCGGCCTCGTTCGCGGAGGTGCGGGCGGTGGTTCAAAAAAGGGTCCGGATCGCGACGGTCGCGGGTGCGGGGCGAGCGGTCCCGTTCTCTTTCTCTGTCGCGTTCCCGATCGCGATCTTTGGGCGGTGGGTCCCTGGAGCGTTTCCGCCTCCGCTCCTCTTCCGAGTCGACATAGTCGTCGATATCGGACCAGGACTGGCTCAGTCGCGAGCTGGGGAGGACGTCCTCGCGCGATCCCCTGCCCGAGCCGGAGCCCAGCCCGCCAGGTCTCCTGCCGCGGGAGCTGCTGTTGCTTCGCGTCCCGGGGTTGCGAGGGCTGGCGGGGCCGGTGTTGATGAAGGCGGAAATCTTCTCGAACAGCCCGCTCCGCCGCTTGCTCTCGTCGTGGTTGGATGACGACGATGCCATGCGGCCGGCGGTGGATGGTCGAGGCGAATGGCCGCGCGACGGAGGCGCGGCGGTACGGATGATGCGCGGCGAGTCCTCGGGGCTGGTGGTGCTGTACACACGGCGAACAGATATGGGCGTTGGTTCGTTGGACCGGTGGCCCCGTCTCCGGCCTCCGCGAGAGCTCGAGTGCGGGGTGTCCGACTCCGAATCGCTGCTGTAGTGTCCCGAGTGGCTGTGGGCGCGGCGTGAGCGGTGTCCCGGCTCCGGGACGATATGGGGCCGCGGGGGTGGAAAATCAGAGTAACCCCGGCGACCGCGGATCGATTCCTCGGAGGACGTGGTGCGCGCGCTGCGGCCATAAAGGTTATCTCTCTCGCGATCGCGAGCAAAGCTATGTTCACGGTCGTGAGCCTTGGGGCGTGCCCGAGGAGAGGGGATGTGGAAGTAGGCAAAGTGAGGCATCTGGGAATCGAAGAAGCCTCGTGGCGGGGATGCAGTCCTGACATGAACATGGCTATAGTCGGGTTTTCGTTGGCTAGACTCGGTCTTGGAGCGTTCCTTGGATGCTTCTGCCGCGGCCTCTTCGTCCGCCTTCCTGCGGGCCCTTTCCGCCATCTCCTCGTACCAGCGATTCGTGTCGTCATCTGGCTGGGACGGGAACGACTCCTTGGGAAGGTCAATGGGAAACGGTACCCCGGTGTCTGGGTCCTTCAACGCCGCGTTCGCCACAGTATGCTGCAGCACGGGCACCTGGACGGCAGGCTCGAGTAATGTCTGGATGGTTTGCCAGCGCACGAAGCCTTTTGTCGTGAGGGCCGGGATGGTTGGCGGCGCAAAATCATCTCCGCTGGGTAGGAGCAGATGCTGGCAACCTAAGCCTTGGTAGATGGTGGAGATGGCCGGATGGGGCATCTCGACGAAGAAACTGTCCCAGTCATAGCCGCCGCCCTTGTAGAAAGCGGCGAGTTTGGAAGGGGTTAGGTATGGTTCGCCAGTGTCGCCGACATTTTGAGACTAACACGTATGATGGTAAGCAACGGGTCCGTTTCCATCTGCATGGACAGGGGCGTCCACTAGGAAGGCCAGGAGGAGCACGTACAATATAGTCCGCGATGGCTCGAAGAAGAGCATCGAGAACGGGTGTTGGGGCAGGGAACGGCGTCGCTTTGGTGAACAGATAGCCGTAAGTGGACTTTGTGTCCTTGTTATCGTTGGATGGAGTCGCCATTGCTGGGGCTGAGATTCATGCTGGCCTGGCAGATGTTGTGGGAGCGCGGCTGTGGCCACCGGACATGATCGTGGATGAAGGGGTGCGAGGAGCTGCCCGGGCGCGCAGGCGTGGGACACAATGACAAGGTGGAAGAGGGGTTTTCCGATGTTCGGGATGTGCTTCCCACAGCATATAACGAGGAGATACAGAACCCAAGATGTACGGTAGATAATGGATTCGCGGTAGGTTGAGGCAGCAGCTCGGCTATTAGGCTGGTGAGGATGCCGGGCAGACTTGGATCACTTGACAGATCGAAAGGGACTCTTGATGTGTTGGTGACGGGAACGCAAGGACAGCGGTGTCACTGTGCCGCAACCGGCACGTAACCAAGCAGCCAACCATCATGCTTGACGAATGGAACGACCGTGAGGCGCCCCTCCATTTTCGCCTGCATCAGCTGCATCAGGGCAACCGAGAGGCTTGGACGGGCTTGGGACAGGCTCAGGAGCAGGCTTGGAAACTGGCTTGACACGTGCTGGATGCAGTGATCACGGCATGGTTTGTCAGCCCCCAAGTGTGGCTTGATTCTCAGGCAGAACCAGGCGCCTCAGCCAGAAAGCGCCCGATGCATCGAGGGGAACCGAGGTTGTTCGACATGATTCATTGAAATTCAGGACGTAAAAATAGGAGCTGCCTTGATTCGGTGAGAGGCTGAGCACCAGGGTAGTGTACATACTGTACCTACGTAGCTGAGATGCGTCCATTATCGGGTGTCGGAATGATGGAGGACATGGTGAATTTCCAAGGTGAGAAACAGGAACCTCCAACAATGGAACCTGGAATGCCGAGAACTGAGGCGCCCAGTTTTGCCTTCTTCCAAGGTTGGATCCCACCAAGGAAAGTGGGAGGCAGCCAGGCAACCCCGCAGACCGGGGCTGCTGGCACCTGCTGCTGCAAGTCATCCGCCAGCCAAGGGAAGGCCAGGCAACACCGCACAACCTTAAGGGTTAGGGTCCGTGATACTTTCCCTCTCCCATCTACCTCCTAAACGTCGGCAATGCAACCACCTTCCCCTCCTCTCCCTCCTCCTCCACAGTCCACGTCGTAAACCACTCAAACCCACACTTCCCCAACACCTTCTGGCTCTTCTCATTCCCCTGCGCCGTGATAGCCACCAGCTGCTCTCTCACCCTGACCAAGCCATCCCTCTGTCCCTCTCCCTCTCCCTCTCCCTCTGCCTCTTGACCCTCCACTGTCCGCCGGTCAACTTCAATCTCCACCTCTTCCCTCTCCAACCCTTCCCACGCCTCCATCCAACCCCTAAGAAACTCCGTCGCCAACCCCTTTCCCCAAACCTCCCTCCGAATCATGTACCCCACCTCGGGCCACCCAAAGGCTCCCTTCCAGCGAAGACACCCTCCAATCCCAATGACTTCCCCCTCCCCTACCTGGTTGTCTTCCTCCCTCCTCAGACAAATCAAAAAATTAAACGTCTCCCTTGCCCCCTCCCCCTCCTCCTCCCCGGCAAGTCTACGTCCACCCTGCTCATCAACCAAAAACTGCCACACAGCAGCCCTCGTCTCCTCCACCCCGCCATCCGGCCTCCCCTGCGACGTCCAGCGCATCACCTCGGGCTGGGTCCGCAGGACGTGGAGGGCGGGGATGTCGCGCTCCGTCGGCGGGCGGAGGACGAGGCGGTCGGTGAGGATGGGGTTGCGCGGGAACGGCGGCGGGCGTGGAAGGGTGGTGCGGACGCAGGTGAAGGTTTTTGAGCGGTCCGGAGGGGAGGATGGCGATGATAGCGGTGGTGGTGATGTCGGGTTGGGGTTGTTGTTGTTCATGGGGCCTGGATGAGAAGGAGTTGAGGCTGCTATGGTGATGGATGTATATCCGGTGACGGATGTATCGGTTGCGGTGATGATAAGTAGGAAGAGAGCAAGTAAACCAAGCAGTCGTCCTGGAGATGTGATCGGCAGGGTAGATATTCAGGAGAGTTGTCCCAGTGTTGTTGAACAAACGACTCGAATGGGAGGATCAGAGGGGGCTTGGGAAACCAGGAGGTTGGGAACGTCAAGACCTAAAAACCCAATGATCAGGGACCAGCGTCGCATTTACCTTGAACTTCGCAGTTTTCCAACACCCCACCTAGTACCTCGTCCTGGTGCCTACGTCCATAGCAGAACTCTCCAGTTCTATATTTGGAGTCGGGGATCCGGGCTTACCGGCCTCTAGGCAGAATAGACAGGTTACACCACGCCCTTCATCAAGAGCTGTGTCGGGCTAAAGTTGCTCCCATAAGTGACGCGCACGGCATGGCCAGGTTCAAAACATCGATCATCACGAATTGCATGTATAGAGTCTTTCCGGTTGATTTTCCCCAGCAGGAAGAATCCGGTTGGAGGTTCGCGCCATCGGGCTGTCCGCTTAGTTCGGTGTGAACCACACGGCCCAAGTCGGCAAGAGACAGAGTCACAAAGTAAACCCGTGCTTGGCCATTGAAGTCATTTCACGCTCGCCCTATCGGAGCAAATGCAGGATATCCCATTTTCCTAATGAACACCTGAAGAACCTGCCAACCCCAACCACAACCATGAAGAAACCCCTCAAGCATAAGTGGACGGGCGCGTCGCGCTGAACAGCTTGGCGTTCTTGATCTTGGGAACACGGTGGGGGAGAGGGAACGAGAGGTTCTTGGTGACGAGTTGCTTGATGTAGGGGCGCTTGATGTCCTCGGTCTTCTCGAGCTCGACGACACGGAGGATCTGAGTTTGGTGTTAGTAACTTCGGATCTGTCACGGCAAGCGGGGGGCGGTGTTCGTACGTGGATCGACCTGAACCGAGCGCGGTGGCGGGCGGCCATATCGGCGTACAGCGCCTCGACGGCAGCAGCCCTCGAGGTCTCGCGGTACTCCTTGTACATGTTGTGGGTGCCTGACCGCGAGTCGTAGCGGATCCAAATGCCGAAGTTCTTGACCTTAAGGGGGTGCTTCTCCGAGATCTGACCAACATGTGAGCTTCCAGTCCAGCGTCATTGATCCTGCTCGGTCTGGGGGTGGGGTACATACCACATTGACGGAGACGATCTCACCCGTGGCCTTCTTGACCTTGCGGAGACCGCGAAGGAAGTACCAGAAGCGGGACTTGGCCACAACCTCGTTCGGCGCGAAGATGCGCATGCGATAGAGGGTGGGATTCGGGTTGGACTCCGTGGGCAGATGGCGCCCAATGACCTGGTACTCCTGAAGGCGACCTGAACCATATGTCAGTGTTGGTGCTTTTTCATGCTTCGGAATCAACGCAGAACCGAAATGGTCGCTGGGAGCACCGTGTCGCCGTCCGAGAGCTGTCGAGATTCCAAGGTCGTCGAGGGGCTGAACATCAATGGATCCAGCATCACTGTGTGTGTGTTGTCGTGTGCGCATGGTCCCAACAAGGCAAATCAAGGCCACATCCCGAGTTCCCCAAGAACATGAGTCCACCCATCCCAGAATTGCCGCGTCGGATTGTCAATTTGGCGCTCCAGGGGCTGTTGTTTGTCGAGTTTCGGCGGCGCATCGATTTTTGCATCGATATTCCATCGGTCTCGGACGGCGTCACGACGGTGCAATCCAGGCAATCCAAACGAGAAAATCTGCTTACCCATCTTTCAAGAAAGTTAGAACAACCCTGGAGAATGTATACTCAAGTTTTATGGGACTTACTGTGAATAATTTCCCCCGGCGGTTCAGGATGTCGTTGGGTGAGCTGTCGGAATCGTAAATTGGCGATCTCGAAAGGCGGAAAAAAATGGGTGCGCCTGGTTTAGGGCTCGGAGCGCATGGGCCACCTCGAAAATGCCAAGCCGCGAAGACAAGGGAACGGTGAGTGTGGCGGTGCCGACAAGCGGGCCCTTAAGCCACATGGTGGGTCATGCTCTAGCCACAGCCAGGCCCAGACCAAGCAACTGCATGCTCCAATCACAACACACCTCCCAACTTCACTCATGAGCCCAAGCTCAAGCTCGCTCAAACTCAAGCTCAACAAACAACACTGCTGTTTGCCCAGACTGATCTGAGATAAAACTTGCAGAAGCTCTTATTCCGACCTTAAACACCACTTTCGGTCTCTGGACAGCTCCCTCTTGGCTATATACGAACAGCTTCTTTTTCATCGCACTTGAGACTGACCAACCTTTCTAGAGCCTGGCGGGGCAACCTTGACGAGGAAACTGACTTCACTGAGGGGCGTTTCGTCGCTGAATTCACCACTTTGCAGAAACATTGGATCCATGGCCTTCAACTCTGACTTCTTCAACCACTTCTCCGACGCCTGGTCCAGCAGGGATGGATACCGATTAGCCGAGACACTCTCACCCAATGTATCCACTGAGAAGCTGAGGAGCATCTACAACAGCAGCAATGCTCAAGATATCAGGAACTCATTGAGGCGAGGGCTTCAAGGCAACGCGGCTCTTGTTGGCGGAATCGACCAGGAAGAGATCAAGGGCTGGGTTGAGGTGTATGCCTCTTACTGGAACGCGACGGGAGCTCTCTTGGCTGCGCGTGATCCCGACGACGGCAGCAGTAGCAAGGTCAGTGTTGGGTGTCTCCAGGCTGGCCGCCACTTAGGTCGTCAACCATCGTCCATAGTACACGCTGACCCTGCATGCAGTCGCAGGAGTTGGTATGGTCAAAGGTGTTCGAAGCCTGGACGGATCTGTTGAACCAACTGATCCGGGGATACCAAAACTACGGCTTCGAGGCTTGGACACTTCCTTGTCTGTACATTGTGTCCAAGAACCTGCGAGCGTTTGCCATCCAGGCCGACAACGAGCGCAACAGCAGCTCGGTCGAGGACACAACAGCAAATAACTTCCAAGATGACTTCGACCCAGAGACAAACAAGAACAAGAAGTTGGAGGAGTGTGTAAGGACTCTCACCAAAGTCTTCAATCTCTGCCAAGCAGATAGGTGTGTTCCCCCTGAAAGGAGACCTTCGACCGGCCTAGCTTACAGTCTCGCAGGGCACCGCTTGATGAGTCTCGGAAATGGGGTAGTTACTACATCGCCAACCTCCTTCTCAAAACATACTTCAAGCTCAACTCGGCGTCGTTATCCAAACATATCCTCAACAGTCTGCGAGCCAGCGGCAGAGATATGCCAGACTTCTCGGCGTTCCCAAAATCCCAGCGTGTGACCTTCAAGTATCACGAAGGAGTACTCGCGTTCCTGGAAGAGAACTATGTTCTTGTGAGAAGCACCCACGACTTCTGCCTGCTCACTCTGATGCTGACAATACACAGGCTGAGGAATGCTTGACGGAAGCATGGAATCTCTGCCACAAGGACGCCATCAGGAACAAGGAGTAAGTCCATCCAAGTCCATCGAAGCTGCCTGCCCCAAGTCCGGTTCTTTGTTGCCGGCTGACCAGAATTACAGGCGCATATTGACCTATCTGATTCCATGCCACCTCATCAACGACCATACCCTCCCAACCAAGAAGTTACTCGAGCCGTATCCCAGGCTACAGCAACTCTTCTTGCCTCTATGCCAGTGCATCAAGCGCGGCGAGCTCCACAAATTCGACCTCGCTCTCCAAGAAGGCGAGGACGAGTTTGTGAAGCGGCGTATCTACCTCACGCTGGAGCGCGGCCGCGACATTGCTCTGCGCAACTTGCTGCGGAAGGTCTTCATCGCCCGCGGCTTCGAGGAAGCCAAGCCGGGCGAGAAACCCGTGCGGCGCACTCGCGTGCCGGTCGCCGAGTTCGCCGCTGCCATCAGCTTGGGAAGTGAAGAGAAGATTGACAACGACGAGGTGGAGTGTTTGCTGGCGAATATGATTTACAAGGTGAGTTGTCTACATTCTACGCTGTCTACCTTTCCAAGACCACCGTTTTCGAGAAGACAAAACGGAGGTCCCGTTATGATATGGATGCCTGAGGAGGAGTTGTCGGCAAGGCTGTCAGGCAACAACTGTCTGTTTGCCTGGTCCCTCAATCTCCTTTATCAAGCATCCTGTCACAAACACGCCGATTGGTGCCCGCTGTTGCCCCGGCAATGAGTCATTGCTGACTTTACTGTTTGGCATACAGGGCCATATGAAAGGCTACATATCCCGCCAGCACGGCATGGTGGTGCTCAGCAAATCCGGGGCATTTCCAGGGACGGGTGTTTGACTTGTGCAGGGGACTGGGCTGTTCGAGGAGGTGATTTTCTTGCCGATTGGCCAATTCGTGGAGGTCCGGTAGATAAGTAAACACGCCATCTTCGCCGGTCAGTGGATGCAGTGTGCGGGATGGCATGATTCAGGGCTGGCGGACGGAGAAGAGGAGTAGCATCTGTATTAGCGTACTATACTTACTGTCGGTCTGGTGCGCGGCCTGCATGTTACATGCATCTCTTGCCGTGCTTAGATCGGAACTATCGCGGGATTCAAATCCCGGCTGTCGCAACAAGGCGACCGGGTGTGGTGTGCCTAGTGTACAGCTCACAACCCCTAGTACACCTGACTTCTCCCAGAGGGAGGCTCTCGAAACACTACATGGCAGTGGCTTTGTCCTGGGCCACAATCTCCTAAGCACTTGATGACACAGGATGATTGACAACCAAAACGTGATGAAAACCAAACAATTTTTGGAGGCGTACACACCTCCCTTGCATCATCGCCTCCATGGCTGCTCAGCTCTGCCTACTCCGTATTTCATGGGTAACGCGATGCATCACCAACCATGAAAGTGTCTGCGGTGCAAGGGCAGGGTTGCTCCGGGAACGGCCCAATCAAGCAACGTCACCCAAACATCACCCCCTTTTTTTTCTTCTCCGAGCGCCTCGGCTGTCCAAACTTGTTTTCTGCCTCTTCCAGTGTTGGGGGCGCACCATTCACACCATCCACTGGAACGCACGTCAGCTTGCATCTAATCCCACTGGCTGGCCAAATAGTAAGAACCAAAAAGAACCAAACACCTGCCGTCAGACTCTCACGAACGTTACTAGCGTACCTATCACAAGTGAAAGCCAGGTCGGGCCAGATGCGATTCCCCGCATTTCTGCCCCTCCGCCACTTTTTGTCCAGCCTTTCCAAGGTTCAAGGAAGGGGGAGCAAACAAAAACTTGGAATCATCCTGCAGGATGCCGCATCACTTCCAATGATCACCAGGACCAAACTCCGTAACTGTACAAGATGGCAGAAATGAATGACCGTGTGCTCTGGACTGTGCTCCGTATGTAGCTGTATGCGTGGGTAGGTAACACAGCTGAAAGCAAGGCCCAGGGCCGGGGACAAAACGCCCGGGCCCAGGCGGTGGTGGTGGTGCGGGGGTTCGCTTCGTTTAAAAAGGAACCAACTGGACGCGACGTGAACCCCGCGTGCGAAAGTGGCTGGCTCGCGTGCTCACGTGTTCACGCGCAATCACTTTATGCAGGCACTTTAACCCCTGTCCCCTCCCCTGTCAGACCGGGCTCTCTCACCACTTTTCTGACTCCAGCGAAACACCAACAACGTTGCGAACCTGTCCCTGTCCTGGTTCGGGGTTCGCTTTGATATTGCACAGTAGTTAGTTATCTGGAGAGGCCTGTCATTCCTCCTCCTGCCCATGCGGTAATCTGCACGGCCCAGGACAGATATCAGATTTCGCATCAGAGCGAGCAGTGCAAGGTACAGCTCCAGGACCTACCCAGATCAGCATGCAGGAAGCAGCACCTGGACCCGCCAGCCCTGTCTTTCATGCCTTGGCACGCCTCAACACCCCGATCGATCACCTCGATCGTGAACCTGAAAATCCCGAACGGTTTGGCGGCGTGTGTGTGAACAAAAAAGTGACGCCCTCCATCCATCTCCTTCTCAGTGTGTGCTACATGTACATCCATCACATCATGATAAACGGCTGTCCGATCCCGAGATCTTTTTTGGCAAGGATCGAGGGAGTGACCTTGGACATAGTTACGTACAGTCATGGCCAGTTACATATCTCCATCCATTTCACAGTACCGATTGTCGAGCTGCTCAGTACAGAGTATGGCCTGTTTAAACATCCATGACAGGACGAAAGTCAATAGCAAAGTAATTCCGTCCCTGGCCGATGATATTTTGATCCATGAACTTGACGCATGAACCTAGATATATTTCGCTTCGATCCAAATCGCCTACACAGCACGGAGTAACGATCTGTGATTATGTTCTCCATCACCGTTTTCTTTAGTATAGGTCTTCCCTTCCTGCTCCCTTCATCCACCACCTTTCTCAGAGACAAACTGAAAAAAATCATCCTCAATGAAAAATCCCAATCCCGTGTCTTTTCCGAACCTGCCCCCAAACCAACTTCCAAAACGGAACAACCCCCAACGCAACCAAGCAGGAACAGCGAAACCGAGGTGAAGTGTTGATGCAACAGAACCATCCAACCGGTTCCGTATGTACTGACCACCCCTTTGCCGGCCGGTCAGTTATAGTCAGGGGTTTCCCGTCTTTGTTGCGTGCGTTACGTTGTGTTCACGTTCACACGTTGCGTGTCGTTCACTTGCTTGAGAGATGTGAGCTCGGGCCGGGCCAAGCATGTGCGAAATTGAAATTGCCTTGTCCCACCGGCTTGTCCGGACCGGGGGTTCACACACACGGCTCGGCGGCGCTAACGTTAGCTTCCTTTCCACATGCCATGCTTGCAAGCTCCACTTGAACCGTCGGGATGGGACGGTGGAGAGAGACCTCATCCACGTCCCGTTAACGTTAGCATTAGGTTTCGAACTTGTTTTCTTTGCTTGCTTTTCAAAGCTGTTGGGTCTCAGGAGAAGGGACTTGGAGAGTGATTTTCAGTACACCAAGACATTCAGAACAAATAGTTGGACAGGTAGCTAGGTCTATTATAACGAGCGAACAAGCACACCTGTATGTATTTTGCTTTGTTTTGTGATAAGAAGTAATTTTTCATGGGGTCAACTGTTCAAGTTTCCTTTCGGAACTCGCGAAACCCCTGAGGCACGAAACCAGTCGTGAACGAGAGTCAGAGAACCGAAAAAAAAGCTCGCATTGTCTCAGATCCCCCCTTTCCAATCTCAAATGAATAAAAGATTTTCAAAATCCCAGAAAAGCTTCGCCACCCAAAGAAGAAACGAAACATGTTTGACGATATCCTCCAAAACTGGAAACTAAACCCGTGCCCTGTCCAAACTAGGTGCTTCTGAGAAATAAGAGAGGAAAAAATAGAAACATCAACTCAAGGGGTAGTTATGGAATCATCATTCTGTACTTCGACGTCCCATGAAAACGGAAAAACAGAAACTGCCAACCCAAACTATCCGCCGTCCCGCCAAAATAACTATGCCGTGTCATGAGGGTATGATGGGTATTGCTGTTGTACAAGGTTGTTGAGAGGCTTTTTCCAAGAGAGACAATGAAAAGCAAGAAAAGCGAACTCCAATGCAAAACAGACAAATGACAAAAGCCAATCCAAGAAATCCACATCCCGTTGCGCCGAAAAAAATCATGAAGCGATGATGGAAACTCTATGCCCGTGTGAAACCCCGAATATTAGACCGTAGTATGTAAAGGGGAAAATAATGCTGTGTGCCGAAGCAGAAGAATCGAAGGTATGTGGGGTATCGAGGCATCGTCCATCGCAGAGTCGAGAGAGCCTAAAAGGACAGGTATCATTTCGTTTGGAGTCGAGCCGTGGGCATCAATCGTCTGGAAGAACGAGGCAGGGTGGCGAAATCAAGAAGAACGGTGGGCTTAGAAGGGGCGACCGCTACGAGGAGTGCGAGGCGAGGCGGCACTATCACAGCCGTTAGCGAAATTAGTAGCTTATGTGGCAGGCGAGGATAGAACTCACGCAGCATTGGAGATGTCGTCGACGTGGTTGCAGAGGGCGACAAACAGGTCAAAGAAGAGCTGAGTGCCGCCGTTGAACATCTCGAGCTGCATGGTGCCGCTGCGCTTGAACGTGCTCCGGCTGCGGATGATGAGGGCGAGATAGTGGGCGCGCAGCTTGGAGTCGGTGTCCGGAGTATTGGCGTAGGCATAACGGGCTGAGGTGAGGATGGTGCTGGCCTGGATACCGGACTCTGTTTCGATGAGTTAGAGGAAGTGATGACCAAGATGACTGAAAGTCCACTCACGAAGCCCCTGCTTGCGCAGAGCGATGCGCTTCAGGTCCTCAAGTCCATACTTCTCAGCAGCGCAGTAGATGGCGGTATCCTTGAGCAGCTCGCCCTCGACACTGTGGTGGTAGATGATGGCCTCGGAGCGGCCGTCCTCACCCGCCTCCTCCAGCTCCCAGGTATTCTTCTTCTTGTTGTGGATCAGGCGCGGATAGTAGTCGCCCTTGTAGAGATACTCGAGGATGGATGAGAAGACTTCGGGCTCTTCGTCGGGCAGCGAGATCTTCTTGGTCGAGGCGTCCATCATCTGGTTCTGGAGAACGCTCTGGAAAAAGGGCGATTGGGAGAGGACATTTTCGTGGCAGGCGAAGATCCTCTGCTCCTGACCAACGATGAGGGTGACGATAGCCGAGGGAGGGGCACTTCTCAACCAGGCACATATCAGCATCCGAACGGACAGCAGGGGAAAGGTTTGGAAGAGGCTTACCCAAGAGTGGCATCCGAGGCAGAGGCGTTGGAGACGGTGCCAGCACGGCGACGTCCCAGGTCAACCGACCGCTTGGTGATGCCGGCTTCCTTGGAAAAAGAGGAGCTTGACCTCTTATGCCTTCCAGATGACGACTTGGAGAAGCTCTTGCTGCTGTTCGGCGGTTGCTCGAAGCGCCGGGAGAACATTTTGACTGATGACTGCCGTTGAGGGTTGCCTCGACGATTGGAATTACTCGGGTTTGGCTCGGAGGGGTCGAGGCGTCGATGATTAGGCCCGGTACTCAGTGGGCGTTGGACGGATGGATACGACGATACACCGGGACGACGGAGCGAGGAAACTCGAATTCGATAGGAGACAAGGAAAGACAAGTACAATAATACCAAAGACCAAAGATCAAAGACCAAATAAATAGATAAACAATACAATAGACGGTTGGTTGGTATAAGACTTGGTCAATGTTGAGACCTCCTACCTATTTCAAGTCACAACTCCGGTGAGCTTGGGACGGGATGGCAGAAAAATTTGAAGCATCTTCATTTCGGGAGGGGACGGGCAGAGCATGATATATAAAGGTTTCGTCCAGGATGTGGCCAAGGATGGGGGATAGGATGCACAGCTGCCTGGCCATCCGAAGTGGAAACCGAACGGAGCAAATGCTGTCTCGGTCGGAAAAGGCCGCGACGGCTGAAGCTCCCCAAAAAAAGTTGCAGCAACGAGGCATCCAGACGTGGATCAACGCGAAAACGGATCTGGGGAAGGTGAACGCCTTGACACGGAGTCACCTGACCACTTTACCACTTGTGGCTTAGCGCTTGAAGGAGGTGCAAGGGCTTGACGGCGCCCCGAAACTCTGGGATCCCGGGGCCCTGACCCTGACATCCGCCAAGACGTGAAAAAAAGACCAACCAGGGGCGGAAAAGCAACCTGCCGTTCAGTGATTCACTGCTTGTTCCCAAAGCCGGACGGTGACAGCGCTGCGACGGCGTCAGGGGTCAGGTACCGTGGGAGTCATCTCAAACGGAATTTGCACATGTCTTCCATGGATTTGCAACGGATCCGTGGAGTCGCGGCCCATAGGCGACCCCGGGAGGGAGATGGATGGCCCAGTCGGCGGCCGTGAAAGGTCCTGGCCGGTTCCAACCTGTCTTCTGGAAAGGCTGAGGGTCCGGCTGGGGTTACAGTGGCTGCTGCAAGGCTACCACCTCGCCTTCACGGCGGGAGTGTCGAGTGGTTCACTGCTGCGTGAACTTTTGCTAGCCAGGGACTTCGACGAGGCCAACGAGGCCAACGAGGCAGCAGCAGGCTGCAGCCGCGCCCGGACCTAAAAACCGGCACAAATCGCCTTGGGTTTGCCTCCAAAAAGAAAATAACTTGGGCTTCGAGAAGAAAAGAATCGCCGAGTCTGGGTGGCCAATTGGTCCGCTGGAATTGCTCCTTCGAGGCATTGACTGCGACTTGTAGGCAATGAGCCTGTCATTCTGGGCAACTGGCAGATCGGCCTGGTTAAGATTAACAAGGTCCACCGGAACCCGATTCTTGATTCTCGAAGCAACGTGCGTGCCCCATAGCGGACCTACACTTTTAACGGTGCCATCAGAAAAACACACACCTGGACACCTGGACGGAGCGAACGCTCGTCTGGGACCGTTCCCATTTGCTGGTCAGTCGTCCACCGGTTGAGTTGATCCGTCTTCACATTCACGCATGGAGATTCATTCCAAAAAAGAACTTCAGGGGACTCACCTCTCTGAGCGGGCATCAGACCTACTTAGTATGCCCCTGATTTGGCCACCCCCTTCCATAAACCCGTCCCCCTTTAGTTCACGTCAACCCCAACGCTATAACCTTAGCGTCCCTTTCACTCGGGTCATCATCCTCGATTTCTAAACTGGAGCTCCGGATATTTCGGTCCGTATCCGGGAGCGCTTCAAACAGGGGCACAGGTAACGACAGACTTCGAGTTGCATCCACTCCAGATCACTGCCGCTCAACACAACGAAAATTTTTTCTTGAAAATGGAGACTCCAAACTATTGGGAAAGCAAGCATCAAGCATCCTCCAATGCCCGCTGTGTCAATTTCAATATTGCCTGCGCAGCCAGTTTCTTCCCATCCCCTCTCGCGATCGCCTGCTGATGGAACGCAACGGGCACAACCCCCTTCTCAACAGGGATGCCGAGGTCCTGGCACCGCTTATACAAACTCTCGCTCTGGTCTTTCGGCACCAGCTCATCTCTCTCCGCCTCGAGGATGTACACCATCGGCGGCGACGTTCCCTTCTCCTTCGCAGCCCGGTCTATCAGGCCCAGATTTCCCCAACTATCCAGGTGATTCCGGAGGAACGGCCCCAGGTACCGATACGGGAGCCATTTCTGGGGATACAGCGTCTGGAGCATGGCCTTGATGGACACGAAGGGCGTCTCGAGCAGGAGGCCACGGACGGGCATGTTCGGAGGAACCCGTCCGGTCGCGGCAAGGTTGGTGGCTACCCCGGACCCGACGCTCTGGCCCCAGACCAGGAGGATGGACTTGACAGCGGGAGTGGCGCCGCCGTCGCCGCTGCCAAATGCTCGCTCGTGTCGCTCGGCGATCCATCGCACACCTGCCTCCGCATCGAGCCTGAGCCCCCGCTCCGAGGGCCGGCCACGCGACGTCCAGTAACCCCTGTAGCTCAGACAGACAAACGTCAGCTCTGACGCCGTTGGGGCTAGGTCGTGGGTTTTGCTGTCGCTGACGGCCCGTAGTACCCAAGAGATATCGGGCAGTCTTGGGGGTATGGATCCCGCATTGCCTGGGGTTTGCCCAACATATCAGCCTACGAGCCCATCACAGAACAAGGGGTGTCACAGGTGAATGACCAACCCTGAAAGTAAAGAACGTAGACGTGTGCCTTCGGGGGTTGCCCATCCAGCGGTGGTGAGGACTGTTGTCGTCCTCCCTTCGGCAATGGTACAGTAGTCACAGCAAGAGCAAGCTCCTTACCATCCGCCGACATGGTTTTTTCCTTAACCCACTTCACCCCGCCGCACATGCTTTCCCAGTTCTCGATGGTCTCGCTGCGAGAGGTCGGCGGGAAGAATGGCATGTAGATGATCTTGTTCTGGAACACGACCATCATGAAACACTTCCTAGTGGTTTCCAACCACCAAACCGCGTCAGTCAACCATGCATGCACGGGTGCTCGGTGAAAGTGACTCGCCGCTCACGCCGGGGATGGCAGGCATACCAAGTCCACAGGGCGATGAGCAATCCTGTGAAAACGATGGGCGGCAGGAGGAACGTCGGGATGTGAATGGCCCGACTGGCGGTGCCGCATCTGGACAATACCGCCGTCGGCCATGGGGTTTGGTGTGTTGCTGGCCAAACATTGCGCCGCTTCCCAGACGCCCAGGGCTGTATCGATATCAACCATACTCGATCATGACTCGAATGTGATAGCCAACATCGCTGCGACAATTGCAGCCGCCGTGACATGCACCGTCCAGGGACGCAGATGGCTGAGGTGCTGGATGTCCCCAGTATTGGCCAGCGGCGCCCCATCTGGCCGAATCCCCGTCGATCGGGAACCTGAAAGTCAAATGGCGTGCCTCGATCTCAAGAGGATAATTAACTATTCGCCCTGCAACAGGATCGGGAGGATCTCATTCCCGTTTGGCCATGGTGGTCGCCTCGTGTCAATGTGTTCGCATGCCACTCGTCCGGATCCCGTGATAAGGCTGCAAGGTAACTGTGCCTGGCTCAACGTATCGGCCGACCGGCAGCTCCGTAGATTCGGGTTGTACACGGGCCGGTTGGGCGGAGATTTGGGTTGCGAGGTTTGATCTGACGGTGAGGTGATGAGTGGATGTCGGGTAGTGTATCGAGGAAGTCACACCTCGCCTCAGAATGTGTCCAGGTGATATACTCCATACGCTGGGAGGGAACGAGCAGGAAGTGGAAGGTAAGTTTCAAGCAAACATTTCGGACAAAACTTGATTGAGCAAAATAAATCAAAAAAAAAATTCCAAATACGTTTCCAGGCCCTACATAGAGGCTTTTCCCTCAATATGAATACAAGCACCTACTCCTGCATGTCATAAAAGAATATCAAGGTGAAGAAGGTGAGCCCATTACTTCACGTGTCCAGTTGGAGCCGTGGACTTGGGCAGGGGAGGTGGGACCACTGCAGCTTCGAGAAATGCCCCACTTGCTTGACGTCTTTGGTGCGTGGGCAGCTGAGCACCTCGAACTTCTGGCGCATGTCGCTGGCCCCTCCTTTGATGATTTGACGCTACACAGCGAAGCCGGTTTTCTAGAAGAACAATCCATTGCGACCTAAATTTCACCCCGTCTTCTGCCTTTCCTACAAACCCGCCGTCAACCAACAGCCAACAACCTCCCTGTCAGCCTGACTTTCCGAGCACTTGACCCCGCCCTCCTTCGGATCAAGACTGCAGAACACAAACACCAGATCCTGCGCATTTCACCGTTCAAGTCCCAAGTTTCCTAGAGCGTACACCAACTCAACCCCGGAACATCGCCACCATGTCTCCCGGTCCGACAGAAGAAGAAGCCCGGTCCCCAGAACCCCGGTCGCCAGGACACCATATCGAGCTTGTCGATGCGCAACCGACTCCTCCGAGGCACGAGGGAGAGGCCAGCCCTGGCCTTAGGGACAGCAAAGGCTGGGACGGGAAACTGCGGGTACCCAAGAGCACCACGCTCGCGAACCCAGAGGCTCTTTCAGATCCGGAATACTCGGACGAGGACAATGTGGTCCCTGGCGAGGAGATCGCCGCGGATGAGGGTAAGCAGTCCCAGTATCATCTGGCCACCGGCCCCTGGAACCATCCTACTGACCATATACTCCAACTCCAGACCTGTTGGATGGCGAGGACCCAGACACG
The DNA here is from genome assembly GCF_041956435.1 of Mycothermus thermophilus. Lineage (NCBI taxonomy): Eukaryota > Fungi > Ascomycota > Sordariomycetes > Sordariales > Chaetomiaceae > Mycothermus > Mycothermus thermophilus. The sequence continues at coordinate 4,450,860 of NW_027191427.1, forward strand.
GAAGAGATCATCAGCACACACTCGCGCATCCGCTCCATACCTGCCCTGCGCCTCGATCGCTTCACCAAAGTAACGCGCATCTGCCTGCGCCAGAACCTCATCCAAGAAATCGAAGGCCTCTCCCCGCTCGCGCCCACCCTCAAGGAGCTCGACCTCTACGACAACCTCATCTCGCACATCCGCGGGCTCGACGACCTGGTCAACCTCACCTGCCTCGACCTCTCCTTCAACAAAATCAAACACATCAAACACATCTCCCACCTGACCAACCTCGAAGAGCTCTACCTCATCGCCAACAAACTCTCCAAAATCGAAAACCTCAGCGGCCTCACCAAGCTGCGCATGCTGGAGCTCGGCTCCAACCGCATCCGGCAGATCGAAAACCTAGAAACCCTCACATCCCTCGAAGAGCTCTACGTCGCCAAGAACAAAATCACCGCCATCGCCAACCTCGCCCCGCTCACCAACCTCCGCCTGCTCTCCATCCAAGCCAACCGCATCCGCGACCTCTCCCCGTTACGCGAGGCGCCCCAGCTCGAGGAGCTCTACATCTCCCACAACGCGCTCGAGTCCCTGCAAGGGATCGAACACAACACGCGCCTGCGCGTCATTGACGTGTCCAACAACAAAATCACCTCCATCCAAGGCCTGGGCCCGCTCAAGGACTTGGAAGAGTTCTGGGCCAGCTACAACCAGATATCCGACTTCGCCGAGGTCGAGAGGGAGCTCAAGGATAAAGAAAAACTCAGCACGGTGTATTTCGAAGGAAACCCCCTCCAGACGCGCGCGCCCGCGCTGTATAGGAATAAAGTGCGCCTGGCGCTGCCGCAGGTGAGGCAGATTGATGCTAGTGAGTCTTTCCCTCTTCTCCTTTCTCTCCTGCTCTGTTGGTGGTGTCCGAGCTATTTTTCAGTTGCTGACCAGGTTGTTGTAGCGTTTGTACGTCCGTCATAGCCAAACAAAGGGGGGTTAGGGGGTAGGGGTCTCCGGTGACAGGATTTTGGCGTTTGTTGGTTCATGTGATGGATGGGCCATGGGGCGGCGGTATCACCATTGTCGAGCTATTTTGTTGGTTGGCCAAGAAGGGAAGGCGTTAGGGCCTCGAGAAGGATCGTTGTAAAGTACATGGGTTCATCATGCCCACATACCTACGTGCCTACTTGACCTACATACACATCGAAAGTACCGGCGGCGGTGGGAGTAAACTCAGGGTTTTCGACCGACCCCGACGCAAGCGGGTATAATCACTACCTCTACCTATCTACTAACCCAGTTACTTATTGCCCCGGGCGCGGGAGACTGGTCATTTTAGCATTTGGTCGTAGTGGCAGTCTCGGACATGGTGGCAGGCAGGCTGGCGGGCTGGTTGGTTGGTTGACTGGCTGGTTGGGTAGGAGATAGATAATTAGGTGGTAATTTGGACGTTCAATTCGAGGCGGGTGACGAGGGGTAGTGAAGCTCAAGAGAACAGTGTCTCGCGGGGACGTTGAGGTAGTTGTCTGATTAGGCGCTTCCAGGTTTTCGGGCCCTATGATCCTATGATGGCTGTTAAACAAAGCAGCAGCTCGACCTGGCCACGCACGGCGACACACTGGTTCTTGGTTCACTGACCATGCTCCAAATCTCTAGTCGGGCAGGTACTGAACATACGTGGAGTGCCGAAAAGAGAAAACAACGCAGCAGCAATATCACCAACGACCTGACCTACCTAGGTACCTAGATAATGGCTGGTGGCACTTTTCAAACACGTACTATGGAAGATGTTGGACCGGACAAGAGAAGTAACACGGGAGAGGAACCATCACATCTACCTACGACATGTCACATGTCTACCACACTTACTCATCACGCTGCAAAACAAGCATCAAGGCCTTGTTTTTACAAACCAAAATCAAACCGCTAAAATCCCATTTCGCAATCCTTCATCGATCTATCAAGCAGCTAAATAGCAACGCCTCACATATGTCGTTGGCCTCTTACATGACCACCACATCACCTTGTCGCCGAGGATATATACTTGCTGCCTGCTTCTCCATCCATCCATCCACTTTTTGTTCCCTTCCAGGTGTCCCACACATAACCCAAAACATCATAAACAAAGGCCCGCATGGACTGGTAACCACCGGCCGCTCTCTGATTCAATGAAGATCAGAGAGCACAAGGAGTCTAGGTCTTGTATGTAGTCCTCAGACGACACACAAGACTAGACGGTTATGGCCTGCCGATGCAGACCAGGGAGGGATTTGCGCCCGCCCGCCGCGCAGGAGTGGTTCGGCCCTCTGTGGGAACCGCTTAACCGAAGATCCAGAGGAGGTTGGTGGGGAAGTACTGGGAAAGATATCAAAGTCAGTATATGCTATATGTTGGAGAGATTGGTGGTGGGGGATCCAAGGCAGCAAAAAAACTCACGTTCGAGGGCTGGTTGAAGCGCAGGTTGCGGTCGAAGGACGAGATGGTCTTGATGTCCTCCTCGGTGAGATCGAACTCGATGCTCTTGAGGTTGGACTCCATGAGCTCGACGCGGGTGGTCTTGGGGATGATGGCGAGGCCGCGCTGGGTGGCCCAGCGGAGCAGCACCTGCGAGGGGGTGCGGCCGTGCTTGGCGGCGATGGCCTTGATGGTCTCGTTCTCAATGAGCGGGGTCAGCTCGACGGCGTGCTTCATGTTGAACTCGAGGAAGCTGGCCGGGCCGAAGGAGCTGTAGGCGGTCACGGCGATGCCCTCCTGCTTGGCCAGGTTGAGCAGCTCCTGCTGGACGAGGTAGGGGTGGTGCTCGATCTGGAGGGTAGCAGGGCGGATCTTGGCATAGCGCAGCAGGTCGTAGATGAGCTGGGCCTGGAAGTTGGAGACGCCGATGCTGCGGGCGAGACCCTTGGGGACGAGGGCCTCCATGGCGGTCCACGTCTCCTGGATGGTGGCCTTGCCAGGGCGGATCTCATCGCCCTCATAGTGCCAGCCGGGCGGGTAGCGGACCGAGGGATCGACGTACTCGAGGGCGACAGGGAAGTGGATCAGGTACAGGTCGAAGTAGTCAATGCCCCAGTCGGCCAGCTGCTTGCGGACGATGGGCTCGACCTTGTCGCCGTCGTGGAAGGTGTTCCAGAGCTTGGACACGATGAAGAGCTCCTCGCGCTTCACGATGCCCTCGTCAATGGCGCGCTTGATGCCCCGGCCGCACTCGACCTCGTTGCCGTAGTCTGTATGCGCCAGTTAGCACTTGAGTTTGTATCCCACATACATCTCCGTGACGCCCCACTGGGACCTGCGTCACCAGACCCCAAACGCATGCACGACCAGCCGGTACCAGCCGATGCCATGGTGAGCTCACTCGTTGGAGGACAGGACAGGGGGGTGGTTCCGGCAGAATTCGAGCCCCTCCATTGCATCCGTAGAGGTTGCAGGTGGAGACAGATGGACGAGGGGCGCAGTGAGCAGGCGGGGTATTGTTCTTCCTGGAACAAACCAAACCCCTCCCCCTCACTGCTCGGCGACCCAGTCCACCAAGATCGATCAATTGGCACACACCGCACGCCAAACCCACCAACTGTCCTCATGACGAGCTAATTTTGGGGAGGGATCGAGCGATTGGGTGGGGGAAGATCGGCAACTTACCAGCAGCACCATCGAACAGACGGTAGCCGACCTTGATGGCGTTGTAGACGACATCGGCAGCGATCTCCTTGTCGACCTTCCAGAGGCCGAAGCCCACCTGGGGCATGTCATAGCCGCTGTTGAGCTTGATGGTGGGAACGTTGACCATTTTGACGGATATTGGTGTGGTGGTTGGAAGAGTGGGCAGGGTGTTTTCGATTCTCTGTGTGTATGGGCGACCCGGTGTCAGTGATGAGGCGAATGGTACACGGCGTGGTGCTTGCTCTTGGGGACTGGCAACTCACAGGACGGCGACGAGTGTTGTTGTGTGAGGACGAGTGGAATGTGAAGCAACAGCCGTGAGAGATGGAGGGGCCGTGGAGGTTACTTATAGGACCATACCTACCTCCCCCTCCCCTCCGCCACCTCCTCCTCCGGTCTTGTGCTCGGGGAAAACAGAGGAGCCCACCTCAGAATGGGATGGGATGAGTGGGTTTGTGGTGCCGCTTTCCGCGAGTCGCGCATCGGCTTGATCTCTCACGGATGCCGGACGAACAGGGTCTTGCCGTCCCGCGCGGCGGTACCTAGGCAGTATCTCCAGCAACGTGAACCTAGTCGCCAGTTTTCCCCTCTTCTCCCCTTCTTTCTTGCTCCAACCCCTCCCAACCGTCCATCCCGGCCCGCACCATCGTCATACGGCACCATACGGTGCGGCATCCCAGGGCTGGATGCGAGACGTCGCACTCGGAGCCGGCAGCACGCCAAGCTCGCAACGGCCTTTCTTCTACCCTCTCGGCTGTCGTCTCGTGTGTAAGTGTGCCATTCACACAGCGTCATGGTCAACCGTCTCGTTGTTTTCCTGCGGCATAACGAGACTCGCCATCGTTCTGGCATGCATGGAACTGCCTCTCCGGGCGAGCCTGCCGACCGCCGTGGGTCCAACGAAGAAAAAAATAGATCGACTTTTTTCCCCTTTTCTTCCCCAGCGAACATCTTGTCGTCTGTGGATCTTCCCTGATCATGCTTCGACATGTCCATTTTCGCGGCTGAAACGGATAGCCTGGGATGCTGGAATCCACACGTTGGGGCCCTCCCATCCTGGACCTGGAACGGTCACCGCCGTCAAAAGTCTTCTGCCATGACTAGTGCCGTAGGGCGGCAGAAGTCGTCTTGGGTTCCACCCATTGCACTCGAGATATGGCCGTTCACATGCCAAGTGATGACAAAATATTGGGGTAACGTTTGCCATGCCCAGACGACAGGTCGGTACTGCAAAGTACAGCATCTGCGCCATCCCGAACTGTCTGCCGGACAAAGGCGGCTGAAGATGCGAGTATTCCCCATGGAATATAGGGAAGAGCTCCGAAAGACACCATCAGACGTCAAGGTTGTCACGGCCTCACGGTCGACATGGACTTTGACCCGGTATCCGGCCGTGCCTAGAATTTAGCCTGTTGAAGACCCGCGCCAACCAGGACAAGGCTGCCGGGTAATTGGGAGAAACTGGAGAAGAATGGAGAGGAGAAAGTTGTGGCATTGTCCGAATCCAAGGGTCCACATGCTGTCTGGAGTCTGTCTTGGAAGTTCACCTGACCCTGACCGACGGTGAGGTACCGCCGGGGTAGCAGCGAGACGTTGACCGGAAACCGGGGTAGGCGGGTGGGGATACTGGGCGGGAGTACTATTAATCCGGTCAAGGCCAGGGAGGCTCATATCGATGCTACTCAGAGTGCGTGGAGATGGTATAGTCGTGTCCCAGGAGTCGAAGTGACGGCATTCTGTGATGGCCGAAATGGCCGAAGAAGGAAACAGACAGATGGTAGTCTCAACCAGATCAAGAAATATAGTAGTATGCTTGGAATGGCCGGAATTGGATGGCAAGACATCAAAAACACATTGTGATCTGTCGGAGAATGTTGAAATGAGGATGCTTCTGTAACGCAGATGACATGAGTGGGCTTCCAGATGCAAATTTGGATTCAACGTTTCTCCTTGAGCTTGGTGATCCCTTTGAACCTGGAAACTATGTACTGTAGATTGCTCCTGCCACAAGATGAATCCCATTGACTCTGTTGTTGGAAGTTTGCTCCCATGTCCGCAACAACGAACTCGCGACAAGAAACCTCAGAGCCTCAGGGGTCTACACCGCCTTCCGTTTCAAGACTAGCTCATCCAACGGCGGCGCGGCTGCCGGCCAGCTTTCAACATCACCTCTTGTGTTGCGCTGGACTTGGCATGTGCTCTCAGGGAGCTCCAGACGACAACGACAACGACGACAACTCGACGATTTCGATGTCAACAAGCCGGCCGATTTGCGCATTGCCTCCTCACGACGCCCACTAAGCACAAGGCTGGACTTGGCCGACTTACAAGAGCTTGGCCCTCCAAAACTTCCCAAGACACACCCATCCATCATCACCATCACCAACCTTCCTCGCCGACAACATACCACTGCCCCGCTAGCCGGGCCGCCATATCACCATGTCCATTCTCGGGAAACTCTTATACAGTACTTCCCCCTACTAGATCATTCAACCCAGCCGTATCATTCTTCGCTAACCGTCCCTCTTTCCCACAGTCACCGTCCTCCTCCTTAACGCCATCTGCATCCCCTCCGAAGACCGCTTCCTGGCGCGCGGTATGTTGGCCCCCTCTGTCCCTATCCGGGGACTGCCACCAACCTATACACAAAAGAAGTCGCACAACACACACCCACACGCCTTACACCGTTCGCTACATTCTCTCTCAACCCCAGCGCAACTTCTGCCACACCTCCACCTCTCGTCTTAGTTCCCATCTTGGATGGATGAATCAATGAAGTAGTTCGCGCAACTAACAACCCTTCTCCCTCCACCACAGTTGGTCTCTCCCCAACCACATACCAGCGCGGCTTCGGCCAGGATCTCGACAGCAGCGTCAAGTACCGGATCGTACAGTTGATTGCAAGCGTGCGGACAGTCATGCGGGGTGAGTTGGTCTCGATTGCCTTTTCCCACCTTAACATTCGTCTTCTCGGCCGGAGTGGAACTAGGGGTTAACCAACTGAATACTATGCCAACAGTTCCCTTAATCATAATCAACACCTTGATTATAGTCTACGAGCTTATTCTTGGGTGACCCTCTCGAAGGCAGGGAAGGAAAGGAAAAACAGGGTAAGGTGGATGGAGGTGGGTGGTTGGAAGGTCGTCCTCCACCACCAGAAGTAGAGTCGTGAGATTGACGGATTAATACCTAGACACGAATGTAACACAATCTTCTTTATCTCTTCAGTGCTTCTATCCGGACATGTTTCAATAAACAACCATCATCATCTTATGTGGGGGAAACGATAACCATGAGCTCTTGCTCCCAGCTGTGTTGCTTAATGGACCAGTATCCAGGAACCTGACAACTTAAACTCTCGATTCCCAACACAGCAGACGGCTTAGCAAGACATGGCGAGTTTATGGAGGCAGGCAGGTAGATATTATTTCTTCCCCCAAATACTCCTCACCCCTGCCTATTATCACCATTATTATCACCTCATGCACCTCCGGTCCCAAGATATGTACCAAGATATGTACATACAGCAATTAAACAACAGACCGAGTTATACACTATGTACAGACAAACAACCACCACCCTTCAAATCAAAGCTCAAGCCACCCTTCGTTCGTTCCTAGTAGCCCAGAACCAGCACTCCGTTGTCCAAAAGCAAAGGGAAACAACAGAGAGAAAAACAACAATAAAACCCTTACTCCTTTTCTCCACCATCAAAACCAACAATCAACATCTATAATTACCTCGCCAATCCTACTTCTGCCTCTGCTCCTCTCAAACGTTTGTTTAAACAACACGACAACCACAAGAACCAACGCCCCCGGCCCCTCCCCCTCAAGCATCCATTCCTCTCTGAAACGCCTCTTCAATCATCATGGAATGGACTGACTGGTCGAGGACAGTGGGTCTGTCTGGTCTGTATGTATGAGTGTCCGGAACTCCTGAGGGTCGCTGAAACTCCCCTCTCTCCCTACTCCACCTTTCCATCATCAAAACCAATCCATCCATTCCTCCCAGCCCGTCCAGGGAGGGTAATAAAATAATACCTCCTCCTAAACCTTACTACCTAACAACCAAACCCTTAGGTATTCTTCCCACCACCAACAACAATATCCCAATCTTCCATCAAACCGTCCAACCCTCCTACTCCTCCTACTACCTGGTGCTGATCCAACCCCCCCTCCGCGACAGCGCATAACAAGCACCTTCTCATTCTCAAACCCTTACCACCACCACGTCGAATACTTCGGCCACCAGAACCGCCCCCCTTCTAGGTCTGAGTCGTCGCGGTGGTCGCCGTTGCTGCTGTTGCTGCCGGCGTTGCCGTTCCATTGCTGCTACTGCCGCCCGACGACGACAAGAGCCCAAACTTGCTCTTCTTCTTCCCCAACCCAAACGTCAACCGTTCCTTGAGCGCCGGTTTATTATCCTTGTCCTTGTCCTTCTCCTTATTATTACCATCCTTCTCTTTCTCGGCATGCGATTTCCCCCCGGATGTGGAGGAGGCCTGCTGCTGCTGTTGTTGTAATCCCCCCACCGGCGCAGTTTCCGACCTGGATATGGACCAAGGCATGTGGATGCCGTGTTTGCTCGTTCCGTTTGGCTGAGGCTCCTTCTTGGAGGGGATGACTCCGTTCCTCGTCGTCGTTGTCGTCGTCGTGGTGCTGCCGTCTGTCTCGCCTCCTCCTCCCGCTGTCGTCGTTGACTGGTGACCGCCGGTGTCGCTTTTGTTTTCGCTCGCGCTTTGCTCGCCGGGATCTGTTTTCTCGGCGCCCTTGTCCTTCTCTTTTTCCTTGTCCTCCTCTTTGCCGCCGCTTCCGATATGCAAAAACGCGAGGCTCTTGCGGGTCATGTTTTTGCGCGAGACCGTTTTCGACCTACCTCCGAGGCCGAGGAAGCCGTTGCGAGTAGGGGTCTGTTGTTGCTGTTCATCTCCGCCACCGCCTGCTTCGGATGACGTGGCCGTGTCCGTCGCCGCCGCCGCATCCTTCTTCCGCTTCTCTTCCTCGGCGGCCGTCTTTTTGCTCTCCTCGATGGCTTGCTGCAGCTCTTCCCGTTCCCTCCGAGCGATTTCCCGCACCTTCTGAAGATTTTCCTGGCGCTCCTTGGCCGCGAGCTTCGCTTGCTCCTTTTCGGCGGCCTTTCGGGCCTTCTCTTCTGCTTTTTCCCGCGCTTTCTGCTCCTTCTTCTCTCGAGCAAGTTCCGCCTTGGTTTTTGGCGGCGCGGCGGTGGTCGCCTTCTCTGCCTCGGTCACGGCTGCAGGCGTAGCGGGCGGAGCGGGAGATGGTGGGTGCCCGTTCGCGGCGGATTCCGGCGCGGAGGGCTTGCTGCTGGATATCGGGGCGTCCAGCTCGCTGGTTGCCGACTTCGTCTGGTCGAGAGCCACAAGGGCTTCGTTCTCGTCCACCCGTGGTAAGGGCTGGGTGTTGAGCCTGGACAGTGGCGTCGTCGTCCCGTTCAACAGAGGTTCTGGTTTCGTCGACGCAAGCTCTGCCGTTTCTGCGGCCAGGTGCGCCTGGTCCAGGCCCTCGTTGTCTAGTTCCTCCCGGACCTTCTCGAACGTCGTCTCCTGGTAGAACAGCACGTAGGCGCACGCCATTCCTGGCTTGTCGCCAAAGAAGTTCTGGACAAAGCTTTTATCCACAGGTTCCACCATCTCGTCATCAAACAGCAACCACCCGCGGTCCTTGGTCTTGATGACCGCCACGTAGTGACCGTGGTAGGCGTTCCCTCCGATGTGGACAACCACGGCGTACAGCTCGTACATGCGGTCGGGATCCTCGGCATCGTCGGTGGTGTTAAACAAGCGAAGATGGTAAGGGTAGACGACACGGTGGAAGAGCTTCTGCAGACGACTGTAATCTTCGGTGTACTTGAAGCGCTTCAGATGTAGGGCCAAGATCTTGGGCAGCTTCTTGACCTTCATCCGCTTTTCGGCTTCTTGTAGACCGCCGCAGTGGTCGCAGTGAAACTTGTTCCTCTCGCAGAGCATTTCCTCAGCCGAAAAGCTCTGCAGACAGGACGTCACAGAAGAATGCTCTTCCAGGTCAATAGAGAGGTCCAGGAACGTCTCATCTCGTTGTGATGTCGTTTCGCAGGTTAGACACCGGGTTTCCGAGGTCAAAACACCCTCGAATATGTCGTGCACCCAGCCGGTTCCTGGGGCCCGCGCGCCCTGGCTGACAGCATCCGACTTGGCTACCACCGAGTCTGGGGGTACGCCATTCTCCCTGGCGGCCTTTTCTGCCAGCTCTTGCATGCGCTTCGCGTTGGCTTCCACGTTGGCAATCACGTCGTTGAGCACGATGCCGTAGAATTCGTGGGCGTCCTGGTGCATCGAGTTGCGGAACATTTCGTTGTTGCGCTTGAAGATGTCAAGAAACCTCTGGGGGCTGAGCACGCCTGTCCTGGACTGGCTCTCGATGAGCGCCGTAAAGATGTCCTTGAGACCCGTGAACGTGCATTCCTCCATGCCATAGGGACCCACGCTTTCCTGTGACAGTTCTAATATGGGACCTCGAATCATGGCCTGCTTCTTCTTGTATTCTGGAGTGCCAGGCTTGTCCTCGGGTCGTACGGGCGTCATGGAGGGACCCATCTGCGCGCCCCGGGACTTGATGGCCGGAGCGGAAGTCCCATTTGGAAGCTGCGGCGGCGGCCGTATTGTAACGTTGACCTTTCTCTCGACGCCATTCGGTTGGTATCCTGGTGGCGGTGGGGGGTAGTTGACGACATTGTCCCTAAAGTAATTGGAATGATATAGCGCTTGAACGATCGAATTGCAATAACTGCGGCGTGAAGTGATTAGCGACTCGTGTCCCTTGCCATGACCTCGAGGGCGGGTCGAGTATAAGCCTCGGCTGTCGCATACCATGTATTTCCAAACTGAACTCGGCAAGTATGGTTAGCAGCGTGTTTCCTGATGTAGGTGTTCTCTTCTTCTTCCTCGCATTCTTACGTTCTCTAAGCCGAAGAACTTGTCGCTGCCGTCTTCCCGTATGGGGCCTGCATTGTGCAACAGCTTCTCGACGGGGGATAACTCGGCCGGAGGTTCGTCCTTCTTGCCCCTGGCGGACGCGGTGCTGTCGGTTTTGGCGGCACTCTGGCAGCCATGTCATTAGTTCTTGTTCCATGTTCCACGCAAACAGAAGGCGCGAGAAGAGATTTGTGACAGGAGGAGGAGGCGAGGGTGACTCGGCGGGTCGCATGACGGGAGGGTGTCGTTGCGCCGGCGTCCCGAGACACCGAGAGTGCGGCCGCGCCGGAGGGTGGACTCACAGATCCGGCCCCTTTGAGCTTCTGTAAAAAGCCCGACATTGCGAGCGCCGAGGAGACCTGGCGCCCGGCGTGTCACTAGGCGGGCGGGGATGGTGGTGGTTGATCCGGTCGCGCGACGTATGCGAGACGGGGCTCAAGGAGGACGTCCACAACGGATCGAGGTTGAGCACCTCTGCGGCAAGCATCCGGGCGAGACGTCAAGTGTGTAATGATGACACCGAATGCGGTACGAGTCGGCTCGGGTATCTGGGCAACGATTACGCAGACTCGAAGGCAAGGGGTGCGCGCATAATGGGTGGCAGATAATTCAAGATGTGGGATGCCGGGCGCCGGTAGCAGAGGGTGGACGAGAGAGATGGGTAGGCCGGCCGTGGGAAAGGAGGTGTTCTCCGGAAGATGGGCAGTGAGATAGAAAGCACGCGGTTAGTATGGAGTAACTCTGGCGGCGCAGTTCAACCAAGTCGAGCCGAAGGTCGAGTGGTGCTTGGCTGTGTGTCTGGTGATGGAGCAAAGACAAGATGCAGATTAGAGGCTCAGTCAAACTGAAAGACGGTCTGGTGTCGTGGGCTGCATGCCCTGAGTTACTTAGTTACCGACGGTGCGCCGAGGACTGCTCAGCAGGGCGCGCAACCTTGGAAGCGAGAACTAGACAGAGCGCGAAGAAAAGACATCAACACACAAGGTTGAACCCCAAACGGCGAAGTCAGTGAGTGCGGCCTGGGAGAGGCTGCAGATTCAGTTGAGAGTTCGGGAGAAGGCCAGGGTCCCGGCCGGGTTACTGGGCTCGGTGGTCGGTTCTGTGGTTCCTGTGGTTCCTGTGGTGCCTGTCCTCGATGCTCGACATGGGGGATCCCCCGGGCTTGGGCATGGTTCCGTGCCAAGAGAGGGAAGACAGGCCCCGGCCGCAGCAACCCAATTGGAAGGAAGGTTGAAGAGTTGGGAAAGTCGGCTCGTTTCCAGAAGAGTTCCTGGCTTCCTGGCTTCCTAGCGGGGCTCATTTTCTCTTCAGCCCCACTGTTGGCGATTTCCCTAGGTCGTCAACCTGGGTTAGGTCCAACGCTCACGCATCCGTTGCGGACTCGCTTCTTGTTGATCCATTCTTTATCCGTTTTGGTAGTTATACGTATCGGACACTTCCCTGGACATTTTGGTTGTCGTCGCTCAGGCCCCTCAAACCGTTAGTGTACCTCTCCATTGAACATGTTGGCGTTGAAAGGACTTCGAGTACGGAGTACGCCCGAGTTACATAGCGCTACGTATCCCTCATCCTCTTCAGCACCAACATCACATTGAATGGAACCCTCCCGCTCCCGACGTAGGTACCGTTTATACATGCTAGGCACGATCCTGCGTCACCCAAAAAAACTACCGCAACCAAAATCCCAATCATCCTCGCATTTCGACCGAGGTGTCACCTGCAGGACTGCCTGTCATCGGCCCAACTGCATGGGTGGCCCGTCACACGACGTCGACTCTCAACCCGGCACCTGATGCTTCCGTACTTATGTAAGGTATGTAGGTATGTACTACTGCTGCTGTGGTGCTCATGACAATGGCCTGTCAGCACCCCAAACCAGGAATCCACCCAAGTCGGTCATCAACCATCCACCCATCCCTCCTTTTGACACACACACGACGTCTTTCGGCCCGCTCAAGCTTTGTGGCGGTCTCTCCACGAAAGAGAGAGCCACCCGACCCCAACTGTGCACAAAAGACATGCGTGCGAGGTTGCAGCGGACGGCCGGTGTGGGTTGCAACACATTGGGGATCCCGCATCCAAGCGCCCTGCGCCAGGCCGACGGACTCGCCAGCAACTGGCAAGCTGGGCGTCGTCCCGGAGCCTATCACTCGTCCTAACCGAGCACTTTCGGCCGGCGGATGCCACGCTGACGGCGGGGAAAAGCGCTCCCAGACCACGAGTTCGGGAGTGTGGGGATGATATAGTATTGCGTTCATCCCATCATTTTTTGGGTTGAGCCTGGGTTTACCCGCGCCCTCCGCACGCAGGCTGCCGGATCCCGTTGAGCCGACCAAGATTTGATGCGCGGACTTCCAGGTTGTTTCTTACCTGACGGAGCGTTTCCGTCTGATCGGACGTCCGTGACAAGTGTCCACCATCTCGCTAGACATCCCAACGACATATGTTCGATATTGTGTGCAGAACACTGAAGTTGACCGATCTACATCTAGATACCATCTAGCTAACTTTGGACTCGGCTGGCCTCGGGATTGGAACCAAGATTTCCCTCGCCATGACCAAACGCACCTCGCGATATAGGCCCGTTATTCCTGGTGCGAAACACATGCCGGGCCAAGGACCCGGTGCAGCCCATCTTGCCGTTGGAAGATCTGCCCCCAACGTGCCAGGTCCTCTGCTTGTGGCAAGAACCCCTCACCTCATATTGCAAACACCTGGAGACGGGCAACCTATGAAAAGCCCTACCGGGCCTCACTGGAAGCAAGATTTGCTGCACGATTTCTGTTACTTGCAGGTAATAGTACGCTGTAGGTTCCCTGAGATGGTTCCCCCCTCACCTCGTTACCTACCAAATTGTGGAGTGATTATCTCCCCGAGGAGGCACCTGAAGCGGCAATTAAAGCCGACCGAGGCCCGGTAGAAAGCAGATCAACCTTCCGTCCCAGGGCTGGCTCCCGTAGATCTGGTGACGACATTCTTCCGGCTGTCGGGTCTGCAAAGCTTGTGTTTCGAGTCAAGCTGATCACTGTCTCAGTATCATAGTAGGGCGTTGTCGACCACGCCACCGATATACTTCTCAGGGTTGGAGGAGTTCGATCCTTGAGTGTTACTGTGATATCGGTTAGTGGTTTAATTCGGCATGTCGTTGCAGAATAACTTACTCCCTATCCAACAACACTCGACATTGCTTTTGTCGTGGCTCAGCCGTAGGACTCAAGTCCACACAATATACAACCACGCCACAAGATACAGTCCTAAAGAACAAACCAATATCCGCAACCCTTTCTCCAACCAGAGTCCCAACACACACGCAGACACAAATATCGTTACTCAACAAGAACTAGCCCCAGGCCCTAAATCACCAGATGCAGCTGCCACTATCCGGATAAAATGCCCACCAACTCGCCTCACGGGGCTGTGTGTGTATGTACACTCTTTTCAAGAACTTGCCACCAACCATCGTCCTAGCGTTTGTGCATACGTATTGTATGTATGTATGTGTGTGTGTGTGTGTGTGTGTATGATCCCGTGGGCCGAGAAACGGCCCGGTGTGTCCTTACGTCCTACGTCACTGACTGGCGTTGGTTGGGAAAAGGAGGGACGGCAGTGGGTTGGATCTACTACCACTATCCTACCATACCTGAAGGATTCACCTAGCACATGACTACCACTACCGACGTAGGAGTGCTAGTCGTGCAAGTCCACTCAGCTTTCTCCTCCAAAGATAGGCTTGGTTCGGTAGAAAGGAAGCATTCCGCAGGATGGAGTTCGAGAGCCAAACCCATTCGAATGTCTCCCTCTCTGGCCTTCCTGGACGGCGTTTACTTAGTGTCTCGTCGCCCTCTGGGTCGTTGCAACCTTTGCTTGTCATGACGTGCCTTCATCACTTTGCAACGGAGGATTTGACACTGGCACATACCGGGGCAACGAGTCAAAGGCAACAATAAGGCGCAGGCAGTCAGATGGTGGTTCATGACTCCTCCAAGACGTAGACGTTGCAACATTACCGACAGAAAGCCCAAGAGTCTACAGTACTAGTAATTGGGTATCCAACGTGAACGAAGATAACCGTTATTTATATCCGAAACCACCTCGACGCAGGGAGCATCAAACCGATGTCAGAGATAGATATAGATACCCGATGTATGTGGCCAGCCCCTGTATAGTAGTATAAGGCAGAAATAGAAACACGCAGCTTTCGCAAGGCCAGGTCGCGGCTGAAGCTGGCGGAAGCATACATACATATGTGTACAGCAGCCATCCGCAATCTCTGCATCAGTCATCAACCACCAATATGAGCCTTAGCAGCTCCCAAGCTATGGTAAATCCTTTTATACCTTTCTCGCCAAGTCACTAGCTAGGGAGGGCCGAGAGAGATCAAAGATGTAAGAGAGTTTGGGAATGCTAGGATGGGAGATGTCCAACAGAACCCGAAATGCTGGCGTAGGTAGCATCAAACCGGGCAAGACGGAGTCTTTTCTCACTTAAGTAGGCATTGCTCACGGAGTATAGGAGTCAAAAACAGCTCCGGGAACAAGGCGCCTCATGAAGAAGATTAATAAAGCTCGTCACCACCACTTACCCAACTGCACACACAAAACCTTTGATCACACCACACCGGATGTTCATCGCCAGATCATTGTTTCCACCACCCATGTACGTGTTCTTTTTGCAACAAACAATTCCAATTCACAACCCCAACCCATTACCAAGTGCCTATATCGTACAACACAACCCAGCCAAGTTGAGCAAGAGAATCCCGCCGCTGAACCGGCAGGATATATCATTTCGTTATGGTTTTTTGTCGTACCGCCGCCTCCCTGTTTCCATCTTCCCAGGTATCAACTCCCCACAAACCCCAACCTCTTTCTTTCCCCTCCCCTGAGTGGACGTGTTGGAAGCACATCCGGTCGATCCTATCTGAACCGGCCAAGAACTGCGTCTCCCGTCCGCGTCCACTGTTCATGCGCGGCGTCTACCAACCTACCTAGCTCACTGCTAGGTAGGAGAGCAGATCCGAACGCAGGACCACACATCCCCCCTAACCCCAAGCTTCCTTCCCTCTCCCATCTTCTGTCATTTAGCTCGAGAACTTGCGCGTGATCTTGGCAATGACTGTACACACACAATCACGTCAACCCATCCATCCATCCCTGAAACGCAATACTCCCCATAACCTCTGACGGAACACCGGCAAGCGAGAGAGAAGAGAGAACGAGGGAGAAAACTCACTATGCAGCGCCACAACGCTAAAAATAAACACCAACGCCAGCACCAGCACCACCACGGGGTCCACCTTCAAGCCGGGCGACTCGTCCGTGTACAGCCGGAGCATGGTGCTGCTGGAACCGCCGGCGCCCGCCGCGCGCGTGCTGTTGGGCCGCTGGTTGGCAATCTTTTCCTTTTGGTCCTGGGCGGCGCGGCGGCGGATGGCGGTGCGCGGGCCGCCGGGAGGGGGAGGGGAGGACGGGCGGATGGGACCGCCGGCGGAGGCTGCGCCCGAGGCGGAGGCCGACGGGGTGCCGGGAGCGGGGGACTCGGCGCGGGGAGAGGCCTGGGTGTTTTGGTGGAGGAAGGTTAGTTGGTTGGGTTTGTTTCCTTGAGTGGTTGATGGGGTGGGGAGGGTTGGCTGGGTGCTGATGTTGCTGGTGGTGATGGTTGTTGATGCTGGATCTTCTCGCCCTCTGCGGAATGGAGAGCGAGAGAGGCCATGTTTGGGAGGTTGGAAGGATACGCGACATTGAGCTGCTCACTCCTACTCACCATTGTTACTGTGTTGAATTAGAAGAAGAGAAAAAGAGTCCGGTATGCGATGGACGAAAACGCGTAGGTCGAAAGGTTGTAGGTCGAAGTTGCGAATCGAAAAGGAATCAGCGCAACCCAATCAATCCCTCGTCTCTCCCGAAGAGTCAAGAAGAAAAAGAAGTAGAGAACCCTTTTCGGTATCAAGGGTAGCGATGGGGATCGGTCGTCAGTCGGATCTGGACAACTAAGGTTATTCTTCAAAGTTGCGACAGGGAAGTTTCGCGCCCCTAATTATTCGGGCCACCTCTGTGTTGATCCGTGCTTCTCAATTGAGGCCACGAAGTCACAGACAGCTTTGTCCCCTGCGACCCCCCTGCTCGCTCGCCCCAGCTCCGTCTCAACCCTGGGACCAAGATTTGATTCGTTTCTGGGGTTGGAAGTGGGTCGGGTTCCGCGGTCAGCCCGGTCTGGGCAGCACGTGCTGCCAAGAATTCCATCGATGGGGTTGTGTCAGATCTGGCAGGTGGACTGGATGACGGCATGCCTTTCTTTGGACGTGCTACCGTGAGTTGGACTCTCATCAAAGCCTCACTCCGGAGGTACAGAGTCCTTCTTGGGAACGGATACCTTAGATAAGAACAGAGGCACATACGTCCATTAGTCACTGGTATCACTATGATTCCTATCCCGCCTGTGCCACAAGACGTATCCATTGACTACCACGCTGCGATTCCTTCTGGTGCTGGTATCAAACAAGCAGACATGGGTATTTTCCCAGAATGTGTTCAACACCGAACGACTCTCTGTGTATACCTTTGCCTGGGCTGGGTATGTGTAGTAGCGCCACCGCGTGAACATACCAGAACTTCCGAGGGAGATAACAAGATGGGGAACCATAAATAGGTAGTAATAATAAAGAAACCAAAGAACAAAATAAACAACAGACCGAAACAGGATGAGGTGTCGGTGGAAGTGGACAAATCAAAACAAACAACACGAGATGCTGATGGGGTATGGGCTATGAACTACTAGGTCGGGGATCAGACAAACAAACCGTATAAAAGAGGTAAACCCGCCAAGGGGTATGCAGGGTAATAGATATTGGATGGGGGGGTTGGATCAGGAGGTGTCTCAGAGAGGAATTGGAGTCAGCAAAAGAGCTATGGAAGGTAAGTTCACAGTCCAGGAGGATGGGGTGCAAAGGGCAGGAGAACAAGCCGGGTTCAACAACAAAAAGGTCTCGCCGAGTTTGATACATGAGAAAAAAAAGTAAAGCAAAAAGAAAACAACAAGACGAAAATAGGGAATCGAAAAGACAGTGTCTGTGGTGTGTGATATAATATCTGGTAATGTTTTGTTTCCCTCCCATCCCCTGTGCCGTCCATATGGCCTGCCTGCCCGTCCAGCGCCCGCTGCCTCAAGCCCGGCGTGGTGTTTTGTGAGAGAAGCGTGTGTGTAATCAAGGGGAAATGAAGCGAGGGAATAGGGGATGAAAACAACAAAACGGAAAGCGGAGAGAACACAAAAAGAATACCCGCGTCGCCCGGACATATACCAAACTCCCAAACTCATCCCGCGATGACAAAACGCAAAAGAAATCCCTCTCGATTTTATAAACCGAAACCCAACCCTGCCTCCAGCATCTTCTTCCTGCCTTCAGAACGACCCTGGGAATCTTTTGGAGAGGTCATTGTGAACCGGCATTTGGAGGAACAGCCTCCAACACCGGCCCGAAACCCTCTTGGATTACTTCCCCTTATGACATGTCGTAGCATTAGACGCGGCTCGAGTCCTGACCAAAGGACGCCGGCTGCAGAACGAGGCTGCGGGACCGACCGCACTCGTTCGCTCCTAGGATTATAAGATGACGATGGCGCACAGTAGGTTGCGCGCTGTGTCCTGGCTGAAAAGTCGACGAGATTGCGGGCCAAGCCTTGGAGGGTTCGGCTTCGACCGTGAGCTCGACGGCTTTAAAACCGTGGTCTGGCAGGAAACGAGAGCCGGATCGGGTGCTGCTCCAAAAACACACAAAGACAAAGGAAATATAAAGCAAGACATTAGAGAGAGACGTCCAAAACTAGGCTGACATCCCTAACGTTGGGACCAGCCAGGTCTTCGAGGACGGGGATAAGATCCAGCAGCTCGTTGTCGTGGGCGTCCGAGAACCAGCTGCTGATGGGAACCGCATGTTGCGGGTGGAAGATGTAGGACGTGGGCGAGTTGTCGATAATGATGGTGTCCTTGAGGTCGCGGCCGACCTGCGACAGGTCCTTGACGTAGTTGCCCTGGTGGTTGTAGCAACTCTCGCGGAAGAGGCGATGGTGCACCACCTTGTGGATATCCAACTGGTCGAGGAGCGGATCGCCATACTACGGACAATGTTAGGGCGGTTTATACGTGTGGCGGTATCGAGCAGAGCGCGTTTCAACTTACCTTGGACACGGACGCAGTGAAGACGACGACTTCGTAGAGTTCGCCAACCCTCTTCATGAACTGGTCCACGCCCGGACGCTTGATGACATAGACGTTGTGATAGTTGCCCTCGATCTCCACGGGTATTGTGAAATCGGCTTGGTGGAGAATCTGTTGAGGAAAACAAGTCAGCGGCGAGTCGCAGCCATAACATGGAAAGACAAAAACACCCACCTTGAAGGAGCTGTGAACTAGTGTCTCGTCCAGGTCCAGGACGAGGCACTTGCGGCCCTTGTGCTCAGGGGCCTGGGGCGGGAGGAGGAAACGCTGAGGTTGATCAGGAGCAAAGGCGGGAGTGCTCTCGACCAAGGCGCTGCTCTGCCCGTTGGTGGGCGCCGGTCCCGGGGGCGGCGGAGGTACTTGCGGAAGGGTCACGCGGGGACCATTTCCTGCCTCGTCATCCTCTGGCTGGGCGTCAACGTCAGGCATAGGGGTGTCGCCCTGGGGATCCTTTTCCGAGTAGGTCTGGTCGTCTTTCTCGGACTTCGGCGGCGTGACTTGGGGCGGATCCACAGAGATGGTGGGGTTGTTGGAACCCTGACCCACGAGAGTCTTGGACTCATCGTCCCGTCCTCCAACGGTCTGGTCCTGGGTGCTGGTCCCGGACACTCTCTTGCTGTTCGAGCGCTGCCCAGGCAGCAGAGAGGTCGATTGACCGGTCTCCACCTTCTCAGACAGCTGTGTCTTGCTCGCGGACTTGACCGAAGGCGTGGGTGTTGGCCGGCTGGAAGTTGTTGGCCGCTTCGGGATCCTGTCCAACTTGTGACTCGGGACCGGGTCCGCGTCGAGACCGTTTGCGCTATCCGGCACGCCGCAGCACCCAAAGAGAGCGAAGAGGCCGCCTTTCTTCTTTGGAGCTGGCGCCACGGGGGTGTTCGGTTCCGAGTTGGCTGGGGTTGCGGTAGGTTCTGTTCCGGCGCCTATACGGTTACTAGATGCGCTTCCTTTGCGGTTCGATCGTAACATACTAGCTCTGGACTCCTTTGACCGGCCGTCGAGGCTGTTTCGGTGGTTCCCAGCAGTGACGCCGCTCAAGGCTGACAAGTTGGGCGATGACTGAGCCTTTTGCGAGGATGACCTGGATGGCACCAACAGTCCCCTGCCCTTCTTGGACGTCGCGCCGTCATCTTGGGTTGCCAGCTGCTCCTTGGAACTCGAGGCCACAGCCTGCGGCCTCTCATCAGCGCCGCGGGCCATGATGGATGGTCGCGCGATGAGTTATGGCAACGATGTCGGTAATGTGTGATGTAAGCCCTGCTGTGGTCGCGTTAGACTGGGGTGTTGCTTGTGAGGGTGATAAAACAAATCGTCAGGGGTTGGCGCTGTTCGACGCGCCCAGCAACGCGGCGGTCACGATGCGGCGGTCGGTGTGCAGCGATCACGGCCTCGACAAGCAACGCGCCGTGCCGAAAGATTGTTGGCTGCAATCCGCTACCACTCTTCCTGCTGCTACTGCCTGCAACCGTCGTCGCGATGCGCTCTGTCGTTCGAGGGATTGGGGGGCGTTGAGTTCGAACCCACCTCGTGGACCCAGGCTCCCAGCGCAGTCTCAATGACGGCGATCGCTCGGTCTCTCAGCGATACTCAAAAAGAAGGCTAACTTGGTGCGTGTCGGCTCTCCGTCTTCAACGACGAGTCGGATCGGTCATCCGATCGATATGGGTGTCAAGATGGCGTTCCCTGAACGTTGGAAGGCAAGAATTTCGATGTGTTGCAAGAGGAAGAGAAGCAGGCTGACGGGCAACCTCGAGGCGGTCGGCGCTGTCAAGCGCGGGAAATTGGCGTGCACGGTGATGGTGGACCTGGGGATCGGGGGGGACAGACCCTGAATGGACACGGACAGGCCCCAGGGACAGACAGACAGCTGGTTGGCCCGAGTGTCTGCCTTGGAGCGCCCGACGGAGGAGCAAAAGAAGTTGATCAGATAAACCGAAAAGGAAACAAAAAAGGCTGAAAAGACGCCGATGGGAGGAATGGTGATTTGATGAGCCAAGTGACGGGCGGGCAGAGGGAGAAAAAGGAACACAGGGAGTTCTAGGTGGTGGTTGTCGGCGGCTGAGAGGAAAGCCAGTCGTGAGCGCAAGCGAGATGATTGACCTAAAAGGGTGTTGGGGGGTCGGTCAGGTACTGGGGGCGTGTTCAAGGCACAGGGCAGCCAGTGGATGGAGAGGACGGGACACGGCTCCAGGCTGGCTCCGGGGTTCGACAGGAGCGCTGGGTTGGTTGATGCTGGTTGACGACCGGCCCGGTGGGGACTAGCGCAGTTAGATTTGGGATATTGTCCTTGGCAGGACTTTCCTAGAACGTCCAGTGGAAATGGGGATGGGCAACTTCCTGCTACGCGCCGACTCTCGACTCTGGAGATTTTTTTTCTTTCTCGATTGTTTCTGGAGTCTTCATTGCCTGACATGTCACCACCAATGCCGACAGAGAAGCAGAACCGATTCCAAGGTGATGGTTGTCCGGAGAATGTACACCCTAACATGTGCTATCGTGGCACTCGCAAATTCAACGCTGCAGAACGTTAACTCTGGGTTAGCGTTTCTGTGTCTCCGCTGTTCGCCTCCGACGGCTTGGCTTCGACATGGTCCAGATGTTTGTCTTGTCCCAACACCCGCGGGGTGCCCAACCTGGGGAAGACATTTCTCGGGAATGACACCCATTCGACGCTCACCGACCCAGAGCCGATGGCAGAAACAACCGAGGCCACCTCGCGGATGGAATCGATCTGGCTATACTCATCCGCTGGGCATGACCGATGCATTCATCATCTCACGTCGCGCCCGAAGGAGGCACAGGTGATTCAACGAGCCGTTCCGCCCCCCTCTCTGGACAGTGCAAAATGCATAACTAGACGCCGTCCATCCAAGAGACTATGCGTGTGCCTACACCGTATGGTGGGGTCATACGGATTCTTGTCGCCGACCACACGAGATGCTGCCCAGCCTTGGACTTCAACATCCAGGCAGTTTCAAAGGCGCAGGACCCAATGGCACAACGGAGTCAAAAGTCTGGGTCGGGTTACCTACCCTGCTCCCGTCCCTTGGAGACATTTGCGACTTGGTAGCACAATGATGCCGGTGGCATGCTTGCTGCCCAAACCGCAACACCGAGCCTTCGTCCATCAGTCCGACGCCTCAGCCATTTGTCTTCCTGTTGAACAGAAGCAACCACATCCCAGCCTCGTGGCGTACTGAGTAGGCAACGGGTGAGGTGGAACTTTGCCCGTATACCCCATCACCTCGTGCATTAGATTCCCATTGTCCCGGACTCCCGACATGTGAGTGATTCGAGGCCCGACCACGCGGCCAGCGCCCAGTCGTCAATTCAAATCTCGGACTGGCCAGAGACTCGAGAGAGATCTTACGTAGGGTCCCCGCGGTCAATCACCGTCTTCAACTGACAAGGGGGGAGATGAGCGGGTCGCGGCTTGCTGGTTGCCACCCATCCACCATCCCACACGCGACCCAAGGCCGCATACAAGTGAAGTGACAGCGCAGTGGGACGGGCCGGGGAAGGTCCAGAAGCACCGCATTCATCCATGATCTGTGGTGTCTGGTGCGATCAATTCGGTTCTCTCGGCAGGGGATGCTGCAGGCTGTGGGTGGCGGCCATGATTGGACGGGTTACCGCCCGGCACAGTGACCAAGCAGCCGGCAGCCACAACAGAAACGCAGGGCGGAGCGGCCTCGACCAGTGGCCGCTGAGAGCTGTTTTTATCGGAGGGTGATGCGATGCGGCACACTGCTTGATTGGGGGTAACGCTGACAGTTGATGTGCCGGTCAAACGCTGACAATAATATATCCTCCAAAGAGACGATGGATGGGTTGGAGTTTGAGATTCGGTCGCAAGCAGAGCATAACAGTAAATGTCTCTGCCGGAGCCGTTGGCGACGCTCTTTCAGACGGAGCCGCAGCGGCTCTGTTCCCCGGCGATGTAACGGGGGAAATCCCCGCGAGGTGAGCAGTTCCAAGGTTGGTTTGCTTCGGGATCTCTGTGTCCAACTAGGACCGGGGACTGTCAGAAGTTTCCCCAGATTCAAAGTTTCCCTCCGTGCTGAAGGGATTCGATGCGTCATCTGTTGAAGGAGACTCTATGACCGCTAAGTCCAGCAGCGCCAATTGTCTCACCTCATCAATTCTGCCAGACCTCCAGAATGCTCCATCTCAAGCATCAGCTCAACTGTGGAGTCGGGGCGAACAGAAACCCGCCAAGAGTTCGGTCGGTTCCAGGTGTCCACAGCCAAGCCCCACCCATTCTGCGGGGAATATGCGATGATTGGTCAAGCCACACCACCTCCGAGGAACGTGGCGGTGCGCTGTGACGTCGTCCTGTTTCTCGGGGGATACGTACCGCTCCAAGCTGTGGCTGCGGCTCCTTCACATGCCATCCATCGGCATCTCAGCGCTCGGATTGTCGCGCTGCGCTGCGCCGCTTCCGACACTAACCTCCACTCTGATACCTACACCAAGAGCGAGGTCTTCGCAAAAGCCTTCGCTTCACAGGGATCTCGAGTTCACGTGTCCCAAGCCGCGTGCCCGTTAGGTGTAAACAAGATTTCCTCCGTACTCCCTGTATTTGTGTTTTTTGTCGGACGCGGGCTCCGTCCCTTCTCTCTCCTTCTTTCATCTCTTCCACTCTTCCGGTGACTGCATTCTCCGTGCATTCCATCCCATCGCCGACTCCCAACCATATCGCGTTACACCGCTCCAATCCTCCCGATCTAGGCCATCGCGGAGGGCCCCCGTTGCGTCTTTTCCGACAGCACCACGCTCATGGGACAGAAGCCGCCGACCTAGTCCCCGACGCTCGGGCAACATCACGGCGTTCCCGCCCGCGCCGGCGAGCACCACCGGACCACCATGACCGTCCAGTCCACCTTGCGGCGCTCGGCCGCCGAGGAAATGATCATAGCCTTCGTGGACAAGTACACCAAACGGATCCGCTCCAAGCTACGCAGCACCTCGCGCACCACCCGCCTCCTCGCCACCCTCGCCCTGGTGACATCCATCATCCTGACCGGCGAGAGCGCCCGACGACGCTGGAAGCGAAAGCGCGCCGAGCGCGAACAGGGCCGTAAGCTGGTTCGCACGAACTCGTGGCTGCATAATAAGGATGGCTCCCGCACCATCTACGTGCCCTACCAACATAGCGACCGCATAGCCAAGGTCGTCATCCACACAACCAAGCCCCTCACCTTCCAGGCGCACCGCCGTCTCTTCCTCAACCCGCCCCGGGTTTCGGGTCTCGGCGATGGCCACGTCCCGTCGGCCCAGACGAAGCCGGGCCTCAATTTGGCCTTTCTGCACCAGTTCCTAAGCCTCCTGAGCATCATGGTTCCGCGCTGGAACAGCAAGGAGGCCGGGTTGCTGGTGAGCCATGGAGCATTCCTGATGCTGCGCACGTACCTGTCGCTGCTCGTTGCGCGTCTCGATGGCGCCATCGTGCGCGACCTCGTCGCCGGCAATGGCAAGATGTTCCTATGGGGTTTGGTCAAATGGCTCGGCTTTGGCGGCTTCGCCTCCTACACCAACGCCATGATCAAGTATCTCGAGGCCAAGGTGTCCATCGCCTTCCGCACCCGCCTTACCCGCTACATCCACGACCTCTACCTGAACGACAGCCTCAACTACTACAAGATCCACAACCTCGACGGCGGCTTGCAATCCGGGGCCGACCAGTTTATCACCCAGGATCTTACCCAGTTTTGCAACGCCGCGGCGGCCCTGTACTCGTCTCTCGGGAAGCCCTTCATTGACATTTGCGTCTTCAACTACCAGCTGTAC
Organism: Mycothermus thermophilus; assembly: GCF_041956435.1. Classification (NCBI taxonomy): domain Eukaryota; kingdom Fungi; phylum Ascomycota; class Sordariomycetes; order Sordariales; family Chaetomiaceae; genus Mycothermus; species Mycothermus thermophilus. Next base: position 4,475,470 of record NW_027191427.1, read on the forward strand.
CGCGAGCTGGGCCCGTTAGCATTCCTGGGTCTGGCCACCAACTACTCCGTCACCGCCAACCTCCTCCGCCGCTTGTCGCCACCCTTCGGCAAGCTCAAAGCCATTGAGGGCAAGAAAGAAGGCGACTTCCGGAGCCTGCACGCTCGGCTCATCGCGAATGCGGAGGAGATCGCCTTCTACAACGGCGCCGAGACCGAAAAGGACTTCCTCAACAAGGAGTTTGTCGAGCTCAACAACTGGATGGACTACATCCATGGGCTCAGGATCCGCTACAACATGCTCGAGGACTTTGTCCTCAAGTACAGCTGGAGCGCCTACGGCTATCTCCTGTCCTCCATCCCCGTCTTCCTGCCCGCCTGGGGCGGTCTCGTCGGCAAGAGCGAGCAGGCCGCCGAGCAATCCGTCAGGGATGGTCGCGAGCGGTCCCGCATGAAGTCCTTCATCACCAACAAGCGCCTCATGCTCTCCCTCGCCGACGCCGGCGGCCGCATGATGTACTCGATGAAGGACCTGTCCGAGCTCGCCGGCTACACGAGCCGCGTGTACCAGCTCATCTCGGCGCTGCACCGCGTCCACGCCCAGGCGTACCAGACGCGCAACAACTCCGACTTTGAGCTCTACTCGCTCGCCGACGTCCAGGGCACCACGCAGCTGGGCTTCGACGGCGTGCGGCTCGAAAACGTGCCCATCGTCGCCCCCGCCCTCTGGCCGCAGGGCGGCGACGAGCTGATCGACTCGCTCTCCCTCATCGTCCGCCGCGGCGACCACCTGCTCATCTCCGGCCCCAACGGCGTCGGCAAGTCCGCCATCGCCCGCGTCATCGCCGGCCTCTGGCCCGTCTACCGCGGCCTCGTCAGCCGGCCGAAGAACATCGGCGAAGACGGCATCATGTTCCTGCCCCAGCGGCCGTATCTCAGCATCGGCACGCTGCGCGACCAGGTCATTTACCCCGACGGCGAGGCCGACATGCGCGCCAAGCAGAAGAAGGACCGCGACCTCCAGAAGGTGCTGGACATGGCGCGCCTGGGGTACCTGCCGGAGCGCGAGGGCGGGTGGGATACCCGCAAGGAGTGGAAGGATATCCTGAGCGGCGGCGAGAAGCAGCGCCTGGCGATCGCGCGGCTGCTGTACCACGAGCCGAGGTACGCGTTTATCGACGAGGGCACCAGCGCCGTGTCGAGCGATGTGGAGGGGCTGTTGTACGAGACTTGCAAGCAGAAGGGAATCAGTAAGTTTTTACCCCCCCTTTCGCAAACGACTCCCTATTGATACTTACCTGGCCAACAGCCCTCATCACCATCTCCACCCGCGCCTCCCTCAAAAAGTACCACACCTACAACCTCATCCTCGGCCAGGGCGACGACTCGTCGCAGTGGGAGCTGCAGCGCATCGGCACCGAGTCGGAAAAGATGCACGCCCGCCGCGAGCTCGAAGAGCTCCGCGAGAAGCTCGCCCAGGTGGACAAGTGGCGCGCGCGGCACGCTGAGATCGAGGCCGAGCTCAACAAGGTCTGGGTCCATGCCGACGATGAAGGAGAATCCAAGGGCAAGAGCGTCGAAATGCCCGCCCCGGAGTATCTTGCTACCCTGCAACCCGCCGCTGCGGCCGCTGCTCCCGTTGCTGCTGCTGCTGCTGCTGCTGCTGTTGCTACGGCTGCCGAGACAGAGACCGAGACCGAAACCCAGACCGAGGTCGAAACCACCATCACTGCCGTCGAGACTGTTAAGGCCCAGGAGGAGGCGGCCCAGCCCCAACTCGAACCTCAACCCGAGGCTGAGACCGAAGAGGCGGCCCAACAATCCCAGACGCAGACCGAATCCACCGCGGTCGAGCAGCAGGAGGAGCAGGAGCAGCATCAGGTGGCAAAGGAAGAAGCAGCAGAGGAGGAGGTGGAGGACGACGACGACACCATGACGGAAAGCGCCTTCCCCATCATATCTGGACAGATCCCGCCCGCGCCCGCCGAGAGCCGCGCCGAGACGGAGGCGGGCGAGACGACGCACGACGAGGCGGATTATCAGGAGGCGAGGGAGGAGATGACGGAGGATGAGTATTGAATAAATCAAACCAAGGACTAGCTTTCTTTGTGTGTTTCTTTTTGGATTGGGGTGGGGTGGAGGGGAGTGGAAGGTGTGTAGTTGATAGGGGAAGGAAAGGGGGGTGGGAAGAGAAAGGAGGAGAGGAGGAGGAGAAGGTGCGTAGTGTATTTGTATGGTATGGCATGTGGGTTGGTTCGGTTAGTCATTGGCGTGGTGGAGAGGATCGGGGGCGTTGTAGATCTATGTAATATAGATTTCACGGCCGTGGTGGGAGCAGAAGAGCAGAGGAGGGGTATAAGTGAATCAAGAGGTTCTTTTGGACATTGCTGACATAGGTCCTTTGGATCAACCAGTTGTGCGAAAGTGATAAATCCATCTGGGCAAGTTGATAGCAAACAACCAAGACTGCCTGAGTGGCCTTCTCAGCAATAACCCTAAGTAACACATATCTCGACCTGGACTAGGAAGCAATCTCGCCTTGTTGCTTTACAGCATCTCTTGAACCTCTAATAGCACATAAAACACACAACTTGCGTCCTAATAATTGAACTCTTACAAATATGAGTGCTCTCCCTGGACAAAACCACACATCCCCTCCGCAGCCGAGAAACGAATTGAAACTGTGTAGTCCCATTCTCTTCCAACAAAATCAACGAAAGGCAAGGACCCTAAGCTCGAGAGAAATACCTATATACCTGGCCCAAACCAAGCAAAGGATGATAAATACCTGAATTATATGATTTAACCAACCCGACTAATCCATCCAGAATCGCAAAGAAAGTAAGTTCCCCAGCTCTGAGTTCCAACCACCAACCAGCCAAAAACAAAATCCAAAATCCAACAAAGACCAAAAGATTGTGGGTATCTCATCGTCATGACCACACATTTACACACCGCCGCGAAAGCCTGCGGAAAATATTCCCCCAAGAAATAACAATAAAGAAAACAAACCAAACAAGAATCCAAAAAAAATGGCAAACCAAATAAACAACCAAATATGTCACCAACCAAAACCCCTACCCAAAAGTCACACGGTCGCCTCAAACGTAAGACCCCGACTCAGGCGTCTCAAGTCTCGACGACACCGATTCCGATCCAGGAGACACCACCACCTCCTCCACGTCTTCTTCTTCCTCTTCTTCATCCTCCTCCTGCTCCGGCTCCTCCACCTCCACAGGGCGCGTCACAGTCCCATTCTCATTCGCGGCAAGCACGCCGTTTGTGAGCTTAATGGGGCGGTGAGGAACGGGCGCTCGCACCGTCGGGACGCTCGCAGAAACGGACGATTGCGGTTGCACGCCGCCGGCGCCGGCGACGCCGTTTCCGTTGGAGGTATCCAGCGGTCCGAAGCGTGCCTCGTATTCCTTCAGCAGCGCGAGTTTCTGGGCGAGGGAGTCGAGCACCTCGGTCATGGGGGCGCGCATGTCGTTGGGCGGACGCGAGTCGTCTTCGGAAAGGACCATGTGGCGCACGGCGAGGGTCGAGGCGCATGTCTGTTGTCGGGGTTGGTTAGCACCAGCTATATCAGGATGCTAAGGCTAGGATAAGGAAAAGCAAATAAAAACGTACCTCAATCCGGCTCACTTGATGCTCCATGAAATTAAGCAAGAACCGCTCCGACACCTCTCCACCATGGAGCTTGATCTTTTCCATCAACTCCGTCTCCACCGGCCTCGGGCCGCGCCCGCCCACGTCTTCCAGCGTGCTGCACAGCATCTCCAGCCTGAGCGCCACATGCCACAGCGCCCAGATGTCGTCCGGGTCGATCGATAGCTGGCTGTCCGGGCTGAGGCTGGCCGGTTTCAGCGCCGTCTGCGACGACTCAGCCTGCTGGAGGTTGTGCTGATCGATGCGGCCGACCAGCGCGTGCGGGTACAGCGAGTAGATGTACTCCGGGTTTTCGAGGCCCTTGAGCTTCTTCTCGCCCATGTCCTTGACCTCGAATCCCTGGCTGCTGAGAGAGCGGAGCTCGTTGCGGATGGCGCGGGCAAAGACGTCGTCTTCGAGCGCGTCGTCCGAGGTGTCTTGGTACGTCTCGAGACATCGTTGGATCTCCATAATGAAGTCGGACGACACGGTGATTTGACCACCATCTGCGCACGCGGAGATGCGGCTCGCCTTGTTGACCATCGGCCCGTAGTAGTCCATACGGCGGGTGACGGGATCGGGTTCCGCGAGCGGCTCGCCCCAGTGAATGCCCATGCGGACGGACAGACCGCGGAAGATGAGCTTGTTGTCCCGGTCGAAGGTTGGCTGACAACTGGCTGATGCCAGCATCTCGGCGGGCCAGTTGACCGTCAACAGCTGCATCTGAACAGCGAAGCACCACAGCAGCGCTGAGGTGGCAGTGGGGAAGGACACCATGAAGGCGTCGCCTTCCGTCTTGACTTCGAAACCACCTATGCGTCTGAGCTGCCTCCGCATCACCTCGTTGTGCAGCTTGATCGCCGATCTCATGGCCTCGGGGTACGTCTCCCACAGCTGCGTCGAATTCTTGATATCCGTAAAGACGATGGCAATCATGCCCGTCGGCGCCGGCACCTCGGCCTCGAGGCGTTGGAGAGTCGAATCCAGCGGGCCATCGGCCTTGGCCTTCCTGCCCTTGCGTGTCGCGACCGGGAGACTGGACTCGTCGTGCGGGAAGTTGAGGAACGACATGCTTTGGCCGCGATGCATGCGCGAGCGTTCCCGGCGCTGCTTGAGGTTCGCGACACTGAGCATCATGACCATGATCTTGTCCTTGGAGCCGTACGCCATGGCGAGGTCGCGAATCTTTTGCGCCGCGCGCATCAAGTCGTTCCGGACCGAGCGCACGACGTCGACGACGAGCTCCGGCGTCAGGTACTCCCAGACCTCCCTGGTAGCGACCAAGATCGTCTCGTCTTGTTCCCCGATCTTGTGGTGCTTGACGTGCGGCGCAGCCTGCACAGCTGGCATCAGGTCGATGTAGCCAAAGGCCCGAGAGACAGGGAGCACATCATTCATGCGACCCTGTCGAGAAACCCAGCCGCCAGCCTCCCGAATCCTCGCGCGCTCCACGGGGTCCGCAGGATCGTGCTTCTTGGTTAACATCTTGGACTGGCCGTCTGTTTGAATGAGCATCGCCTGGACGTCGCCCACGTTGGCCACGTAGAGATCATCTTCTTGAAGGTAAACGACGGTGGCGACACCGCCCGAGCTCAGATCCTCCTTGCTCAACACCAGAGAAGCCGATGATCCCCGGTGCGTCATGATGGAGCGGTCCTCAGTGTGTTGGATTGCGGCCGTGACCAGCTCCTTGTTGAGTGACAAGAAGGCGCGCCTCAGCGCATCCTCGGGCGTCTCGCCAATGTTCTTCTTTAGGTCTCTGAGCTCGTGAGTGAAGATGTGAGAGAAGTTCTCCTGGAGATACTTTGCAATCTTGGAGCCGCCGCTGCTGGACGCCTGTCCGTCGAACAGACCCAGGAGGGTCTCCGAATCCGCCGAGTTAAAACGAGGCACCACGAGATCAATGGTCGACAGGTGTTCGTTTTTGCCCAGGGTATCGGCCATGCCGTATGGCAGGTATCCGGCCAGGGAGTCGGACGTGCGGACACGCCGGTCCTCGCTCTCATCAGGAACTGTCGGTTCTCTGAGCGTCACGTCGATCAAGCCCAGCACGCGGAGACTGGTCAAGCGGCTGAAGTCGGTGTACTTCTCGCGCTGCTGCCCCATGATGACGCCAACGGGATGGCTCTCCTTGATCTCCAACCGCCGGTTGCCCGAGAGGTTGAGGAACCTCAGGTTAGGGTTCAGGTTCCAGTTCCAGTCATAGGGCACGTTGGCAATGTTGTACTTGAGTGAGTTGCTGCCGCAGTCTAGAACGGCCAGCTTGCGCGCCCGTGAGATATCGGCCGGGAGGTTCGTGAACTTGTTGTTGTTGATGTGCAGCGTCTGGAGCATAGAGTACTCCTCCAGGTCGTCCGCCGGCAAGCTCGTCAACTCGTTGCCCGACAGGTACAACTCGGTCAACTGAGGCCAGCACTTGATAGACTGCTGGGGCATGTCGCTCAGCTCGTTGTACGACAAGTTCAAGATGCGAAGCTCGGAGAGGCGCTTGATCTGATCGAACACATCATCATCCAGTTGATTGTCTGCCAGATACAAGTTGCGCAAGGAGCCGGCGAATGTGTTTGTCAACATAGTAGCCGTGAGGCCCGAATCCTTTCGAGCTATAGGGCCCGTCGTTGTCGTGCTGCTCTGCGTGCTGCGAGAGACCACGGACGTCTTACGGCCTCCCTTGCCGTACAACGACACCATGGACCCTTTGCGATCCGGGCCACCAGGGACCGGCGACGGACCAACGCTGAGGAGTGTGCTGGATGCCTGGCTCGGGCGCCGAGAGGCGTCGCCGTTAAGCTCCTCAACGCTCGGCATCGGCGACAACGCGCGTGATGCGGAGAGCTTACTGCCAAGGGAGCTGTTCCCGTTGGAGCTTTCGTCAGGAGGCTGCGGTGCCCGGGATGCCGGCTTCGGGAAGTGGTCGAGAAGATTGGACGAGGCGTTGAGGGTTTCGAGCTTGTTGGCCCACCAGATTTCCATCGGCAGCTTGCGGATGTTATTCCCATGGACATCCAGCACGCGTAGCTCCGTCAGGCAACCAATCTCGGGCGGCAATTGGCCTACAGCGTTGTGGGCGATGCTGAAGTGTTCAAGTTTCCTGAGGTTCCCAATTTGGCTCGGCAACGAGACGAAATAATTCCTGTCGAGGATCAAGCGCTCCAAGCTCAGCATGTTGTTGAAGGACTCATCGATGCTCGCGAGCTGTGCGTGTGAGAGATTCAAAAGCTTGAGCGTCGGGACGGGGGACTTGAGCTCGAACTTGGTGAGGGGGTTGTGGTTGAGTTTCAAGCTGCGCAACCTCTCAAAAGATCCCACGAATTGGGAAATGCTGTTATGGTCCGCGGTGAGAATCTCCAGCTTTGGAAGCTGGGCGATAACGTCGATGCTCGTAATCATGTTGAATTTGACGTCCAGCTCGCGAAGGCTCCTCAAGTCCTTGAACGAACTTGGAAGTTTGCCAGTGAGCCGGTTGTTAGTGGCCACGAGCTTCTCCAAGTTCTTCAACTGCCCAATGTTTTCCGGCAACTCGCTGATCAAGTTGAAGCTGATATCAAGGTCGACGAGGCTTTCAAGGCTGCAAAGGAACGAGGGGAACTTCTCCAAGAAATTGGAGGCGATGTTCAAATAGCGAAGCATCGAAAAGGCTCCCAGGTAGCTGGGAAGGCGAGTGAGGCGGTTATTCGCGAGGTTGAACTTGAGGAGTCCGGTGAGGTTTGCGAGCTCGGAAGGTTCGTCGAGATTGTCCAGGCGGTTGGTCGACACGTCCAAGAAGGTGAGTTTGTGAGCATAGCATAAACCTTGCGGTAGCCGGCGGGCCTCGTTGCACGTGTACTTGATGTCGCGTAGACTGGTACACGCTTGGATAAAGTCCCTGGGCACATCTAAGGAAAGGTTCTTGGACAGGTTGAGCGAGATGATGTCGGAGGCCTTGGTGAAGAGGATGACGGGAATGGCGGTCAGGTTGCGGGCCGACAGGTCGATATGGCTGTATTTTTGCATCCGACCGAAGCCCACATCGTGGGCAATGGCGTGGTAGTCGCACTCGCGGACCGACAAAAACATAAACCGACAAAGATAGCTGTTGTCCTCTCGCCCGATGTCTTCGATCCTGTCGCGTTCTTCATAGCCTACTTGTTGCAGGAGCCGCTTCTGGATCAACAGCGGGCGCTCATACGGGCTCAATATCCTCGTGAGCTCGTGCTTTTTGAGGACTATATTGTAGTTCTCGACGGCATCGAGAATATATGATTTCCTGACGATCTGCGAGATCACATCGGTGACGGTTGAGTCCAAAGGCATCTGCAGCGTCGAGAAGGTCCCATCGGCTCGGAAAACGCGGATGCAGTAATTCGCCATTTTCTCCTCGGGCCGCGGCGGGCTGCCGATGTCGTCAATGTCGGCGATATCGGCAGCGGATCCGTCACCACGACGGACGGCCCAACTGTCTGGTGCATTCCAAGCGCCACTAGGATCGGCGGACTTGATGGGTAACTTGTCGAAGTCGAGATCGTGGGCATGTGTGTTGGGATCCATGGGCGTCAGGGACAATGGTTTGCCGACAATGCCTTCCATGTCGTTCAGGTTGGTGTCGAGGTGATACATAGTGCCGCTGTTATCTTGCTTGTCGGTAGGGCCGATGTTTTCGTCCAGATCATCTTGCTGTCTCGGAATGCTCCTCTTCTTGGAACCACCAAAGAGGAACTTGTTATTGAAAGGGGTCCCGCGCCCGTGTCCAGGGCGCGAAGCGGCCTCGCGTAGGTCGGGCGAGCCTGGCCATTCGGACGTCGCGGTTTCGCCGGAGTGGATGTCGGATTTGCTCGGGCGCGACAGCAGAGAGTGTGATGACGAAGGGAGCTTTTTCAGGTCGCCGCCATCCTCCTTCTCCTTCTTGGGACGGAATCGGCCCAGGAACCGACGTTTCGTCGGGTGGTATCCTGGAGAAGTCTGCCCGTCACCCTGAGACGTCTTGCTGCTCCATTGGCCGCTGTGCCCACTCGGCGCTGGGCTCTGAGCGCGCGACCTGGGGCCGTACATGGTCGTCGAACCACTGCGCTCCTTGTTGTAAGGAACGGTTGAGGCAGTGTCTTCGCGACTGATGGACGGCCGCAGCGACCTCTGATCCTCGTTGCTCTTGTTGTGTCTATGGTGGCCGGGTAGATGCACGATGGAATGACCGGAGCGTCCTGATCCCGACGTCTTGGGGGGATCTCGCGATGAAGCGTCAGTATTGATGTATCGTTCGCGGTCTGGCCCGCTGAGTATGTCTCGAACGGGTGCTTCCCCGTATCGCGCGATATCCTGAGCAATCGCACATGAAGGTTAGCAAAGGAAGACGACAACGCTTGGCGCGGACAAAGACCGCGGTCGGGGATCTGGGGGCGAGACACGCTAGGTTGCATCTGCACAGGCCAGAAGAAAGGCCAAGAACAGAAAGGCCCGGTAGGCGGCAGAGTCCACCGGGTTTATTATGGGGTAACATTGTGGGGTCAGAGCACGTACATCGGCTTCCTGGTACAAAAACGGCACCACCTCGGGAGCAGGAACCGGAGTACGGGGCCTCGACGCCGGTGAAGCATCGCGGACGTGGTCGGTGGCATTGGAATGGTTGCGTTCCCGGTGCGGCCGATGGTAGCTGTACGAGTGCGAGCGGTGTTCCCTGACGGCGCCATGGTGCGGAAGGCTAATTTCTGACGAGTCGCGACCGGGAAACTCCTCACCGAAAAAGCCACGAAGCTTTTGTATGCCTCCTCGCGTGCCGCTGGTTCTCGAGCCCTGACTGCTCGCCGTCGTGGTAATGCTCGCGATGGACGGACGTCTCTCATCAGTGAAGTATGCGGCATCGGGGGAGTCGGTGCTGCCGCCGGGGGTGGCGCGGCTGATGGAATTGCGGAGGCCGGGAGAGATCTGAGAACTGAGGGATAGGTTATCGGTCGAGTCGTTGAAGAAGGTCGTCGGGATGGGGTCCAACTGGGGTGCCGAGGCCGTCGCGTTGGAAGAGGTCGTAGAGGAGGCCCACGGTGCGACTTGACTGAGCGAGCCCGACGACGGGTTGGTCTGCTGGTTTCGAGACGCTGACCGGCCACCTGCAGGGTCGAGGATCGCGAGGTCGCGACGGTAGTCCCGGAGGTCGCTCATGTTGTGTTCGAGCAGCGGGTTGTTGGGGAATCGCGTGCCATTGGAAGTGGGTGAGACTTGACCGTCGGTATCCTTCAAAGCACTGCAATGAGAGCTGCGGCGTCAGCCATCACACCGTCTTGGGATGATACGACATCGGAAAAAGCAAGAGGTGAAAGCAGGCGCGGGAAATGAGGCGCATCGCGACAGCGGCGGGCATTCAGCCAGCCATCCGTCCCTCCAGCTAGCCCGCATATCACTCGAGAGTGGGAGGTGTGGGTCATGGGAATACGGCGTACGCACCGTGAAGCATTCGCGCTCTCGTCCGTCTTCAGGCGCGATGGAGCCCGGCGGGTGGTGTAGGGGGCAAATCTGGATGATGCATTGTTGGAGGCCGGAGAGGGCTGCTGGAGGGGTAGAGAGGGCGAGGTGGGCGTCTTCGGCAGTGGTTTTACGGTGATGCTTGATCGGCCACTGTCGGTACTGGAGCCCGTCATAGTGCTGAAGCGGGCGGAGTCGTCGGGTCGAGGCATTGTCACGGCCTGCGAGGCAAGCAGCCCGCTCGATAACAAAGGGAGATCGGGTTCAGAGGGCGAGCTGCCATTCCATGGGGCATGCGTGTCGGAGGTTGGAGGTCTGCCGCGTTCGTCAAGGCATGCTTCGTCTCATGCAGGTGCGTTTGGTCCGTCGTCGATGGGGTCTGGTTGTCTGTGAGTTTTCGCGGTACAGGAGTGGCTGGTGCGGTCGTCCGAGGCTGATGTCGTTGCTAGGATTGACGGGATAAATGGAGGGAAACGATGGGATGGCGAGATGACGTTGAGATGGTTGGTCTTTGGTCGGAAAAAAACACCAGTCGGACTGGACTCGACGTGGATGGAACCTGGAGGCAAGATGGAGAAATCGACGATGAGGTGGGCATGGATGGACATGGAGCAGCGCAGCTTGGAGGTGGCGCCTGCTGCTCTTTCCCACCACACAAAGAGCAACAGTAACAAAGCCAAAGCACCAGCCAGGCGGGCACGACCCGCACAGGGCAGCACACGGCTGGAGAGGCGCTTGCGGGACTGGGGACTGGGGGGACTGGGGGTGGAGCCTTCCGTGGGCTGGGCCTGTGGGTGGGTCCCTGCGGCGGCCACTCTCGGGACTTGGGGTTGGATGTGGAGAAAGTGAACGGACAACCCATAACCTCTGCGTAAACCCGCAACCACCAACCAACCGCAACCGACGGGACCTGAAGCAGCATCTCAGCCTCTGCCAACTCAGGCCGACTGGCCCCCAAGTCCTGTGCCTGACTACGGCATACACGAAATGGTGACGGGAAGGGCTCAAGAGGGCCAAGCCAGATCCCTACTGCAGCCTGCCAGAGGCTTGGTTGCATGAGGTGCATGGTTGGTTGTCGAGGACTGAGGTCCAGTGGGCACCGAAACCCCTCCTGAGGGGATCGGCTGGGACACACTCGAGTTACAACTAGACGGCGATCCGTTAGGTGGCCACTCGCGTGTTGGTCCCTCAATCGAGACATATTTGTACAGCCGCAGGCTGACATGTATGTAACTTCGTAGCAGATGATCAAGAGCTTTATTTAGCGTCTGCAGGTTGGAAACACTCAATGGCATGTTTTCCTCGACATCTTGTCTGATACCTTGGGCCATCAGAGACTCCAATGTTCCAATGTTACCAAAAGGCTGGGAACCCCACCCCGCCTCGAACGCTAACTCACCTGGTATCCCGCTTTGCCGCACCAAGCAGAGGTGGAGGGGAAATGTCCAGTCTGTCAGCCCCTCAAAGCATTGTAGCGACATCCTGAGCGGGGGGAGTTCTTACACATGTCGCCACGGTGAAGAGAGGGGGGGATCCATAAGAGCAATCCCAATCACCCCTCCGGCCAGCGTTCACCGCATCTTGTCAGCCATCACCTCGCTTTTGGTCAAAGCTGAGAAATTTATTAACCGCATGCTTTCTGCGCCGTTCCGGTCTGAGTAGAAGATGTTGACATGGTGACCGCTCGCTAAGCATCCTGCATCTCTTCCGGTTGGCTCTCATCAATCAATTACACCGGGTATCGACTGGCTGTTCTCGGTCTGAATGAGTTGGGTCAAAGCCACTGAATGCAATGCAGGCTTACGGAGTAGATTGACTCCCGCTCCTGACAAGAGATGTTGGCAGTCTCCTGTCAACGGAACCTGCCGTCCCATACCAACAACCCTTTCTGAGAACCGAGATGGATTTTGGCCTGGACTCGGAGGTGGCCCCACAGGCACTGATTTGTGTCAACACGCGGAGTATCTGAATCCTATAGACTTCGGACAAAGGCAACCCGTCCAGTCATCCATTACACATCATCCCCAGATCCCCGACTCGAAGTTTTCCTCCTTTGTCAACGGGACCGATACCTGCCACAAAACTCCGTACACCCCTCTCAACCCCGGTGCCTGAGCCCAATTTGCTATCTGGACGGAGCACGCAACTTCAAAGACCCGCGAGTTATCTCAGACGCCGGCCACAATCCGCCCGCACATGTTTGCCAAACCCATGCCATGCTCATTGTTTCTCCTCGTGACTCTGACAGAGTTGATTTCCCCGCGCCCAAACAAGATGTGTCTGTCTGTCTCAGTACAATATTGTAGGTAATCTCCGATTTGTAAACCCCTTGACTCGGAAGCAAACAACTCGTATGCTTGTCAGACGGGTAAAAGAATTCGTCCTCTTTTCACATTGTGTCATTGTCACCTCGTCACCTCCGGACTCGGTACAACACTCACCGGATCGAGGGATTGTGTGGGATGGATGGTACGCACTCCGTACCACTTCTGCATGGTAAGCTTCTGCAGCAGAGCGTCTCCTCGCGATCTTGCATCCCTCCGCCGCTGTCACGCCTCTCTTGCCCGATCGTCTACCACGCCTGATTGATGTACCTACATACATATACATACATACGGCATAGATCAGGTACGTCCGACCATACAACTTATGAACCGTACCTTGATCCATTTTGGTCCGCATGCTGCAATTTCCCTTGTCCTGTCCGGACCGGTCCGCGTCAAATAGGTGGTTGCGCAACGGTTTTTGTTTTATCGGCAACGTAACATGAACGAGACTGTGGTATTGTTTTTGGCGTCCTGCGTCAGTACCTGAGGTACCTACCTGTAGGTATGCGTGGGAAATCGTCTAGTAAGAGCGCCACAAGACGGTCCTGGTAAGAGAAGGATTTCCACTCATGAAAAGGACTTCGAGGTCGGCAACTAAGCACTCCGTGCCTAGGAGAGAAAAATGTTTCCAATCCCATCAGGAAAAACAAGGTCCGGGCCGGACGGAGACGGACGGTGGCGAGGTCATCCAAAGGTCCGGAGAAACACAACCTTAGGTAACTTGCCATTGAGACTGATAGTTTCTCCGCCAATCGACGACACACATGCATCCATTCCTCGGCCTACCTCTTCAACAAATCCACCGAACCCTGGGAAGAGAGTCCGTACTTTTACAAAATCCCGCCATCCAACCAACCAATCAACCCATCTCCATTCTTTGATCAAATGCCATCTCCGTACCGAGTACACTAGTAAAATCCTCCTTCAATCCCCAAACCAAGACGATCCCCCAACCTCCAGAAAGATCACCAGGGCCATCCCAGCCTTATTTACTATTTTGGTCACCACCTCGCCCCGAGATCTGCCCCCTTGTTGCGGGCCGCGGCACCCGTTGTAACCTTCTCCAGACCCAAAGGCTGATGATCGCCGGTAAGAGCCTCTCGAGGATGAGGGCTCCTGAAACGCACCCTGATCTACGAGGGGTTGTTTCCGCGTGCACTACGACGAGTGCGGGGTGAGCGTAGCTGCGGTGCCTGCGGTAATGATGAAATAGTGTCCTTGATGTTGTTTTTCGATATATTCGTAGGCCGTTGAGTTGGTCTACGATGGTACAAGAGGGGGTTGAAAACACACCAAGATATATATACAGAGGATGCCAATGCTGGTGACAAAATAATATCACAGTCTCTTGTCGAGTTCAATGGCTTTACACCGTAAGCAAGTACCATCAACACTAGCAACGCCATCTGCGTTCTGCTTGACGGCGACATGAATTCCCAACCGCCCACCATCCCTCCAGCAACCAAGTCTATGAATGCATGCCATGAAGTATCCCGAGCCAAGCCGCAACCAACCAAGCAAAGCCCGCAGCAATGTCAATCAGTAACAACCATCATAACCCCATGCCCTTAATACCACCCATAGTCTACCTCTTCCTCTTCGCCTTCCCACCCCTCTTCCCCTGTTCCTCCTCAGAAGAAGACGAATCCTCCACCACCACATCCGCAATCTCATCATTCAACAGCTCCCCGACACCACTACTCTCCGCCAATATCGTCCTCGCCTCGCCTTCCTCGCACCCCATATCCTCCATAATCAACCTCACCGCCAGCTCCGGCACCAGCACCGACTGCAGATACGTCGTATACCCGCGCGCCGAGACCAGGCTATCCTTGACGGCGCGCTCGCGTAGCAGCGGCGCGAACTCGGTGATCAGGTTCTCCGTCATGGCGCGCAGCCCGCGCAGGCCGTAGTACCCGGGGGTCAGGTTGGCGCTCGAGGTGAGGAGCGTGCGGTTGCGCCCCCGGCGGATCGACTCCTCAAAGCGGGCGGCGTAGTGCGAGGGCTCGTCGCCGGCCAGGATGCGGCGGAGGTGCGCGTGGTGCTTGGCGATGCGCGCGTCCAGCTCGTCCCACTGGATGTCCGGGTAGCCCTTGAGCAGCCAGTCCTCGCGCGCCGAGCGGCGCTGGTGTTGGTCGCAGAAGCGCCGCATGGCGGCGACCGTCATGCGGCCGCCGCGCTGTTTGGATTGGAACTCGTCGAGCAAGGACTTGTCGACGGTTTTGCGGCAGAGCGGGCAGATGGTTTCGTCCGGGAGGGATTCGAGGTCGCTGAGAGGTGAGGATGAGTCGCTGAGGAGCAAGTTGTTGGCATGGACGATGGCGGAGGAAACGTCCCGCATCTTTGGGAGACCACGTTGTCCACCAGAGGGTGACGGAGGGATCTCCAGAGCAGGGTATTGTGATGCGTCGTCGTGCTTTGGATGGGTTGGTAGAGAAGGAGGAGATTTGAGATCGACTTTCCCAATAGGAGAAGATTCCACTGGTGTGTCAAGACCAGGGACGTCTTTGAACTTGCAAGCACCTGGCGACTCAGCCAGAAGTGATGGCAATTCCTGAGGAAGCTTCATATCCACATTGACGGGAGATGATGATCGTTGTCGTTCTTGATTCTTCGGCGGTGGTGTTTTGTCTCGTCGTGGCTTCGGGGGCTTCGAAGACTCCGACTTTGTGTTTTGCTGACGAGAAAAACGGTGGCTAAACGTCTTCACTGGCTTAGGCTTAGTGGGGGATGGGAAGATGTCTCCTGATCCTGGATTGTCCTGCTCCTCAACTGATGAACTCCTCTTAGTCTTCTTCCTGGCGGGTGAGGGGCTGGGATCATTTGTCGCGGTGGCATCTGGTTGTTTCGCGGTCTCTTTGCTGCCCTGACAGCTTTGCTTGGTTGATGGCTCTTGGGTAGAGGTCCTAACGCGCTTGGACCTGTCTCGAGAACTGACAGCTTCAACTGTCAAGCCACGTCCTCCGGTCTTCTTCTTCTCGCCAAACTTAGTGGGCTTGATATCTCCTCTCCTCGAAGCAGAGTCCTCATCTTCGGAACTTGAGCTGACCGGAGAATGGTCCTCGTCGACAGTCCAAGTACTCTTCTTGGCGGGCTTGCCATCTGGGCCCTTCAAGATTGGCGCATTTTTGTTGGCCACAGGAGCATCAATTCCAACATGATCCTCTTTCTTGGTCGGTTGTCTGTTGATGGTACCCAGAAGTGGCTCAGGTCGTTGTTTCCTGCTAAGACCGACCCGGACCATGTTGTATCCTGTGATATACTGTGGGAAGACTGGATTTTGTCATGAAACGCCAATGAGTTTGAGTAGATGAAAGTATGCGTGGCTTTCTTTCAAAGGTGGTAAAACTTTGGAGGCGACTCTGATGACTGCTTCAAAGAGTAAATGAGATGGTGTGGGGAAGAGTGAGCAACGAGGTTGTCATTTTTGTTGGAAGAAATGGAGGTACAAAGGAAGGAGCTGTCCAGCCTGTCTGTATTGTGACGGAACGACAATACAGGGCAGCGTCAAGTTCCAGGTTCCTCTTGGATATCGTGTGCATCGGCCGGGCATATGCGACGGGAACTGGTGTTGAACTCATTCGTAAGTAGTTCCCCGTGCTGACAGACGCGTTGAGGGGCGCGAACTGAGGTTGTAGGTGGGGCCTGGCAGCACCAGCTTACCCCTGTTCGCGGCTGCATTTGGCTCCACTCAACCACACTCTCAACCACCAGACGCCGCTCCCCAAGCGACGGTGACTGCCGGCCCAAGGACGTTGCAACTCACGGCAGTCAACAAACAAATCCAATTTTACCTCTGGTATCTTTGCCTTGGTGAGAGCAACTTGTACACACAGCACAATGGCATCGAGGAAGTATGCTGGATTACCAGACCTGGTACGTCCTTTGCCAACCATGACCGAGAGCACACCTGCTGACCCCTGGGATTCAGGACTCTGCTCCAGATATCTACGAAACTCCAGAGCTCACAGACGACCTGTCAACGGTTCCGGTCAGTTTTACTGTGTCCGCAGGCGAAGCGCACTCAAACTCATAATTACCCATCCAGCCCACAACTGTCCGCTCTCCCTCTGACAACGAGTATGACGAAGACGACGATGAGGCCACGGGCATCTCCCGGGCGCGTCTCAGCATAGACAAGGCGCGGTCGCGCTTCATGCCCGCGTCGGTCGACGCCACCGATGTCGACTTCTCCGAACGTCTCAATTCGAAGCGCAAGTCCTACAAAACGTCCACCCGGCGGCGTCGGATCCTCCAGGACGGGACCGAAGAAATCGGCGACCTCAGCGACGAAGACGATGGCCCAAACCTGGCACGGAAGATTGCCAGACTGAGGCGCGAAATCGAGGAGGCCAAGGCCGAATACGAAAAGCAAAAGGCTTCCGGAGACAAACCGGCGGAGGGTGACGCCTCGGAGGGCGAATTCGACAAGCTGAGCAGGTTGCTTGCCGAGATGTCGGCAGTCGGCCAGCCTCGAGCCCCACCAGCACTCACCATCCCCGCACCAGCAACCAGCACTGCAGTCACCGCTCCCCGCGCCCCCGGCGAAGCCATCACCTACTCGATCACCTACGCGCCGACCTACGAAGAAACCCACGCCCTCGCCAAAGCCGCCGAGTTCGAGCAGCGCCTGGTCCAGCTCGAGCGGGCCCTCGGCATCGGCTCCGCCACCGCTCCCGAATTCGACCCCCTCGGCCTCCCCCGCGCTGTCATCCCCCTCCTGGAGGACCTGCACAAGAAAATCTCTACTCTCTCCGAAGCCTCCGTCCCCTCCCTGGACAGCATCAGCCGGCGGGTCCGCCAGCTCGCTCAAGAGGCCGAGAACCTCGAAAAGGCGCGGCGCAACGCCAAGGCGGCGCACGACGCGCTCGTGTCGGCGGGCGCCACGCCTCCTCCCGGCGACAGCGGCGCCGCGGGGGCCGAGGACTCGGAGCAGGCGGCCAAGATCAACGCCTTGTACGGCGTGCTGCCGACAATTGAAACGCTGACGCCGCTGATGCCGCCTTTGCTGGACAGGCTGCGGTCGCTGCGGGTGCTGCACGCCGAGGCGGCGACGGCGGCGGATACGCTGAGCCGGCTGGAGAAGAAGCAGGCCGAGATGGCGGGGGAGATTCAGCAGTGGAGGGAGGGGCTGGAGAAGGTGGAGGCGGCGGTGCAGAAGAATTCGGCCACCATGGCGAATAACGTCGAGGTGATACAGGGGTGGGTCAAGGATTTGGAGGAGAGGTTGGCGAAGTTGTCGTAGGCGGGTGGGAGAAGGGAATGGGGGATGAAGTGATACCCAATTTGAGTGACTGCTTATTGGTAGAAGTCAGGTACATAATGGTGTTGAATTTACTGGCATGCATGCTAAGCTTCTCGAGACAATCTTCCTCCATGAGTTTGACGATGGCATGGGGGAGTTCTCTCAGGTTGATCCACGGCAACCAAGCCAAAGACAGCGTGGACTAGAGATAGGCTTTGGTGTCTTTCAGAGAGCCAATGCCACCACATCCCATTCCCATGCTTTCTTCGTGTGGCAGACCCTCCGGACCTACCTACTCCGTAGTGGATATCCCCATCTCGGCGATGATGTTCCGCAATCCCGGAACCGAGACAACATCCACACACAAAATATCTCCAAGCGCCAGTGGTTTAGTGGTAAAATTCATCGTTGCCATCGATGAGCCCCGCGTTCGATTCGCGGCTGGCGCAAATCTTTTGGATGTTATTTTTGCTCCTGGATTTTGTGCTGATTTTTTGTCGACCTCACTGAGGTCATTGATACAATCCTGGAGGTCTATGTTTTCTTCGTGGAGTTGTCTGTCCGTGTGGGCGTTGACTTTCCGGCGGTCGCAGCCAGCTGCCGCCGGGCTGTTGCCAACCGTTGCACCTGCTCCACTCGGAGGGTCCATTTTTTGACCAGCCGCAATTGGCTCACTCCGAGACGAAAATAAATCCCCCCTGCAAAAAAGTTCAGACCCCCGAACCTCAAATTCCTCCTTCTTTCCCCATCACCACCAGCTCTTGGTTGAAGGGACTTGCCACTTTCCCATCCCCAAGACCGAACCTCCAATGGCTGATGTTGGTTGACAAAGCTTGGGCTCTAAGGCTCAAGCTATGGGTATCCAAGCTCTGTGACGCAGCGTGACGGAAGGCGCACGTGATGTGCTTCTGCGCCTGCTGCGGGGGAGCTGTTTGAAGAAGCTCTGGGAAGCTCCCTTCCTGGGGAAGGAGAGTTACCTGATTTTTCGGGGAGCAGATCGGAGTTTTCGACTCTAATCTTTCTCCCCGACTCAACACCCAGCACAAAAGGTGAGTTTACTTTTTCGCATTTTGTTTTCCATGATAAACGGGTTGAATGATGCATGAAATAGCATGTATTATCTGAAAATCACTTTGATGGTTCTCAAAATCACCAAGATCTCTGACAACCCACCTTTTTTTTCATCTTCTTGTTATCTTGCCCGCACGCTCCTCAGTCGAAGATCTGGCTAACACCCGACAAAGCTACCTAGCGGGCCAATCCACCACAAACTCCCATCCATTCACCACTCTCGACCCAGAGCCAGATTCCTGTTTCTGCCCAGACGGGAAAAGAGAGAGAAAAGAGGAAAGAAGAAAAAATGCCCCCCAAACCCCCCGCCGGACACTTCAACATCCTCTACTTCGCCGCGGCCGGGTCGCACACGGGCAAAAGCGTCGAGCCCTTGCCGGCGCCGCTGCCGCTGTCGCAGCTCTTTGACGAGCTCGAGCGGCGCTACGCGGGCATCCGCGCGGCCGTGCTCGACCACAGCCTCGTCACCGTCAACCTGACGTACGTCGACGTGACGGACGAGCAGGCGGCGCGGGACGTGGTGATTCACGAGGGCGACGAGGTAGCAATTATACCGCCTGTTAGTTCGGGGTGAGCGGAGGGGAGTTGGAAAATGAAATGAGTTGTGGTAGTGGACAACTATATACTTGGTACTTTAGTCTTTGCATTGCGATGGTGTAGTGGTTCTATTGTGCCGTTTGTCTTTTTAAGTGACCCAGACTCCATGCTACCAACACCTCAATGTCTGTCACTTTGTACGACCCCCTCTTTTGTTTCATCATCTCAATTTTTCATGCCTCTGTTGGTACCCATGACTGAAATACTTCCTCCACAAATGCTATAGACCCCATCATCCATCACCCAGAACTCCTCACAATCGTCCTCGCCTTCCTCCTCTCCTCCTCGCTCAACACCCACTCAATCCCCGCCTCCTCACCATCCCCAGCGCTTCCCGCCGCCACTATCTCCTCCCACTCGTCCTCCTCCATGTTGGCCACCATTAACACCTGCGCCGTGCGCCCAAACAGCTCCCGTACCGCATAATGCCCGCCCTTGCTCACGGCGCCGACGATGGCGCCGAAGTCCCTCTCCATGCGAATCGCGCCGTACGCGCTCGCGCGCCCGCCCGCGTAGCTCCACACGCGCTTCTCGAGCACGCGCGCGAGGTAGTCGGCCGCGAGCTCGAGCAGCGTCGCGTACGTCCGCGGGGTGAGCAGCCGCGCGAGGGGCCGCATGAGCGCGTCCCATCCGCGCTCAAACACGCGCGGGACCCGCTCGAGCACGTCGTCCACGTCCATGATGCCGACGTCCTCGCTGGATCCGGGATTTGCAGAGGAAGAGGCGGTACCGCCGGTGCCGGTGCCGCCCTGCGCGACCACCTGCTCCGCCCAGTCGAGCATCTCGTCCTCGGTCAGGCCGTAGTCGGCGTCGCGGAAGGCGTCGGTCAGCACGGGCCGCAGGCGCGGCTTGACGACCTGGCTGAAGAGGACCTTGATGCCCTCGTTGAGGAGCTCGGTGGCTTTGGAGGAGAAGCTGGCGTTGAGGTTGGTAAGGCGGGTGGCGACC
This sequence comes from Mycothermus thermophilus, assembly GCF_041956435.1. Taxonomy (NCBI): domain Eukaryota; kingdom Fungi; phylum Ascomycota; class Sordariomycetes; order Sordariales; family Chaetomiaceae; genus Mycothermus; species Mycothermus thermophilus. The sequence goes on from NW_027191427.1 coordinate 4,495,713, forward strand.
TCGGAGGATTCGGATTTGAAGGGGAAGGCGGTTTTCAGGGCGTCTCCTCCTGTTGCTGATGAGGAGAGGGAGCCGTTGGGTTGGTAGGGTTTTTGTGGGTCTTGGGGTTGGAGGATGTTGGTGACGATGCGGGCGAGGTATTCGTTGGCCATGTCGAGGCTGTTGATGAGGACGATGAAGGAGACGATCTTATCTTCCGGAGGGAGGTTGCCCTGGACGGTGGCGCGCGGGTAGGATTCGTCGCGCATCCGGCGCTGGATCATGCCGATGAAGTCGGAGCCCAGGAGGCTGGATATTGTGGGGACGACGGAATCGATGACAGCTTTTTGTGAGGTTGAGATGGACCGGCGGATGACGGTGTTGACGATGTACATGACAACGTCTACCGCGGAGATGATGAAGGGAGGGTTGCTGTCTATGGGCTTGCTCATGTTTAAGGAGAGGCCTGGAGGGAACTCGTCCAGCTGGAACGCCTTTTCGACGGACCGTCGGAAGAAGAAGGTGGTGAGTGCGTTGTATGGGCTGACGAGCTTGCTCGCGACCTTCCGGCACAGGTTGGAGTTGGTCAGGAGGTCCGGCATGACGAGCGGTGCGTCATCAGGGGCATCGGGTTCCTAGAGGATTGTCAGTTTAGGGGACAGACATGATGAGAAGGTGTGTATCCCAAAGCTTACCTTGCACTTCCCGGCTAGGAAGCGCGAGTAGACGGACCACTTCTCGAGCATAACCGCAATTTCGACAAGGAGCGCGTCCACCTCCCTCATGTTGACACCCTCATCCTCGCTGTTGCGTCCGTCGTTGGTGCCGCCGCTGCCCCCTACCGCGGGCGAATTGACCCGCTGTACCCCTCCAAACCCTCTCTGCTGCGGCAGGAAGCTCTGAACCAGGAACGAGAACGGGTAACTCTTGACGTCGGTCAACCGCCGATCTACCGCCCGATCGTCGCTCCACGAGTCCAGGATGATACCTCCCTGGACATCCGCCTCCATCTGTAGCCTCTCAATAACCTTCACCATCTTCCCCGTGCCGTAGTGCCTCTCCACCAGCGCCCCATGAGCCTCCACGATGCGCGCGATGTGATCAAACAGCCTCGTCAACGCATTCGCAAAGAACACTCCGTCCTTTCTGGCCTTGGCCGCGGAGGATGCCGCCCCCTCCTTCAACCACGCCCTCGCCTCCCCGGCCACTCCCTGGCAGACGTACTGGCCGTACACATCCAGCCCGACATCGCCCCTCCCGATCAGCGGGAACAGCTTGAAAAACCTCGTCACCTTGGCCGCGTCGTTCTCGGCGGCGGCCTTTTTAAACTCGCGCAAAAACAAGCCGCACAAGCTCTCTCTCGCCGTCTCGAGCGTCACCCACGGCGGATCCGGCACCTCCACCGTCGGCACCACGGCCGCCGCGAACCCGCCGCGCACAATCTCGTCCGGGATCCGCGCCGCGCGGGCAATGTAACCCGCCGCGGCCTCCCAGTCCTGCGGGGCGCCCATGCTGCCCACGACGCCGGCCACGCAGGCCTTCAGCTCGGCCACCTGCTCGACCACGCGCAGGGTGTCCTCGACGCGCTGCGTCTCGAGGTCGAGGGCGCGGACGCGGCCCGACAGCTGGGAGGCGGTCTCGGCGGCCGGGGCGAGCATGGTGTTGGAGATGCTGCGGGCGGCGAGGACTTGGGCGCCCAGGCCTGCGCGGAGGTGGTCCAGCCGGGCTAGGGAGCGGGTGAGGTCGGCATGGGTGGAGAGGAGGGAGGAGAGGCGGGAGGAGAGGGCGGATTCTCGAGCGTGGAGCGCCGAGAGGGCGGCGCGGATGTCGGAGGCGGTCGTGGCAGTGCGGAGGGCGGCGGTTGGGTCGGAGGGGCCCGCGGGCGGTTGTTGGGAGGGTGGTGGTTTCGAGGTGGTCATTGTGGCAGGCTTATTATTGTTGGTGCTGCCAACGCTGCTATTGTTGGCAGGCAGCTTGGGTGTCGTGGTGCTGGCGGCGCCATTGGGGAGGGGTGACATTGATTCTTCCGTCACGACTATGGCGGGGCATTTCCCCTGTTGTCTTGGGAGGTGCGAGACGATGGCACCAGATGTCGTCGTGGGGTTGCCCAGCGTTGAATGGGACAGGATGGAGGGAGGCCGTGTCACATTGTTGGGTGTTGGGTGTTGCAGTCTTACGTTACGCCGTATTGTAATGTAACGCCTCCTTCGTCTTTCAGGTTCTGGCCCTCAACATCAACATCCCAGAGATCCCGTCGTTTCTCTCCGTGGCACTCAGCTTTTTTACAGGACACAATGCGATTTAATTTTCAAAGCTTGTGGTTTGATCTATGACATTCTCTACACAATGACTATCACAAAACCGAGGCACATCATCCAAAATTCTCAACTCGCTCCAAGACCCATAGCAGCCAACAAGATTTCAACCACAAACAACCCCTATCGCCGTCCTGCTTCTTCTCCTTCTTAGCGCAGAATGTTCCTCGCCTCCTTGAGGTTTTCAATCGTCCGCATGAGCTTCTCCCGAGTATCGCGGATACTAGGCTTCTCGCCCGCAATGGTCTCAAGCTGGTCTGGCCTGAGGTCGATGACCCAGTCCTGGCTGAAGACGCCCAGGGGCGTCGCCTCAGACGGGCCGTAGAGCAGCTGGTAGTTGACCACCTGATTCAGCAGGCTGTCGACGAAGCGTCGGCGCGCAATCTCGTAGTATGCCTTCAGGTCGTCGTGCAGACCATTGACGACGTCCTCGACGTTGTCTCTGTTCCCGTTTCTCTCGCCAGCCCTGGAGTCGCCCTCATTGCGTTCCTCGCTCTTCTTTTGCGCAACCAAGCGCTCATCGCGAGTGAGCTGCCTCCTCTTGTTGAACTGCTCATCGAGCGTGTACGGCTTGCCATCCCTCTCGGCCGCCACGAGCTTCCCGGCCTCTTCGATGGCGGCCTGGTACCGCTCCAGAACCTCATCGCGCAGAGAAAGCCACAGCTGTTCGCGGATCCTCGGGTCGGCACACACATGCCTGAGCGCCTTCTTAAGGAAGCGGTGGATGGCCAGGATGACGCGGCTGACAAACGTCGTGCCCATGGCCGGCCAGTTCGCTGACTGCTCTTTCCACGCGCTCGCCCAGACCGAGTTGCTGAAGCCGCCCAGGTCCATGCCGCGATACGACATGTACAGGCCGGTGAGCCACTCGGTGATTCCATCCTTGGGATACTGGTCCGGATACATGGCGACGTCCGGCAGGATGCCCGACAGTTCCGGGAATGCGTCGCCAACCTCGATGGCATCGATTTTTTGAATGATTTCCTTGAATGTCGCGTTATCCATCCAGAGGTTCCCGTCTTCCTCTTCGTCACTGTCGTCGTCCTCATCCCCGCTGCCGGGGACTTCGAAGCGACGAGCCAACCCTTTCTTCCGGAACTCACAGTTGAAGTCGTCGGCGAGGTTGACAACCAGCGTGGCGAGACGTAGCTCGGGATAGAGCTCGAACGCATCGTTCCCCGTGTAATTCGCCTCGAGCGCTTGCCGCACAATGGTCTGGAACCGTCCCGCAATGCCGGCCAAATACTTGCGTTGCTCGTGAGCGTCCTTGCGCGACGGGCCGAGATCCTCCAGCCATCGCTCATTCTCGCGGAGCTTCTCTTCGATCTCGCTGCGCATCGCGGGGAACGAACTGCGCGTAATCTCGCTCAAGAGCTCGGCGAGGCGTTCCTTGAGCGCCTGAACACCGACACGGTCCCTCGGGAGCTTGTTCCAGGGCGCTTCGTTGAACATCTCCTCGCGTCGAGCGAACTCTGCATCCGTCTGGTCGGCGCCGCGGCTCCGCACGACGTAGTAGCCCAGTGTGAGTTGCTTCCGTTTGCCGAGCACGATGTTGCAGACGGCCTGTTTCGCGCTCGCCTCGACGACGAGATCGGGCTTGGTCAGGATGCCCAACGTGCGCTCGCCGCTCGGGTCGTACTGCTCGGCGAGGGTGAGGATTTCCTGGGTGGCCATGTCGATGTTGCATGGGAGAACGGCGAGGATGATGGTGCGGTCGTCCCGGATGTATCTCTCCACCATCCTCTTCACCATCTCGATGTCGTCTTTGGTGGTTCTGCCTTCCATGGGGGTTCGGAAGATACCGGGCACGTCAATGACCGTGAGGTAATCCACCGAGGGACCGGAGATCTCGATCTTGAGCACATCTTCGCTGAAGGCACTGCCTCGGACACGGGATTGTGTCGATGAATAACCCCTTGAGAAAGAGTCATCAGATGTATATCCCGAGTCGGTGTCAGTGGTCATCCTGATGCCCATTCTGCGATTGACCTGTCACGGCATGGTCAACAATACACGTTCCACAAGCATTTGATAATTTTATTTTCTTACCTCTTGCAGGATGCTCGGGAACTGGGCCCGGAAATTCTCCGGAGAGAGCGCATCGGTGTGATAACTCTCAACGTGCTGCTTGTGTTCCTCCGAGGCATTGGGCCCCGGAATGATGCTCACTTTCACGGACGAGACATCATCACGCTGCTGGGTGATTTGCGTCGCATAACGTGTGCAGAGCTCAACGTCCCGTGGAAAGGGAATACCGGTCAGGCTTTCCAGCAGGGACGATTTCCCCGAGCTCTGGTCACCGACCACGACGAGCTAGATGACGGAATCAAGGGTCAGCATGAAATATGTTTCACGAGAAAATACGATGGCTCATACCTGAGGCAGCGGGATGTATTGCCCAACATTCTTCTCCCGAAGCTTGTCAATCTTCTCCAGGAGCGTAGCGCTCACCAGATGACCATCCTCACCAAGGCCCTTGATGTTGGACATGGTGGTGACCACCAGGAGAGACTTGATCAAGTGCGGAACGTGGGATACCAAAAGACAAAAAACCTGGAACTGGACAGCAAGTGTCTGGTCGGATGTCCCAGATGGCATGGCGATAAGAAGTTGTGCACCCTCAGACTGGCCAGATGAACCTTTTTATATATGTCTTTCCCTCAAGCTCTTCTCAGCCCCGTCATCCAGACAAAGACGGGAGGTAGGGTACCGGATCCCTGGTCTCTCTGGGATTCATCTCTCCTGGTCCGTCCGTCTGCCTTCCCATCAGCCCGCCATCCTTCGGCTCCCGGCAGGGAGGCATACATGTTAGGTCTACACCGGCACAAACGCCGTTCCTCTCCACCTAGTCCGCCCCGTGGGATGTCTTCCAGCCAACAAGCCTGAAAGGTCGAGACCAACCCGCCAATGCTGGGAGGTCAAGCCGGAGGAGTGCAAACGACAAGTGAACCAATGACCATGCTCCAGCGCCGCTGTGTCAGGCCTCGGTGCAGCCCGCAGCCGCCCGTCCGCCTCGCAGACATTTACGTCTGGTGCGTTGGTCGCTGATAGGCCCGATCAATCGATCGACTGTGATTGACTATGGCTGTGGACCAGAATGTCGATTTCACCCCCATATCGGCTGCAACCCGGCTGTCGCAGGCCTCAACGCATGAACGCAAACGGCCATGGCACGTGTAAGCCGAGACCTTCTGTTGGCCAGGTTACACCGGGGCATCCAACAAACGGTAACTAGGTTCAGCCTTGCCGCGAGGCTCATTGCTGCGGTGCAGCCTTGCGAAGGCCTTCAGGGTGAGAGAGGTTCTCTCTTTTGTAACGGACGCCGATGAAGGAATAAGAAGCCAACAGGACCAAAAGACATCGTAGGTGCCTGAGGCACTTAGTTCTGGAGTAACGGAAAGCAACTGAGTTGTCATTTCACTGATATCCAGCCTAGGATAACCAATGCAGTTGGTTCCCCTTCCATGGACCGCGAGGCTGATAATTATTTTTCTTGAACCTCGGATATCGAGTCCATCATGACTGCTTTGCTCCCGGCCGAAGGATGAGGCAGTGCCCAGTCCGCATGAAAGCTCTCATGATCAAGTGACCGAAGAAAAAATGAATTCCCTTTGGGCTGGGAGACATAAACACAGCAACAACAGCGTCTCAAACAAAGAACATCACCAGCCAGACCATCATATCACCCCTTTTAGTACGGCAACATTGAAGCATGTCCAAGAAAAACCAGATCTATGTATTACCGCTGCATTATATAACTCAGTCCCATCACTCATCATCGTCATCATCATAGCCCCCCCACCGTACAAACATCCATCCGCCCAACCCACCCTTTTAAAACCCCATTCCATAATCATCATGGACCGATCACAAAAACTCCGTCTCATACGGCCTGACTATACCCGGCCCCCATAAACCCTCTCCTCCCCTTTCCATACCTCCACCACTTCCTCGCCTCATCCACCCAAAACACGCTGCTACACAGCACCACCAACCCAAACAAATCCCTCCACCCCAGCGCCTCCGTCTGGAACACCTCCTGCAGCCACGGGAAATAAATCACCAGCAGCTGGCCCATCAAGCTCCCGGCCACCGCCCAGTTGAACAAGACGTTGCTCCACAGGCCCACCTCGCCTCGCAAGACGCTCTTGCTCTCGCTGCGGCACGTGAGCGCGTTGAACATGTCGAAGAGCACAAAGCACGTAAACGTCATGGTGGTGTCGCGGCGCGTCACCTGCCCGTCGTCGAGCATCTCGTGGATGTAGACGAACATGGTGCCGGCCATGATGATGGTGGCCTGGGTGAGGACGCGCGTGAGCAGCGCGCGCGTGAGGACCACGTCGCCGCGCCGGCGAGGCGGGCGGTTCATCACGTCCTTGTCGACGGCTTCGACGCCGAGGGATTGCGCGGGCGGACCGTCCATGATGATGTCTACATTCTCAAGTTAACAAACAAATATCCTCTTGAAGTGGTTGTTGAACGAGTTGGGAAAACCTACTGATCCAAAGAATCTGCATCGCATTCAGCGGGGACTTGAATCCCATCGCGGTGCAGATCAGAACCAACGAAAGCCCGGCCGCGCTGGTCGACAGCTGGAACGTGAGGAAGTTCTGGATATTGTTGAAAATCGCCTTGCCCTCCTCGATCGCGTGGAGGATCGTCGAGAAATCGTCGTCCGTCAAGATCATGTCGGCCGCCTCCTTGGCGACATCAGTACCGTGCTTGCCCATGGCGATGCCAATGTCCGCCTTCTTCAGCGCCGGCGCGTCGTTGACGCCGTCACCCGTCATGGCGACAATATCGCCGCGGGACTGTAGCGCCCGGATGATCTTGAGCTTGTGATCAGGGTTGGTCCGCGCAAAGATGGTCGTGTGGTCCATGGCCCGCGCCAGCTCTTCGTCCGTCATGGCGTCGATCTCGTCGCCGCGCAGGACCGGCTTGACCGTGATTTGGTTCGACGCGTGCGCTGTGGGCGTGGCGATGGCCATGCCCAGCTGCTTGCCGATGGCGAGTGCCGTGGTCTCGGAGTCGCCCGTGATCATCATGACCTTGACGCGGCCACGCAGCAGCTTTCGGATGGAGCGGCCAACGCCCGGCCGCGGCGGATCGCTCATGCCGACCAACCCGGCAAACGTCAGACCCTTGTAATACTGTTCATCGCCCTGATGGTGAGCAGGGCTGTCAGGGCTGCTGCTCCTAGCAGCTGCCCTGCTGTTTTTGGACCTTGTGACCGGCCCGCTCGCGAAGGCTAGCACACGAAGACCCTGAGAGGCCATTTGATCCGCCGCTTCCAGAGCCTCCTGTTTCCTAGCAGAGTCCAAGACCATCTCCCGGCAGTCTTTCGTGACGTAGGTATCGCAGGCTTCGAGAACTTTGTCAATGGCGCCCTTCATGTACGCAAACTCCTTGTCGCTCTTGCCCCCTTCGCTGCCAATGATCACGCCCATCCACTTGCGCTCCGAGCTGAAGGGGGTCTCGCTCACTCGCGGGCCGATGGCATCTCGGACGTCGTGCTCCTTGAAGCGGTCAAGGAGATCGAGCATGGCGACATCCGTAGGCTGTCCCACCCAGCGGGTGTAGGTGGAGGCCTGCTCCCGGTTTTGCGTCGAAGACAACACAGCCATCGCGGCGGCGCCGTTCTCGGTGTGCTTTTGCGCAAGGCGCGCATTGTTGGCAATATTCCCGATACGCATGATCCGAAGGGCCGCAGGGTCCAGTTTGGTCTCGCCGGCTTCGTCGTCTGACTCGACATCAAAGACCTTGTCGGATCCGAAAAACCACATCTTGGCCGTGGTCATGTGGTTCATTGTCAGTGTACCTGTTTTGTCTGTACAAACCACATTGACGGATCCCAAAGTCTCGACCTTGGGCATCCTGCGCACAATGGCGTTGTGCTTCGCCATGCGGTGAACGCCCAAGGCAAGAGTCACAGTGACTATAATAGGCAATCCCTCAGGAATTGCCGCCACGGCGAGCGAGATGGAGATGGTGAAGATCTCGAGCAACTTCTTTCCCTGGAACCAGCCAAGAATCGAGATCAGACCGATGATGACAAAGGAAGCCTTGCTCAGTTGGGAGCCGAGATCGTCCATCGAAACTTGCAACGGCGAGCGTGGGCTCTCCGTGCCGGAAACGCTGGTGGCGATGGTGCCGAAATGCGTGTCCCCACCCGTTGCAAATACAATGCCTTGGCCATGACCCGACTTCACCAATGTTCCCATGTAAGCAATATTTTGTGGCCCGTCATAGTCCTCCTTGGAGCTTCTGGACTGTGAATCACTAAAGCCACCAAATGATGGCTGTGGCAGTTGAAGCGTGGAATTTCCGTAGCTAGGGACACCGGGCGCACGACGGGGGCGTGTGTTTGCGGTAACTCGAACAGGTTCGTTCTCACCGGTGAGATTCGACGCATCGATCGTCAGGTCGGTAGCCTTCGTCACGCGAATGTCGGCGGGGATGCGATCGCCGGTAGTGAAGAACACGAGGTCGCCGGGCACCAGCTGCGAGGCCATGACCTTGGACGACGTCGCCTCCATCACTTCCTCTTCCGGTGTGACGGTGCCGGACGCACCCGGCAGTTCGGGGGTCTTGTCGCCTTGTCCAGAACGGTTCGGGGAGCGAGAGCCGGAAGCCCCAGGGGCCTGCTTCCGGACGAGGTGGGCATGGTTCGGGACGAGGTGGTTGAGAGCCTCGATGGATTTCTCGGAGCGATATTCCTGTATAAAACCCACGCTGACCACGATGGTCACAGCGACGGTGATGCTGACGGCGTCGTCCATGTTCCCCACCAGCACAGACGCACCGGCAGACACCAAAAGCAGAACTATCAACGGTTCCTGAAATTGTTTGAGGAAGCGCAACCATATTGGCTCGGGCTCCTCGTGGGGGATTTCGTTGGGGCCATAGTCACGTAACCTCGCGAGGGCTTCGGCAGGTGTGAGGCCATGTGTGAGGGATGTCTTGAGTCGGGAAGCAACTTCGGAGGGTGTGAGGTAGGAGTATTCTTCTGCGATGCTCTGTGACATGGTCTGTTAACGACCTGGGAAATCTACCGGCATTGCGGCGGAGACCTGGGTAGCCATACTCTTGACTGGGCTGATGTTATTCGTGATCCCGTCCGTGGTGAGGCGGACCAAGACCTCTTGATGTCTGGCGTTGCTGCTGGCGAGCGTAGCTCCCCGCCCTGCTGGTAGAGCGGCAAGGAGTCGCCATCCGCACTGCGTCTAAATCGATCCATGCCGGCGCTTGGGTCGAGGAGGAGAGTGAAGGGCTGGATGTCGGCGAAAGGAACCCCTAGGGGGAGAGGACCGGTCAACGGGGGGTCATGAACGGCTGCAGCCGCAGACAGCAGCCAGGGGAGTCAAGAAAGTTTGCCGTTGCGGCGGCGTGGCGGGAAGAAGGAGAAAAAAATCAAGTATTTTCGCAGTCTAATTAATACATCAGAAACGAAGAGACACCATTGCCAACAAGGCGGGCGTTGGTGTTTTCTTGAGGCGGCCGCAAGCGGGTTGGAGTGGGAGAGGCTGTGGTGTCAATGGCGACAATGGAGTGACGGTTCGGCGAGGAACGTGTTTTATTCCTGGTCGCAGTTGTTGGGCCCGCCGCTGCAGGCACAGGGGTCCAGTCCACGTCTGGAGACAAATGGGTGGGTCTCTTCCAGTCCGATGCCCCTGTTGACGGTAAAGTACACCGATACGGTAATTTACAACGATTCCGACATCCAACCTCGAGTCATCAACACACAACAAAAAAGACAACGACAAACGCGGATAGAAAACAAAGAAAATAAGGGATGTCCAATGCCCAAGATGGAAAGCACCCAATGGACATGCATCTGAATATCAGCACCCCAAAAATTCAAATAAACATTCCGAATTTCGCATGAACCACCGCCAACCCTGACCTCCAAATATTAGACTCGGAGCTCATCTCGACCAGATGAAGGCTCCTCATCTTGTCCATATACTTCCATCAAATGTCAAACATTCGACATATCTTAACAAGTCTCTCCTCAGATCTTTGTCGTAACGACTCATCCCAGAGTAGCTCTTCGTTTGCCAAACCGAAGATTGTCATCTCAGAGGCTCTCCAACCCACTCCAAAATGTCTTCAACCAAATCTCCTTCTCGTAGCGGCATCTTTGCTTGACCGGAGCAATGGCTCACTGGCTCTCTGGCAGGCATTGCCACCGGCACTTCTGGGCTTCCTAAGCCAACAGTGCAAAGGCCAGCGTCTGGCTAAGGCGGGATCGGTACTGGATTGCTTCCTCCTCATCCTCCGCTTCTTCGATTTCGGCTTCGGGTTCCGAAATGTGGTAGAGAAGCGTCGGCGGGTCCGTCTTATGATCAATCTTGAGGAAGACCAACGCCTCGGGAATCGTGAGGAGGCCATAGCTTGTGTGATTCCGGATCATGCAGTGGAAAGCCCTGGTGAGATCGTCTCCGGTTGCCCGTTCTGCCTCGTAGCGGGTGATTGCCTCGAATTCCTTGGATACGGGATTAGCCGCTTGGTTCGTCGCCTCCTAGGTGCCGGCGTCCATGGGCTGAAGGGCAAGGCGAAGCTGAGCGAGGGTGAGCTCGAGGGGTGTCCTGTTCATCTGGACGAGGGCGGTTGGCTCAGAAGCAAGCCCTCCGCCAAGGGGTGAGGAAGTTTGGTAATAAACTCTGAAGGTGCGACCCCGTGGAAATCCGTTGTGTAGGATGATGTGCTGTCGTCCCAAACCGAATTCGTCCTGAAATCTTTCGTCCTGGGCAAGAATGCAAAGGAAGCTGCTCACGGGGTACCAGTCTCCCTCGTTAATCATCGGGATGCTGACGCGGGACTGAACTCGGCTCCACAGAGTCTGTCCGACCATGAAGTACCAAGATTGGCTAGGAAATTGCCTGACGTCCATCCGGCACTTGAGGAACAGTCTGCGTTGGATCGAACGCTGGAGGTCGAGAAAATTCTCCCAGGGTCGAATCAGCGGCGGCTCTCGCTTTTCGAGCTTCGGCTCGGACCTGAGTCCTCGCACCACCCAGCGGTCCCTCTCGGCGAGCATGGAAAATGTCGGGCTGATCTGATTGTGGTGAGCTTCCAAGGCTCCTGGAAGCGTCGTCGAGAGCCTCCGCTCCCGATCCCTGGCGGCTTGCTTGATGGACTTCATCAATTGCTGCCAGTGGTCCGGCGTAGAAGAAGCCATCTTTTAGATCGAAGGATTCTGTCGAAAAGAATAGCGACAAGAGATATGGGTGTATATTGAAGGATTCTGTCGGAAAAAGGCATGAAGAGGGTCAGAAAAAGGGAAGTCGTGGCGAAAGTGAGCAGCGTAGAAGGAGGGGAACGGAGAGTTGTGAGGAGGGGAAGGATGGAACAGTCATCAATTGGGATGAATACTTACAGATCATCCAGAAATATCAAGGAATTGATGATTCTGTCGATCGAGCCAATTGAATGGTTCAAGAAATAGAGGTCTGTGGAGGAGGGAAGAAGAGAATGAGTGAGAGTGGTCAAGGAGTTGAGGTGTAAGTGATGTAAGAGTTCCCAATTTGGATAATACGCGACGGTACGTACCGTTCGTGTGTGGGTCCACCTCTCAACACGAACCTGGAAACACCAAGTCACGTGTTTGAGCATCCGACTGCCTGGCGGCTGGTGGGGCAACGGACCCTCTTTTCCTTGCCCCCAGCCTCTCGCATTTCTCGGGGGTTTCCTGATTTTGCGCTGCAGCAACACGACACATTCCTCATCTCCCGCTCCCGCTCCCGGACCTCAACGAATCTATTCGTTCCCCCCCCTCCATCATTCATCCATCATCAACCCTCCGTGGCGCAACCTCAACCCTGCCCCCGTTTCCCACCTTCTCTTTGTTAGCTTGCGTCCGCATCTGTCCCTGATGCTCATCGCACATTTCAGAGTTTTTCTTGTTGGCGATACGGACGGCCTTTTCGATTTGCGCGCGCTTCGACGCTCGGTCGCTGGTTTTTAGAACGCGCCGTTGCCAAATCAACACAACCCGCGTTCTGTTGTTGTTTACTTACTCGCATCGCCGTCGCCACGCTGTCGCGTCTTGTGGCCCTTAACAGGTGCCATCATCCTTTCTTGCTCCCGACGAATTGCCCTGATTGCTCCCGATCGCCATTGACGCGCCCATCTCGCTTTTCTCGCGTGTCCCGTCGTCGCCATGTTCTGGTCCGGGACACTGCTCAGTGCCACCGGCCCACTGGCCAAGGCATGGCTCTCCGCCAACCAAGAGCGCAAGATCTCAAAGATGCAGATCTTGCAGCACAACTTGCAAGACAGCGTCGACGCCATCATCGCTCCCAATGAGGCACCTCTCGCCCTCCGCCTGAGCGGCCAACTGCTGCTCGGCGTCGTCCGCATCTACAGCCGCAAGGCCCGCTACTTGCTTGACGACTGCAATGAGGCCCTCATCAAGCTCAAGATGGTATGATGCCCAACAGATCACGCGTTGGAGACAAGTTTACTAACCTGCGCAGGCTTTCCGCTCCACCGGAAGCAACGACATTCCTACCAACATGCAAGCCCCCACCAAGGAGTCGCTCATGCTTCCCGACACCATCACCCCCTATGACAACCTCGATTTGCTTCCCCCACCTAGCACCGACTTCCTCCAGTCGCAACTCGAAGACGTTACCGCCACCCCGGTGAGCAGCCGGAAGGCAGCCGTCCGCCCGAGCAATCGCGACATCAATCTTCAGGAGGACTTCAACAACAGCCAGTTCCTGCATGACAATCTCGGAGATGACGAGGAGCTTGGCCTGGCGAATGTGGACGACCTGGACCTCGAGCTTGATTTCGGTACTGACATCGATGATCGCCTGACGAAGCTCATGGACAAGAGTGTCGAAGTTGGTCGAGACGCGCCAGCCGCTCGCCCCGTCGAGGAGGATATGTTCAGTGAGCTGGATGTGGGCGGCCCAAACAAGGACCGCCATGTGCGCGAGCCCTCTCTCGGCCTCGATCTCGACTTTGGTGATGATGTTCGCATTGCCGACGCCGATGGCGACATCCAGATGGGCGATGATTTGCAGTTCAATGTCGACGAGTCTGCCATGCCTGGAGCCGCTGGTCCGGATATGAGTCGCGCACGTATCTCTGAGTCGCCTTTGTCTGATATCGATGAGGAGTTTGCCAAGGAGGTCGAGATGGAGTACAGCCGCCACATGAACACGGACATGTACGAACCCAACGACGACACGACGGTGGCCACTATCAAGGCCCCACAACGGCAGAAGAAGAAGAAGCTCCTGCAACCAGACGACCAGACGATGCTGTCCAATGCCCAGATCAAGGAACAGCAATCAAAACGCGACAACATCCTCAAGCCGAAGACGGTTCTTGCCCGTGACCCCTTGGTTTTGGATCTCACAAGCGTGCAGAAGCAGGGCGGCTTTGGAAAGAACATCATTTTTGGGAAGCGCAGCGGCGATTCTGCCCCCGAGTTGAAGGGTCTCTTGTCATTGACATCATTCCGGTTCAACGAGCTCAAGCGCAAGCGGAATGCCGGCGGTGCCGATGGCGACAGCGAGGATGAGAACCACGCCTCCAAGTCGCCTCGCCTGGACCTTCCTGAGGACGAGACCATGCATGGCGCCGACGGTACTATCGCCGGGAACCAGAGCATGGCCGCTGACGGCACCATGATCGACATCCCTGCCGACGACACTGCCATGTTCCACGGCGATGACGACACCGGCCGGCCAGGCTCCCGGGGCGGCGAGCCCGGCAGCCCCATGCCCGCCTTCGAAGACACCACCATGCCCATCGTCCACCCCGCCGACAGCGGACCCGTATCCGTCAGCACCACGCACGCCGTGCACATCCTGCGCGACCTGTTCGGTCCCGAAGCCGCCACCAACGCCGAGAAGCGCAAGCGCACCGCCGTCGTCTTCCAGGACCTCCTCCCCGAGGGCAAGACCACCAAGGCCGACGCCACCAAGATGTTCTTTGAGTGCCTCGTCCTCGCTACCAAGGACGCCATCAAGGTCGAGCAGCCCGAGGGCACGCTCGGCGGGCCGATCCGCGTGCGTGGCAAGCGCGGCCTCTGGGGCGAGTGGGCTGAGCGTGATGTCGGCGGTGACCTTGCACGCGAGCAGCAGCAACAACAAGAGACGAACCAACCTGAGCACGCCATTCAGAGCTCGTCGTCTGCCGTGGCTGTTGGCGCGTAAACTGGCTAATTTGCTGACGTTGAGGGGTCGTCGCTTGCTCTTTGAGATCGGCTAGGCTTTGCCTGGCCGCTTGTATCGCATAATATCTCTTCCTCGAGTCTCTTGTGGGCTGGCTGCATGTGGGAGTTCTGGCGTTCAGAGGCGGAAAGGTTTTTGTTGTTGTTTCTTTCGGGTTGGTTCTTGACTTGTCGAGTTTCGGCCGTCAAGACGACCGAGTGGCGTTTTGGCGTACCGGAAAGGAACAAGGAAATATTCGGCGGGGTCGGCTTTGCCTGCTGGGTGTGGAAGATACCATTTATTTCTTTTCAGCCTACCCTGCTGTTTACATACAGCACGGCTGGAGACTTTGAAGGATGGAAGAAATGCGGCGCAGCACACATAGGCTTTTTTGTTTGGTGGTGGATCCATATCCATGGTGGTGTTGGAGATATCATTTGCAAGGACATATGTGTTTGAGGGAGGGCTGCTGGGATGATTGGGCAGAGAGATAGCGCTTCGCGACTTTGCTGGATCCATCCGAGCGCTGTGTTGTAGGATATCGCTGCGCGAATAGGCAGGCTTTGTGTTCAGGCTGCGGCTGGTGGTAGTTTAGATAGCAGAAAGCGAAACAGCACGTCTACCGTGTAGGTTTAAGAGGCGGTTCCCGGGATGGCGATTCTGATGTATGTATTTTGTTGTGTCAATGTATGTACTGTACCTATACAGTTTTCTTGAGGAATATAGATTGGTGTGAGGATCAATGATACGGGCAGCGCGGGCTCCTTCGCCGAGCCCCTTCAGTCCCTCGTAATATGGAGTATGTCTGATACCAGAATTATACACACAATCAAACGCTTCCCAGTGTCTCATTCACTGACCGCCATGTGGTACTGTATGTACATCCGGTGCCAACATCACCAATGCCTCCGCCAAAGTCATTTCCCCTTCCGATTCCTAGTTGCTATTCTGCTCGTCCTCAATCCCGGAGTACTTGTTGATCCAACCCAGCACCTCGCGGTGCCAGACGAGCGAGTTCTCGGGCTTCAACACCCACTGTGATTGAGAGTAAAGTTAGCAAATAAGCAGCGGCTCGTAGCAAAGACGACGCTGTGAGCAGATCTTACGTGGTTCTCATCCGGAAACACGAGCAGCTTGCTCGGCACCTTCTTGGCTTGCAAGACGTTGAAGGCGGCGAGGCCCTCGGTCACGGGGAGGCGGTAGTCCAGCTCGCTGTGGATGATCTATATTATTGCAGTCAGCTCCGTCAGCAAAAACACTCTCCTCCCCTCTCCATGAATCGGACAAAACGGGATGAAATGAATAAAGGCATGCATACCAGCTCCGGAGTCGCCCACTCCCCGGCAAACCGCGCAGGATCAAACTTCTCGTACCCTGCGCGGTTCTCGTACAGGGTGCCCTTGAAGTCGTGGATGGGGAAGAAGAGCTCCTCGGTGCTCCACTGGTTGAGCGTGCTGAAGACGCCGTCGTGGCAGACGAGGGCCTTGAACTTGCGGCCAAGCGGGTGGCCTTGGATCCAGTCTGCCGTTCATCACATTACTCGGTTAGTATTACACCACTTCTCATCCATCCAGGCCAACCCCAATTTAGACTGAAAAGAGAGAAGAAGAAAAGGGGGGAGTTCTCACTAATCATAAACCCTCCATAACTCGCTCCCAACGCCACTGCCCGGCTCGTATCTACCTCGGGCATGTTCTTCTCAACATACTCAAAACACTTGACCAGATCCTCGTACGGCCGGCCGCCCCAGTCCCCGGCAATCGCGTCCTCCAGCGCCTGGCCGTACCCCGTGCTGCCCGTCGGGTTGGGACACACGACGACGTAGCCTTGCTCGGCGAACACGGCGGGGTTCCAGCGCGTCGACCAGGCGTCGAGCCACGCGTTTTGCGGGCCGCCGTGGATCAGCATGGCGAGGGGGTATTTTTTGGTCTTGTCGTACGTTGACGGGCGGATGACGTGCGCGTGGACGGTGTAGTCGCCTGCCCCGCCTCCGGGGAAGGTGATGGAGGAGATTTGCGAGCGGCAAAGGCCGAAGGATTTGCCCAGCTTGGAGGCAGACGAGACCACCTTCGGGGATGAAGATGGGGAGGAGATGGAGTAGCAGGAGTTGTCGATGAAGGAGGCGGTGGTGACCAGGAGTTGGTCTTGTTCTTCTTCAGAAGAGGAAGAAGAAGAAGAAGAGGCGAGGAGGTGGAAGGCGGCGACGCTGCCGTCGGTGGTTTCGACCACCTCCGGGAGGGCGGTCGCTTTTGCCGGGTCGGAGGGGAGCTGGAAGATCAGCCTGCGCCCGCGGTGCTCAGCCGAGACGAAAAGCTTGGAGTCGTCGGCGGACCAGACGATGCTTTCGGGGCGGGAGTCCCAACCCCCTTCGCCGTCCTCCGTGGCGTAGAACTCCTCGGTCTGGTCAGGCTGGCAGATGTCGCGCACCAGGATGATACGCGTCTTGTCCGACTCGTACTGCTTGCTGCGCATGCGAGTGAAGGCGACCTTGGTGCCGCAGTGAGAGAAGACGGGATTGTTGGAGTAGCCCTCCAGGCCGGGAGTTTTGACGATTTGCGGCGCGGGCGGTTCCGGTTCGGTGAAGGTCCTCAGGGGAATAAAGTACAGATCCGTCTTGGTGTAGATGGCCGGGTCGAGCTCGGGGTCTTTGGCCACGAAGACCAGGCCGGCAGGGCTGATGTCGAAGTCGGCAGTGTCGCCGAAGGGAGGGACAGGGGAGGAGAGCTTGGTCCCAGCCAGGGCGTTGGTAACGCTGTTTCCCAGCAGGACGAGCTTGCCGCTGTCTAGCCTGGCGAGGGCGCCATAGAAGATGGAGTGCCGCCTCTCCGAGTTCCAGGTATCCCAGTGGCGGACGAAGAGGCTGGTGTACACCTTGGCGCTGGACAGAGGCTTCTTGTCTGCCTCGGGGTTCACGAGCTTGCCCTCGGGGTTGACTAGGCCGGAGCAAGCCAGAGCGAAGGTCTCGTTGTGCAGCCTCTTCACCTTGAGGTCAGATAGCGGGGCGTTGACCTTGCCAGCTTCGTATGTCCTGTTCCCTGTCAATACAAACTACCTAGGGCCAATCATGAAGGACGTAACCAACTCGGACTCTCCGCGGCCAACGGTCTTCACAACGAAGGTGGTGCTTCCATCGCTCTCCGTCCTAAGATACAAGACGGTATTGTCGCCAACCCAGACCGGGGAGCCGGCGCCCGAGTTCTCAACGAGGAGCTCCGAGTTGCCCGTCTTGATGTCGAGGACCCGGATCTGAGACGTCTTCTCGTGATCGGTAAAGGAATATGTCGAGACCTGGATGTGGTCAGTGAGCTGCTTATTCTCTGCAATCCAGCGTCTATGATATGACTGACAGAGTACAGAATCAGCGTCCCCGAGGGATTCGGCACGCCGGGTGAGCGGCGGGGCGCCGATAGCATGACCTCAGGGGTAAATTTCATGGCGGTGACTGTCATGGTGGTGCTTGATGATGGCCTGGACAAACCACAAACTAAGTTGGTTACGCAAAGATACTCTTCCAATCCAGGACTGTCTACTGTTTAAACGGTTGAGTGTTCTTTGCAAAAATGTTGATTTACGTGAGCCTGATGTGTCACTGGCCACACTAGGTCGGTGAGGGGCGGGGGTGGCCGGTCAGCCCCGGACTGGATCCCCAGACCGCCCGGCCCCGCATCGGGCTCAAGATCAGGAAGCTCCCGGCATGTCAACAACCGGAATAGGAAGGAGACCAAACAAATGTGAACCACAAGGCGCAAACCGTTTTTGAGTCAGTCGGTTTCAAGTCATTTTCGGGCTAGTAGTAGTGATAGGTACTTTGGCTTGGGTAAAGGTCAAGTTCAAGGGTCTTCGAAACACCTGATGTGAGCCAATCTGGGAGATTCAATGGCTCCGAGTCCTGAAAGAGCATCCACTTAAAACTTTGTATACAACCTGGAACCTGCCTATAGACCTAGATACCTATTGTAGCACTCACAACATTACACCAACCATGGAAGTTATGGCACATATTCCTGGTTATTCCCTTAATATTACCGACGTTCGTCCAAACAAACCTATCAACTCCCAATTCTCTTGTGTTAGTCAAGCCCAGATGTAAGTGGCCTCTCTTAGGAGGCGAAAACTCCCAGATATCTATGCGCCGTAGCCCATCCTGAACGCCGTCCCAAAACGCCAATTCTTGTACATCAAAACCAACACCAACTCCTCCAAATATCAAAACCCCCAAGCGCTCACTTCCTCGCTCCGAAATTCGTCCTCGCCTTCTTTGCTTCCCTGCCATCCGTCTCGCTGTCTTCCGCCCCCGGACCATGTTTCTTGCCCTTCTTTGACGCGCCACCACCACCCGTCCTGCCTCCTCCTGCACCGGCAGCAGCACCACTACTATTCGGCGTGGGGGCGCCCGAAGGACCGTCTTTCTCTCGTCCGGCAAAACTGCTCGAGACTGGTGTTGGGGCGTGGCTTGCTGGCGTGGAGGCGGGGGTTTGAGAGTCTTGCTGTTGTTGTTGAGAAGAGCCATGTCAGCGCTCGTTTTGTATTCGGCGGCAGGAATGGGTTTAGTTAGGAATGCGGCGAGAGTGTATGGTCGACCGCCCTTGAAAACCAGACAGCCGAGCAGAAAAGGGTGAAAGCACATACCGCATTCGCGGGGTTATAACTTATCGAGCTCCGCGAGAATACCCTATTCTGGTCCGTCATGCTGGCCTTCCTCCTCTGCGCGGCCGCCGCCGTGCCGCCCTTGATGTAGGCATCAAACCCCGTGATGATGTTCCCCGCCGGCGTGGATTCGAGATACTCGGTCTCTTTGGCGAGGATGAGTTCTTCGACGTTGGCCTGTCGCGCAGCGCACTGATTAGAACAACCGTCCTTTTGATTGTCTCGAAATAAAAGGACTGTAAAAACACACCAGCTTCTTCTCCAACTGCTTCCTCTTGAAGATGAGTTCCTTCAAATGCTGCCTCTGTTTTTCGTAGTACGGGATGCCCGCGGCCGAGGAGTTGGCGGTGTCGCCGCTCGAGGCGTTTTCTGAAGTTGCTTCTGTCATTTCGAGGTCTGGGTCTGTTGAATGGCTCAGGTCGCACCGCTGTGGTTGTTGAGTCCAAGTTCAAAGAAAGCTCAAAAGAGATGGGAGACGCGGCAATCGCGTCGCCACAAGCCGCCAAGAATGAATTGCCGCCCTGCCGCTGCCGCCTTGTACAACCCTAACCCTCAACAGGATCTCCCAACGCACTGAGACGGGCTACAGAGCAACTTGCAACAAAGGCCATGTTGTATACCTACATCTACAGGTCTATGTGGGATTCTAGATGATGGCTTTTTTCAACCCTCCAGTTTGGTACCAACGGCAAGGGTTTTGTAGGAGACAAACCGTCTTTCTCCAAGATCCGGGCCTTTCGTCAACTCTCATGCCAAGCCTTCCGATCCGGGATCCACCTTGGTCCGGTTCCGAACTGGACCCCGCCGAAACAAAGGCCAGCAATGCAATGCGCCGCTCACTTGCGATTTCAAGCACCGCTGACGGCATGGGCACAGCTCCATCCCGTCCGTTGTCCAACCCATCCCACATTTGTGCAACGCCACTGGGGGGAAGCATGTTCTGCCGGGCGCTGTATGACGGGGTCCGATGATTGGGTTGCGGTAAAATTCCAGGGCGATGCTTGCGAAATAATTCCCTTCGCCTCATCCCATCAAAAGCAACATCCAAAGAATATATTTCAACAACGCGAGACCTGTCTTGTTCTGGATTGATCGACGACCTGCCAGGCCCCTGCCCGTGCCTGTTCAGGACCAGAAACACAACATAGTTGTTATCTGATCCAACAACATCATCTCATCACCACAGAGCTCAATAATTTTAGCTATCCCGAACTACCCTGGATGATTTTCGAGCCTCATAACCACAGGCCCTGCTTCCCAGAACAGAGCTAGCCCCCCAAGATGGAAAGCATTCAGCTTGCCCAGATGCTCGCCGACCTGAGCGATCTGGATGCAGCTGTAAGTTGGACATACAAGTCTTGGAACATCTCCAACCTCCCAGAACCAACAACTAATCATCACACACAGCAGGATTCCCGCGCCGCCAAAGCCTTGGTCACTGCTAACCGACGGGCCTCCCATCCTCTTGACGCCACCACCGAGAAAGAGGTTACTGCGCGACCCGCGGGGCCCTCATCCGATGGCTCTGCGGGTTCCTCGATCCTGTCGAGGACCACAACGCCAGCCAAGTTCGACAAGCTTGGCCGGCGGATTCTTACCCCTCCGCATACCAGGTCCAACTCGGCGTATGGATCAATCCCGGGGACTCCCAGGCGGGATTCTGATGTAAGTGGCCCTAACCCTTTTTTACAAGCAACTTACATAGGGAGGGGATGTGGCTAACAATGTTTTGTCTCAATAACAGGGAGAAGAAGATGTCGACCGCGCCAACACGCTCATGGCCCTCTACGAGCTCCGAGCCAAGCTCAAGGACCAGGAAAGCAGCCGGAACTTAAGCAAGTTACGCGAGAAGATTGCTGCTCTAAGCGCGAGACAGCAGATGGGTGGGGAGAGAAGGGAGGGGGATGGGAGGGCTAAATATATCTACCCAAAGTCCTCGTGATCGATTCCCTTGTTCCGTCCTCCAGGAACTGAGAACGAGGCGCGGGAGAAGGGTCAGCTTGGGATCGGGACTCTCGGCTAAACTGGGCAAGCCTGGATTGGTCTTCGAAACGACTCAGCCTTTGGATTGCATTGTTCTTGATTCATATTTGACTTGGGCGTCGCAGGATATCATGGCAGAGGAAACAGGGCGGGCGTTATGGTGTTTGTTTGCTGGGTCCACCACTGAATATACCGACCAACCTAGGTATAGCATCCAAATCATGGGTTTGTCGAGTTGGCTTCTCGACCTGCTTAGATACCTAGGCATACAAAGAGCTTGGGAGTATAAAAGTTACTTGGTATCTGATGGGGATACAGACTCCTTGCTGACAAGTCGACCAACAACAATCCCAAGTGCCTGTTTGTTTCTGCCAGTGTTAAGCTTGTGGAATCGTCAAGGAAAATGCCTCACACTTCAGGTCCGGGACCGTCATTCTGGAAAAATCTGAGAGGCGGCATGGATATTGACAAGTGTGCCACACCAAATCTGTCTGTTGTAAATGCAAGTGGCCAAAATGTAGCCATGGCCCGGATGATGATATGTCCCCCGCATCAGCTCCAGACCCAGCGATGGGATTCCCTTGGTGGGGTGCAGCGAATGCGGGAGCGGGAGCAGGACCCACCTTGCCGAGGACCCATCGCCAGTCTTGGCATGTTTCGTTTTCCGCCAAGATTCCATGGCTCGAAACTTGGAAGCTCTGCGCTCGCAAACAACCCAGAACAACTGCGAGAGCTTCCATCTCACCACATCACCACTTCAAGTCGTAATCCGGCTCAACATCCTCGTTGGACACCCTGAACACCATAACGCCTGAATTCAACAACTACATTGTTTGCCGGCTCGAGTCACCGCATTGACTCGCCATACCCGCCAAAATGGCCACCGGCGTCGACGCGAAGCTCCTCAAGAGCACCAAGTTTCCTCCCGAGTTCAACCAGAAGGTGGACATGCAGAAGGTCAATGTCCAGGTTATGAAGAAGTCAGTTCCTCCTGAGACACAATAGTATCAAGTGAGGGAGGGGTAGCATGTGCTGACTTGAGACAACCCGACAGATGGATCGCAAAGCGAATCACCGAAATCCTGGGGAGCGAGGACGACGTCGTCATCGAGATGCTCTTTGCCCTGGTCGAGGGCAGTCGATATGTCTGTAGCCTCCCACCCCCGTCATCACCTAATTGACCTCGCACCTCGACCGCCGCTTACTGACAGCTCGATGATGCAGCCCGACATCAAATCCATCCAGATCCAACTCACAGGATTCCTCGACAAGGACACGCCGGCCTTTTGCAAAGAACTGTGGAAGCTCTTGTTGAGCGCGCAGAATAGCCCGCAAGGCGTGCCAAAGGAGCTTTTGGAGGCGAAGAAGTTGGAATTGATGCAGGAAAAGGTGGGAAAATCCATACTCTCCAATCCTTGGACTCAACATCGGCTGACACCCTCCCCAGCTCGAAGCAGATAAGGCCGCCGAGGAAGCCCGCCAACGACGAGAGGAACTCGAACGCCAACGCGGTAGGGGCGGTCGCGGAGGGGGTCCCATGCGAGGCGACTCATGGCGTGGTGGTCGCGATGACAGAGATCGTGGGTTTGGGCGGGGAAGGTCCCGTTCGCCTCCACGCTTCCGCGACCGAGGCCGTGGTGGACCGCGCGGCGGCGGTGGATGGACTCGAGACACTTATGTTCCCCGTGGAAGCTCGCCACCCCGTCGCGGGGGAGGACGTCGCGATGACAGACGCCGTCGTTCGCCATCGAGGTCCCGGTCTCGTACCCGCTCCCTGTCTCCCCGGTCGTCGCGGTCACGGACGCGGTCACGTTCTCGCGGTGATAGCATGGATCGGAGCCCCCGCTCTTCCCCCCGATCACCCAGCCCACCATCCCGGAGACGCGGCGGCAGGTCTCGGTCTCGAACGCCCGTGTCACGTCGGGATGTGGGCAAGCGTCGGCGCTCGCGCCGCAGCCCCTCTCGCTCTGTGTCGTCGGACAGGAGCTCCCGGTCGCCCAAGCGCCGTCGTTATTCGAGGTCGCGCAGCCGTAGCCGTGGCGGCCGCGGTCGGAGTCGCAGCCGGAGCGCGAGCTTTAGTGACAGTCGCAGCCGGTCCAGGACGCCGCCGCGTCGCGGCGGTTACAGTCGATCGGTGTCCATGTCGTCATCGCGGTATTCGCGGTCGCGCAGCCGCACGCCTCCGCCGCGCAGGTCCCGGCGTGACAGCAGGAGCAGGAGCACTTCGCGCGGGTCGGACAGGCGCCGGAGCAGGACTAGGACCAGAAGCAGGAGCAGGGGCAGGGATAGGTCGCGCAGCGGAAGCCGTAGCGTGAGCCCGGCTAGCTCGTACGGCAGCCGTCGTCGATCGTCGTCGTCGCGCAGCCGCAGCCGCAGCCGGACTCCTGTTAGGAGGCGAAGTCGCAGCCCTCGCCGAGCCCGGGGCGGGAGGTCCAGGAGCGGATCCAGGAACCGGAGGGGATCTTCTGAATCTTCGTATTCTAGCACTGGACGGAACAGATCGGCTGATGGTTCAGGGGCTGAAGACAGACCGAGATCGTCCCGTGATAGTCATGACAACCCAGCGGCGGCCTCGAACCAGAAACAGGTATGTCTTGGTGTTGGTAGTGTACCAGAATTAAAGGGCGAGGTGGCTGACTGACTGGGTTGGTGGTCTGCTACAGGATGATCCAAAATCAGCCATGCAGCTCCGCGAGAAGGAGCTTAAGGAGAAAATCAAGCAGATGAGATCCTCGAAGAGCGGAGACAACCACATTGAGGCTAACTAGGCTTGAAGCTCTCTGTTGTTGCCTTATTCTTCTTTCTACGGTGGACGACGGCATTATCATCATCGTCATCCTCGTCCAGATTAGCTCACTTGGTGTTGGTGGACGAACGCCGCTGCGGTGTGGTCGCACTGGAATCAGGCCAGGCAGGTGGTTCACTAGCTCCTGACACCCTCTCCCTCTTCTTTCTCTCGTCAATATTATTTCTGGCTCTCACGAAGGCGTATGCTATTTCAGATGCTCGATTTGCAAGAGGTGGATGGCTTGGGAGGTTATAAAGCTTGACTTTTCTACGAGATTGTTTGCTCAGTACGTAGTAATTTATCTTGTTTCCTAGAGTCGTCGATGAATGTTGGCGCGTTCAGGCTTTGCCAGTGGTGTGTTGATGATCCCTGAATGGGTCGAAGAGCTGCTTGCATGTTCAGAATCATCCAAATGTTGTTGTCCAAGGAGAGGTACGGAGTTGGGACAGATCCGTGTCCTGTATGGAACTGAGTAAACAATAAACAGCCCGCAGATGTCTGAATTTCATAGGTATAGCGTCATCCCGCTCCAGGTCCAGCATTTCAATTCTCACATGCAAAACATGCTCATCCGTAGGTACTCCGTATCCGACTTCGCTTCTACCCGGAGGCTGGGGGCTAACCCTTGATGTTTGGTAGCATTCCGCTCGGTAAAGCTCCACGAAACTGCAACTACACCTCCCAATAATATCCAACAGCCCAATTTCTCACCGGCATCTGAGTCGGCCGGTGTGACCCTTGCAACACTAAAGTCGTTCTCATCTGTGCAAGTTGGTCAGAGAGAGCTTCTCGTGGTTCAGGGGCCGAATGGGATTGTCTTGTTGATACATGCTAGGAAACGAAGACTTGATCCTAGCATTGAGCAAGTTAAACAGTTAACAACTTTAGATATCTGATATGCTTCATCCACTGTCATCCTGCTCCAGTACAACCAAGCCCCGCGGAACTGCAACAACACCCTCCCCCTTATTATAACTAAGTGGGAGACCTAGTTTGGTCATGCTGCCCATCGGACCTATTCTCGTGACTCGATCCGTTCTGTTCATGCCTCTCATGCTGCTCATCAGGTTGGTTTTCATCAGTCTGTTCATGCGACTGACTTTGTTCATCGGACCCATCTTGGCCATTCTGCCCATCAGATTCATACTCGTCGGGGCCACACCCCCTCGAAGGGGGCTCGAGCTGCGCCTTGATTTTCTTTGTGTATTTTTCCAGGCCAGCTACGCTGCCGAAGTCCGTGACGAGTCGGGCAGCGCTGTCGTCGTCGCTCTCGCTCTTTGGGAAGTAAAGCTGGTGCATCAGCATGGGGGTGATCTTGCTCTTCCATGGAGGGACATCCTCGCGGTGTCTGTAGATCCAGCCGATGACGAGGATGAAGAATACGCTGGACATCACCGTGCCAACGAGGGGCAAGGCTATCCAAGGCCAGCGGACGGTGATGAACAACACCGAATCAACAATCCTCCCTGTCACAGTCGCCGGGTTCGAGAAGTTGGATCGAAGCTGATCCGTCATGCTGTCGACCATGGCATAGATTGGCGTAGTCAGGTTTCCCTTGCGGAAAGCAGAGCCCAAGCCGCTCGGTGCTGGCGCATGCGCGCTGCCATCGTAAATATTTCCGACAAAACGGTCAGAGGTCAGGAGCAACTCAATTGCAGCCAGGTCATAGGTACGGACACCAAGCCGAGGCAAACCTTCCTGAACGAACTCAGCATCGTACCAAGGGCTGTTGTAATCATCCGTGGGGAAGAAGAGGGTGACGTTGCCCGGTTGAAGAGGCACCGTCTCTTTCCGGCCAAAGGACAGTTTGCCGCCCGAGGCTACTGCGTCAGTGTAACGATAGGCGGCGAGGTGGATGTCGCACTCGACGATCTCCATGTCGGTGTAGGGATTGGAGATCACGTAGCCGGGAACATTGGTGCGCAGAGCCGCGACGCGGACAATGGCGGTGCCCATGAGCGGTTTGGTGATATTCACAATTTGATTGCTCTCTCCATCCACAGTCTGATACCAAACAAAACCACGTCCTTCGGTGGTGTTCAAAAGGGGGATAGCTCCAAGGCTGACAGCAATGCGCCAATTGCCCTTTTCATACATCCCGCTCAGCTGGACGCCGCCGGGCGTCGTCAAGTTCATCTCGTTGGGGTCTATCCAGCCGACCTTCTCTAGTCCAAAGTCGTTAAAGCCTATATACCATGGGTTGTCGTTCCAGACTCCGGTGGCGTTGCCGTGGGCATCAAGTGTAGCGTTAGTGACATCAGCGCAGGTAGCGGTAAAGCCGAGCGAGACATAGCTTCCTGGCCATTCGCACACCGATGGGCAGTCGAAGACCGGCGTCGTCCCTAGGTTGAACAGTCCTTTGTAGATTGCACCCTGCATTTCGACGTCGGTCGTTATATCTACCAAGACAGGTCGTCAGGCATGTGCTCAAATCGGCAGCACAAAAGCAGAACCAAACTTTACCACAAGGGTCAAATGTGATGTGGCGAACGCCGTACAACTCACATACCTCGAATGCCAAAGGGGGAGTTTCCATCTGGCTGAGCGCCGCCGTTATAGAAGTGGGTCAGCCCGAAGACAGCAGTAGAGTTGTCGATGAAGACGTCTCGAGGAGTCAACTCGACAAGTTGCTGGATGAAAGTGCCATAGCCCAACGATGTGATAATGAAGATAGCCCCTAATGTTGCCAGCGACGGAAACCGCATGAAGATGAACCAGAGCGAGCCGACCGTTCCGCGGCTGGCTTCCTCGATCAAATCCAGGTCATCCAGCCTTCGGGGCCTCCTCAAAACGTGCAGCCATTTATACTGGCTGAGACAAGTCCCGACAGCGGCGACGGCAGCAGCTCTTGAAGCTGTTGACAGGACTGCGAGGATGGCTGGAAAGCTTAGGGGAAAAGTCCAGTCGCTCAGGGGTTTGTTGTTGTAACGCAGAAGGAGGTATATGATCCAGACCATTGACAACAGGGAAATCAACATTTGGACGATTTCCATAGTCCAACCCCATGGTGGACTCTCTCGTTTTCTGCGTCGGTCATCGGAATGGTGTACAGACTTCGGACGGAACTGAGTAGATGCTGGCATTCTTCTGTCTTCGTTTTTCGACAAGCTGAAGATGGAATGCCCACATCCGCCGTGCCTGAGTCGACCACTGCGATGAAGAGGCATACAACCACCTGACGTATATGCTGATGGAGGTCGTGATTCCGTTCTTGACTTGAGCTCAGTTGCCTTCGCTACTCCTCCGCCTCGATTTAAGTGTATTATACTATACATTGGGTATATCAGGCATCAAGAACAGCCACGAGGCTGGGAACATTGTGTAACCAAGCGCTACGAGAGGCACTAATATTCTGGAAGGGCTGAGGATACCACCATCATCGCCAACATGGTTGACAATCTCTAAAAATGATCCAACAGGTGTGACAACCGGGTCGATTGCTTGACGTGAATGGTCAAGTTGAGATTTCAGCCGCCTTGACCAGATGCAACTACATGGCACAGGCACCAGCTGATGCATGGTGAGAAGCAAAAATGGGTGAGGCTCGCTCCCAACCACACGCACGCTTAGGGTGTTAGCAGCCCACGGAGTGCATACAAACAAAACTTTGATTTACAAACGCCGGCGATGTGGCTGTGGCTGTGTTTGCAGAGACATCCCGTGCGTCCCTCTGATTTTTGCTTGCGGCTCCGATGGATTTAATTAAGGCTGGTACTTCGCACTACCTGGTACCTTCCAGTTGGATTTGACGACAGGACAGGGCAGAGGTTTCTCGTTCCAAGTTGTATATGCATACAAACATAGGTCATCAAGCTTCCCGGGTTGTACTCAACAAAGTTGCATAGTTGAAGTCTATGGGATGCACATCCCTCTCCGAGCAAAAGGATAAGCTCCTTGGGCAGGGGCTCCCTCGGCTCTAGACCCACTTCCCCAGATGTTGCGGGGAGGTGAGACTCTCCACCTTCAATACTACCCCTGGCTCGGGCGGGTCTCGAAGAGCGGGAGGAGGTGAGATTGGAAACGTCGGCCGAGCCGGGCTTCCGTAGCCGAAGTTGAAACGCAAGCTCCCGGCCTATCTCCGTGTCGTGCCAGCGGAATTACTGTGTGACCATCAGATATCTCATCAGCTCAACGGCTGGACATTGGAATTGAGTGGTGTTGGTCGTACAGAACCAACTCAAATTCCCTGCCCGGACCAAGACATTCACAGTACATCCCACCCGTCAGCGCGGGAAGGGCTGTCAAGATGTTCATCCTTCGACGAGGAATGGCGACGCTCTCGTCGCTGGCCTCGCTCAAGCGGGCCGGGAAGGTGGTTTGCATCGGCCGGAACTATGCGTTCGTGAAATTCCCTCTCATCATGTTCACAGCGTAAAGCCGCTAACCCTTCCCCCAGTGACCACATCACCGAGCTCAACAGCGCCCGGCCCAAGCAGCCCTTCTTCTTCCAAAAGCCCACCTCTTCCATCCTGCTGCCGGGGGAGGGCCCTGTCCTCCGCCCCAAGGGCGTCGACGTCCACCATGAGGTCGAGCTCGCCCTGATCCTGGGCAAGCGGGTGCGCGATCTTGATCCGCAGGATGAGCAGGGCGCGTTGGACGCTATTGAGAGTGAGTCGGCTCCCCTGAAGAGCCAGTCACTTCACCAAATTGACGCTGACACACAAAAACCAGGCTACGCCCTCAGCATCGACATGACGGCGCGCAACGTTCAAAACGAAGCCAAAAAGAAGGGTCTGCCATGGGACATCAGCAAGGGGTTCGACACGTTCCTGCCCCTCTCGGCGCCCATCCCGAAATCCGCCATCCCGGACCCACATGACATCGAGCTGTACCTGAAGGTCAACGACAGGGTGGCCCAGCAGGATTCGACGCAGCTGATGCTCTTCCGCATCCCGCGGATTCTGGGCGACATCTCCAGGGTCATGACCCTCGAGCCGGGGGATATCGTGCTGACGGGCACGCCGAAGGGGGTTGGGCCGGTGGTTCCGGGGGATGTGATTCGCGCCGGCATCAGGGTTGGAGGAAAAGAGCTGGAGGAGGCCAAGTTGGAAGTGAAGGTGGAGGAGTCGCCGAGGGCGTATGAGTATCGCGAGACGTGAACTACAAGCTTGACATACACAGTCCAAGGAGTGCAAAGGGTGGAGGGGAAAAGGAAGTCAATGAGAGACCACCATCCATGCATGGCCTGCGATCTGTTAGGTTCATCGGGTGATCGTAATGCCGGCCTGAGGCTTCACGACGTCCTCCCACCTGCTGGCAACTGGCAGTATATGTATCTGGTCCGCATTGTCCACCGTCAACAAGCCTCCTCTCAATGGCCACATACCCGAGTGTGGCCGAGCGGTATTGAGAGGAGGCCCTAGATTCGCCAGGCACGCCCACGCCGTAAATCGAAAACGTTCTGGGTTCGACCCCCAGACGCGTCGAAGTAAAAACCATCTCGGGGGTTTTTCGTAACCATTCCACCTCTACTCGACCGGCGCGGGAGTAGGGCTGGGGGTGAGCTTTTTGTGTTGTTTTTGTTTACTTTTTTCCTTTTCCATTTTTGATCACCATCCTGTGAGATGGTCATGGATGAATCTAGACTCACTCTCAATGTTTGATGCCATCACCACACAGAACCTTCACTCACATCCGCATTCCCTCCCACCACATGATCCAACCCGTTGAACCCTCCCTTCCCTCCTCATTCCAAATTTGGATCCTTAATCGATCCCTCCCTCGGCTTCCAATCCGCAATCTCGCCGCACTTCTTGCACCTCCTCGCCTCCTCATCCTCCCTAAACTTTTCCACGGCCTCCTTGATCTGCGTTCCCAAATCCGTGCAGTGAAACGCCGCCTCGTGGACGATCGCCCTGCAGTCCTCGCGCGCGCAGTACCACCGCATGCGGTCCACGCTTCCCTCGGGCCGGCGCTGCTCCAGCACGATGCCGACCGTGTTGGCGAAGCGCACGGGGTTGTGCGGCGTGTTGCCAGGCAGCAGGAACATGTCGCCTTCGCGGATGATGATGTCGCGGAACTGGCCGTCGTCGACGACCTTGAGCAGCATGGCGCCTTTGTATTGGTAGAACCATTCCGGAGTCTGGTTGATGTGGTAGTCGGTGCGGGCGTTGGGGCCGCCGACGATCTAGGGGGAAAGAAAAATAAATGAATTAGTGAATGGGGATGGGGAGGATATGAGGAGAAGGGGAGAGGAGTGAAATACCATAACGGTGAAATCTTCATTGTAGACGCAGTAGTTGTTGATTGGGGGTTTGAGGAGATGAGAGTTCTCCTCGAGCCTGGGGTTGTGATTAGTCTTGAGTCAGAGACAGACGTAATGGTCAGACAGAGTTGCGTACCACTTGGGCAGGTTGATGGGCGGAGCGAGCATGTTGGGGATGGACACTCAGATGTGAGTGAGTTGTGAGATTCTCGGACACAAGATTGAAGCAGATGGATGTTCTTGAGATTGATGGTTGTTCAGTTCCAGGTTACTATGAGCGGATTATTACAAACAAGTTCAGTTCATGATGGTCCGGTGAGGGTGTCATCCCCGCAATCGGCGGCAGTTCGGGCGGTTCGGGAAATAGTCGAACGATGGTCTTCACTTCAACCAATTGTGACACATCAGACGGTGAAAACGGTATAACTTAGCTTAGTAATCTACTTGGCTTATGGCTTATTTTCCTCATTCCAGAGAGTCTTTCTGGACTTCGGAGCTTTCTCTTATCGAGAGACTTAAGATGGGTTAAAAGAGAATGAAAGTGGCCCTCAGACGTCATTCAACGGTCAGTTCAGACCGGAATGGCCCCTCACTGTGAGACATGGTGGGGCCTGCCTGATTTGGCTACCACAGCACCTCCCAGCACCCCCGGCTCCGAGCCAAGCCAGCGTTTCAGCCGGACCTGGAGTCTTGGCAGAAGTTGATCAGGACACCTCACTCACCCAGCCTCTTGCATCAAAACATCCAACTCACCAACTCACACTCTCTCATCATACTACACTACAAGACAATAGAATCTTTCAATTGAGTGCCTGTAATTAGCTGCTGGCCTCCCTCGTTTCCATCGCCTTCACAACAGCACCTATCGAACCCAACTCCCCTCCAACAGCATGGACCACTCCTCCCACGACCACCACGACCACCATGACCACCACCAAATGATGATGGACCACTCCGGCCACGGTGACATGGGCGGCGGAGGCCACATGTGCAACATGAATGTCTGTTCCCATTTCTCTCCGTTACCCAATCTCAAATCACTAAATAAAATAAATAGATGCTCTTCACCTGGGACACCACCGACCTCTGCATCGTCTTCCGCCAGTGGCACATCTCGTCCACCTTTGGCCTCCTGGTCTCCCTCGTTGCCGTTGTGGTCATCTGCGCCGGCTACGAGGCTCTGCGCGAGGGGATTCGACGGTATGATGCCGCCCTGGCGAGGAGGGTGGAGACGGCGCCGCGTAAGTTTACTCTTTCAATACTATCAACTCACTGCCGTCCATACTACCACCCCTGAACTACACTCGTTGATCGTTCTTTACTTCCATCACAAGAAACCCCCCCTTGCTAAGATTACTCCCTCTCCGAGTTCCCCAATCCCACACCCCCGAGCCTCGCTACTCCGATCAAGATAATCATGAAAATGAAAATGAAAACGAACCTGCTACTGAACCCACCCACCCTCTTCTCCCGTCCACAGGCCACAGCAGGGAACTCATCTACCGCCGCGCCCACGTCACCAAGGCGGTGCTGTACGGCATCCAGAACTTTTACGCCTTCATGATTATGTGAGTTTCCCTCCCTGTCTCATAAACCACAAAGCCTGGATGGATGGGGGGTGTCTGACAAGTGGCTGTTTTTGTTGCTGCCCAACGCCAGGCTCATTTTCATGACCTACAACGGCTGGGTCATGCTCGCCGTCTCGTTCGGCGCCGGGATTGGGTACCTGGTCTTTGGCGGGAGCACGCCGGTCACGAAGGAGACTGCGTGCCACTGAGTCTAACTCTACGGTATGAAGTATCTGGGAGGTCTCGAGTATGTTGGTAAGGAGGCTGGAAGGAAACAACCATCCAAACACATCAAGTTGGTGAATATACCCCCAACAATGGAAAACATTACACCCCATCTATTTAGCAGCATGGTATACCCCATCTATAAGTACCCAACCCCAGGTATCTCCCTCCCAAATCGTAATAAGCTCTCCTAAAGCCCCTAGTTACTACATCTTACTCTCCCCCCTTCCCTCCTTTGACGACGCTCTCCTCTGCCTCTCCTCCTCCATCACCTCCTTGGCCCGCTTCACGTCCTCCGCCGTCAGCGTGCTCCCGGGCCTCTTCTTCTCGCCCAGCCGCCCGATCTTGGCCAACGCCTCAATCATTTCCTCATCCCCAAAATGATTGTTGTGCTCAAACTCGGGTGGATGGCCGTACGCGATGGTGGCGGCGTCGACGAGGATGCGTGCCGTCATGCCCCAGACTTTGTAACGCGTCTCGTTGTTGTTGTTTTCGGGAGTTTCGGGGGTGGTAGTTTCGCTGCCGTTTGGAGGGAGAGAGGCGGCGCAAGTGCCCGTGGTCAGAGCTTTGGCGGGCTTGACCACGCGCTGGTTGTTGACGGGCACGTAAAAGAAGTGCATCCGCCAGGGGGTGTCGTTCCAGGTTGTCCTGATTATTGGTCAGATAATTGAGTTCAAGGTCATGTTGTGAGGGTGACAGCCGTAGTGTTGGACAGAGGAGGAGGAGCAGAAGAAAAAGAAAACAAAGAACCTACCAGCTACCCTCGTACCACTTCCCCGGCGGCAGCGGCCTGCCCCCCGCCGGCGGCTCGTCCTCGGCTTTGAGAAAGTTGTGAAACGGCGCCGAGAAAACAGCCGCCACCTCCTTCGCGTCGAGGCGGGGCATGAGGGATGGTTCGGTTGCCGGTGTTTGCTGTTGAGATGAAGAAGCTGAGGACGATGGGGGTGGTGATGAGCCCTTTGTCGGGGCGGGTGGTGATTGAGGTGCTGCTTCCTTTGATGCTGGTGGTGGTGCTGGTGATGATGAGGAGGAGGACGCAGGTTGCGAGGATGATGATGAGGAGGAAGCTGATGATGACGGCACACGCCTAGGCGAAGGCACCCCGTCTCCCGTATGCAGCAGGGCGACGCACGGCCGGACCACCAGCTCGGTGCGCGCCAGGCTCATGGGCAGGTAGCAGAGGTGCTCGATGCGGAAGGGAGGGGGGAGCTTGCTGTCGTCCATGGGCAGGCCGATTTCTTCGTAAGCCTCGCGGCGGGCGATTTGGTCTGGCACGGCGTTAGTATTTCAGTAAGTTCAGGAAATGGTGAGCGGGATAAGGAGGTGATTTGCTCACAGGGTGATTCATCTAGGCTATCTGCCTTGCCTCCGGGGAGGGCAGCGTGTCCTGTTGATCGAGGTCAGCATCAATAGCTACTGCGAGCGAGCAGTCATGCAGCATAGCCCCATGCCCGATCAGCCCGTGATACCGAGAGTCAAACAAAAAGGGAGGCGCACCAGAAAAACTGCGCAAACTGGCCGCGCGCATGGTGATGACCACACGCAAATCGCCACGCCGGTCCGCATACAAGAGCAGCAGCACGGCGGCGCGGCGGCTCAGGGGAAGGCGGTCCCATAGCGGGAAGGGCGGCGGTTTGTAGGCGCGCAGCCGGGCGACGGCGGCCTGGTGGATGATGTGAGTTAGCATGAGTGTCTTTTCAAAGGGTTGGTCTGAGAATAGGGAATATGTTGTGAGTGAAATGCTCACCGCAGATCTAGCATTCAAAGGGGCCATGTCGTGGACATGCCAGTAGGATGTGGCCTCTTCCTCGTCGGGTGTCTCTTGTTGTTGGTTGTCAGAGTCTGACTCGGAGTGGGACTCGGTTTGATGGTCGTCGTCGTCGTCGTCGTCGTCGTCGTCAACCTCTTCTTGGTCTTGAATGTCTTTGGGTACTAGAGGAGGAGGTGGAAGGGCGGTGTGTGGCTGGGGGGTGTCTTGAATACTTATAATACCCTGGATCTGGAGGACGGTGTGGATGGCTTCTGGATCCCGCGCCACGCCAACGACTCCCACGTTTTCTTGTGCTTGTACCTGCGCCAGCACCTGTGTGTCCACGGCCACGTTCTCGACCACGGGGGCTGCACTCATTATTTTTTTGGTGTTTGCCTGTTGGCTTGGGACGGCGGTGTGAGATAAAAGAATAAAAACCTGTATGTACAGCCAGACACTGAATAGACTTCCCAATGTACCTAGGTAAAACAAGTCATGTGCTCGACCTTTCTCCAACCTTGGGAAGTTTAAGGTTGGCCGAGAAGCCGACGCCGCGCAGCCGGGTCGATGGGGTCCTCGGAACCGGAAAACGCACCCCGGGCCACTGACCGTCAGCCTCAGGCCCCCAAATACCGGCCGGGTCCTAGCCCGTTGTGACTGTGGGGCTCCTCCGATTGGGCTGCAGCCTGCAGATGCTGGTGGCGGACGGGAACACCACCCAACTGGAAAATGACGTGGTCAGCCATGAGTGCAGAACCGGCAGAAGAATTGGGGGATGAGTACAAAATGTTGAAGTATTGACCGATCATCGGACTGGGATTGCAGAAACTACCAGCAAGGGGTTTGTAAGTGAGCGGTGCTATGTCCGGCAATCTCCGAATGCCATCACTACGGAGTACTTAGTATGCCTGTCATTTCCAGTACCTATC
Source organism: Mycothermus thermophilus (assembly GCF_041956435.1). Lineage (NCBI taxonomy): Eukaryota > Fungi > Ascomycota > Sordariomycetes > Sordariales > Chaetomiaceae > Mycothermus > Mycothermus thermophilus. The sequence continues at coordinate 4,530,272 of NW_027191427.1, forward strand.
ATACCCAAAGAAACAGTAACATGTTTTTCTAACTTTTGCTAGTTTACATAGGTATATAAGAAAAACAAAGCAAGTACTTTTCACGTTGCCCCAACCAACAGGACTATAGCATGTAATGTCCACAATGTAGGCAATCATTCGCAATCAGAGATTCCCTCCTCCCTCCTCCCTACCTCACCTCCATCACAACTTCGAACTCCTCCTCCGTTCACCACCTCCCGTCATCCCCGACCCATTCCAAGCCGTCCTTGGGGCAACCACACCCGGCCCACCTTTCACATTCCCATCAGGACTCAAAACCACCGCGTTACCCCAAACCGACCCATCCCCTTCTCTCCCTGCCCAAAACGATTCAACCTCAACACCAACACCACCCCCAACCACAGGAGATGATGGTGGTGGTGTCATCACAATAGGAGAAAGCAGCACAGAAGGATCATCAGACCCAGTAACCCTCCTCCCGTCCCCCAGCACGCGTATGCTGCTCTTCAGCTGCTTCCTCCTCCTCCTCTCCTCCCCGCCGGCCGCGGCGTTTGCCGCCGCCGAAGCGAGGCTGGCGGCAGATCTGTTGAGGAACGCAACGGCCGCGGTGGCGAGTTCGGTGGTTTTTGCGGCGGTTTTGGAGGCGAGGGCGGTGAGTTCGGATCCTCCTCCTGATGGTTTGGTGGGTTTGTTGTTGTTCTGGGGTGGTGGTCGTTGTTGGTGTTGTTGGTCTTGTTCGTTTGGCGTCGAGGAGGTTTGGGCTGCGGAGGAGTTGGGGAGGGGATAGTGGTGGATCATGATATTCCGCCTGTCATGGTAGGGATGAAGGAAGCCGTGGTGATGATGAAGATGGCGATGGCTATCGGACACTATCATAGCATGGTCCGAAAACGCCCCTTGCGGCCGGGACGGCGATACGGGTGTATTGAACGGCATTTGCGCACTGCTAGTGCTGCCGCTACCACCACCGGTCGGCCGGGGCGGGCTGCTCGGCGTGCTGGACGACGACCAACGGAATACCCTGGCCATGAGCGAGCTTCGGCGGCCATTACTGCGGCGGGGAGAGGTCGCCTCGTCCGAGAGCCCGGTTCCGGCGGTGACTGTGGCGCCGATGTCGCTTGACATGGAGATGGAGATGGGGATGGACCGGTCCGTTTCGGGCGTGCGGGTTCCGGGCCGTTGGAAGAGGCGGTGATGGGCTGGGTTCTTGGGTGGTAATGCTGGTGATCGGGTTATTTCCTGGCTGGTGTTGATGTTCAGGTTGATGGGCCGCAACAGCATCTCCGAGACCAGGCGCATTGTTGGGTCAGGCTTGCTTTGTTGCGCCGCCAGCGGGTCTTGTCGCGCGAGTTCCCGCGCCGCTTCGTGGTACAGGTACGGGTCTGGGCCTGACTCGCTGGATATGTGACTCAGCCTATCGAAGCATGGAGAGAGAGGAGAGCGGGTGAACTCTCGACTCATGTTCGAGTGTCGGGGAGACCAGGACCCGGGTCGTTCGGGTCTGCGACTGGGACGGCGTGGTGGCCCTGAAGTAGATTGAGGGATGCTGAGAGCCGGGACTGAGTTATGGGCGTGGAAGCGATCCAGGTGGGAGCCTCCAGGCGAATCTTGTTGGTCAACCGCTGCATCATCCCCGTCCCCATTTGGTTCTCCATACTCCGCCTGGCAGCGCCGAGCTGAGATTCCAAAGGTAAACTCGAGGCCTGTAAGTTCGCGCAGTTTCTTCTCCGAGTTGTGCCCGGTTGGTGACGTTTCCCGAAATCTCGGAACGTCCTCTAGCCCGGTGAGTTGATGCACCTTATAGGAGGACTTGGCCTGCGGTGACAAGACAATGGCAGGCACGTCTCGTGCCCCATTCTCGACTTGAAGCCTCAGGTTATTCCTCTTCTTCTTTCTCTTGAGATGGGTGTTTGGCTCGTAAACGGTTCTATCTTCCTCTCTGTCCTGTCCCAGCCCTTGATGGCTCAGGCCGCTGTCTTCGCGCTGGCAGATGGCCACCTCTGATGTATCCAAGGCCGCTTCGTCATCCTCGCTGGACGCTCCAGAGTATTGTTCGGATGGCGACAGCTTATCCGGACCCGTCATGTGCCTGCGAGGAGGAGGAGGGGTGAGACTATTATCATACGAAGTGCCAGACTGGCTCTCGCCGAACGTCGAGTTGGAGTCACCAATGCTCTCGGAGGTCATGGCGAGCTGCGATCGTGCTGTGTGAGTTCCGATCAAACCGGCGAACGGTCGAGACAATCCAGAAGTATTTCGAAGACGGGCTCTCGAGGAACTTTACATCGAGTCCTGACTCGACCCGGCAGGGGGATGGCTGAACCTGTCTGTCGGGTCAGGGGCCGAGACAAAGAACATGCTGCCGAAAAGCCGGACCGACTCCTCGCTTTGTCGCAATCCTCCCCGCGACAAACGATCCCCAATCACGCGCTGACGTGGTTTCTTTCTTCCGCGCGTGCAGGCCAGGTTGTCTTTGAGCACCTTGGAAGGCCGATGATGGTCGGAATCCAGCAAAGAGCATGGCTCGATGAGAGAACCTTCTTGAACACACCACATATGATTTATGTCTTGGATGAATAGGAGCTTCGAAATTGCCATCGGATCATGGAGAAAAAGGACCACTCAAGTTCCATGTGGTCTATAACATCATATTAGTCTAATCCGGTATTGTCTGTGTCGAAATCATGCCCCATACCTCTATCGACTCTTTTATTCCAAGCGCCACCCATGCAATACGCCAGGACCGTCAAACAAATAATCATACCACACAACATGCCCGGCCCATCATATACTCGTAGTAAACGCCACAAGCCCGTCCCACTCAGTCTTCATCCCGATACTTGTTCCCTTGAAAATCACCCAGCAACACCAGGTCGTCCAAGCCCATTCCCATGCCCGAGTTGCGGATCCATTCCGTCTCGACGCGGAAGAAGATCCACACCCAGCGTCTAAAAACCTCCAGGAACTGAAGCAAAAATATCGAACTCTCAAAATCACTAAAGTGATCCATGGTCGAGCTGAGCTTGATCATCCATGTACACCGTAACATGACGTCCATGACAATAACTGCGTAGTACACACCCGGCTTGTGCACTAGCAATGGCTGGCGCAGGCCGTATGGATGGTCGGGGGAGTTCCGGTCCTTGGAAAAGAGAGTCAGGTCCCAATCCTTGGCCACGTCCCAGTACCAGCTGTAGAGGGAATTGACTAGGCAGGCCAAGACCCAGGCGCGGAACAAGCCCGGGGACCCGTCCTTCTTGTTCCGCAACATGGCGCCGAGGATGATGACGGGAAATGCCGAGGAGTATTTTGCCGCGTTTGCCAGATGCTGGCCACCCCATCCCGTAGCCGGAGAATACGGGGCGCGGCGGACGCGCACGTACTCGATCAGGCACTGACGCAGACGGATGGCGCTGGGGACGGCCATGATCAATGGCACGACGACGGCACCGCCGCAGCCGCGATCTGGACGAGCGGTGGCGGACCCGTCCTGGCCGTCGAAGAGGAACATGCAGATGCAGACAAATAGGTCGGCCAGAACCTTGGCGTAGCTGGTCAAGACATCAGCCAGCAGGATATCCCCAAACTTGCCATCCTTGACCTCTGCGAGGCCGCCAACGCTAATGCGACGCAAAATCCATAGAAGACGGCTGCGGCCGGTGTGGGAGACGGAGAGGCGGCGGAGGGGCGCGATGAACAGGACGGCCAGGAGGAGCAGGTTGGTCATGGGGATCCAGTCGTACTCGATGACGCGGACGGGGTCGCGGCGGGTGACGAGCCAGAAGAGAAGGATGGAGGCGCCTGAGGTGAGCGTGAGGAAGGAGGCCAGACGGTAGGTCGACTGGTGGTGCGAGAGCTGCGCCGAGTTGGAGCGGCCCGGGTAGCGGATCAGGGCGGGGACGTCGATGCGGCGAAGGTGGAGGAAGTGCAGATTGATACCCCAGCCCCAGACGGCTGCGAGGGGGTTAGTAAAGTAGTCTCTTTGCACATAGTTGGTCCATCAACCGCCGTACCAAGAATGATGATGAAGGCGACCCTGTAGGGCAGGGGAAAGGTCAGGCTGAACGAGTCGAGCTGGTGCTCGACGGCAGGATCACCGTCCATTGCGCCGGATGGGTGCGCCGGATGGCGGCATCAGGAGGTTTGTCGGGGAGGAACAAGAAGGGAGTTATTAGATGTTGAAAGACCGCGTCCAACGGCGAGGAGAGTTCTCGAACGGAAATTCGACAAGTTGGAGAGCGGAAAGTTGAAGTGGCCCCTTATCGATTTCTCGAATCCACCCCTGTCTACCACAAATTGGGGACTCTGGTCGTGTCCCGGTCTGGAAACAACGTCAGCCCCACGCATTTCCCATCCCGGCGCTGCGTTGGGCTGGATCCACTCAGCAGTGTCCCTCTGCGGGCGGCCACCCCTGCATCCTTGCCTGGATTGTTCCGAGGTCCAGGCCGCATGTGCTTGCAGCACAGCTGCTTTGCCGAACCGCCCATCAACAACATCCGAACAACATCACAACATCAACGCGACGGCCTCAACACAACCACGAGGGAGACAGCATCATCAACAACAACCAATTCATACACGATCGCAATTCATCGCCCATCCAATCTCTCCACAATGTCAACCCAACCACCCCCCTCCAAACCACCGCCGCCGCTCACCTCTTCTCCGTACCCCTTCGCCGCCGCTCCGGACATCATTCGCGCTCACCAAAAAGACGCCTACTTCCAAGGCGTCCTCACCAACCAGCTCAGCGATCTGTACCGCCGTCTGCGCGGCGCCCGCTCTGCCCATGCCTGGGCCACCGAAATCCGCACCTTTGCTGACGCCCTCTACCTGTGCCTGACCACCTTGATCGGCAACCGCACCCTCGGCGAGGAGTACTGCGACCTGGTCCAAGTCGAGGCGCCTTCCCACCCCATCTTCCCTCCAACCAAACCACCATCGCAACCGCCATCCAACGACACCACCTCCAATGCCGAACAAATAGTAGGAGGAGGAGAAGGCGGCCCCTACCTCCCCACCATCTCCCGGCGGGCAGGCTACATCCTCACCTCGGTGCTGCTCCCCTACCTCGCGCACCGCACGCTCCCCTCGTTCCGCTCCCTCCTGCGCAAACTGATCCGCGCCCGCCTGGCGACCCTCACCCGCCAGGGGCGCGACGAAGCCCGCGACAAATCCGGCCGGCCCAGCGCCGAGTACCGCGTCCTGCGCTACCTGCTGACCCACCTCGTCCCCTTAACCAGCGGCGCGCACATCCGCGCCATCGCGCTCGCCGCCTTCTACTTCACCGGCGCCTACTACGAGCTGAGCAAGCGGGTGTGGGGCCTGCGCTACGTCTTCACCACACGCAAGGCCGTCGAGGGCCATCCCGCGGGCCAGGTCGGCGCCGGACGCGGCGGGTACGAGGTCCTCGGCGTCTTGTTGGTTGTGCAGATGCTGGTGCGCGGGTGGATGCACATCCGCCGGGAGCTATCCTCCGCCAACAAAGCCGGCGCGGTAAACCCCGACGCCGAGGAAGAAGATGAAGACGGAGGGATGTACACCCACCGCGGCATGTTCGGTCCCGCCGTCGACGTCAGCCTGGACGAGAACATGTACACCAGCAACAACGAGCTCCTCGACGGGCAAGGCGACGCTGCAGGAAACTCGGGCCAGCGCAGCCTGGCGGAAATCGGCGCCATGGCGCACACGCCCGTGCCCAAGGCCGGCAGGGCACGGTACGATTTGGCACAGGGCAAGGACGTGATGGGGTGGATGAAGGGCGACCAGCAGCGCAAGTGCACGCTGTGTCTGGAGGAGATGAAGGACCCGGCCGCGACGCAGTGCGGCCACGTCTTCTGCTGGGCGTGTATCGGGGATTGGGTCAGGGAGAAGCCCGAGTGTCCGCTGTGTAGGAGGGGGGTCATGGCGCAACATATTTTGCCCTTGAGGTCGATTTGATGTTTGTTTCTTCGGTCAATCAGTGGGTGTATCGGACATATGGGACAAGGCAGCGAGGTTTGGATGTATCAATTAATGACGAGGTTTTGGTGTCAACTTGGGTACAATAAATAAGATTTCTTTCTCCATTAGGTACAACTCTCAGACCCAAGCAGATGGCGACGAGCAACTTCGTTAAGAAAGCTAATGGAATTCCTCGAACACACCACCTCGTAGTTGTACTCATACAATACACTGAACACATTTCAAGAAGAGAAAACTGAATCGTACACTGCATCCATCAACGTCCCACCCAGAAAACTCAACAATGGCGAGGCGGTATCCGTCAAGGAGACGCCCTCCATCATCCCGAGTTCTCGGACTGTCGTCAGAAGGAGAACAGAGACGAAAAACAAGGCAGAACAGACCCTGCTGTTCGTTCCTCCGTTAGAAGAGAAAAAACGGAGACAAACAGACAGAAAGCCACACGGACAAAAGAAAGCGAGCGCAGGAAGAGCTTAAACTAGCAGAAGAAAATAGTAAAATAACCGAGGTGAGTCTGCGGACTTTGCACCTCGGACGAAAAGAAAAGTCAGAGAAAAACAACATCAGAGAAAGAAAAGAGAGAAAAAAAATGAAACTCAAACCCTCGTGCTCCGTCCCAAAACATAACACAAAGGTATCATAGACACAACAAGAAAAATGAACGAAACACATGCCACATGCTTACATGCCATCATTACCACCAACCCCCAACCAAACCCCGACCAAGCCAAATGCCGTATCCCCATTACCCCCTTTTCCCAATGCACAACACCCGAAAACCCAGGCAATCCAAGCAACTCCTGATTGCTACCCCCTCTCAAGAATCGAGGGTGAACAGGACAATCTCACCCCTCTCGTTCCTCTTCATCCTCAACGATTTCCACAACTCCTTCTCTTCCACAACCTTATTCACACTTGTCCCCGAGGCGCTCCTCTCGCGGTGGTAGCGCTTCAGCGCTTTGTTCACGCTGCAGCCGCGTTCGCTCTCGGGTCCCTTGTTGACGAAGCTGAGGAAATGTTCCGCAGGCGGTTTGTAAACGATGAGCGCCCCAGAATCGCCATCCTTGTTGCCGTCCTTGGACACAGGCCGGAACTCGAGGAGCTTGGGCTGCTTCGGAGCCTCAAGGGTCTTGGTGTGGCTGCTGCTGGTCTTCTTCTTTTTCGGCTTGGATGACGGCGACGTGTTGGACTTGTGCTGGGTCTTGGCGCGCTTCTTGGAGGACGACGACGACTTGTGTTTGCCGCTGTTTCCGGAGATCATGGCCATGATGCTGGTGCCGATCGAATCGCTGGGCCGGCTGGACCGGTGGTGCTTAGACTTGGACTTCTTCAGGGGGCTAGCGGGCGTCTCAGCCTCGGGGGCGTCGTACGAATCCGGTGACGGAGGGAAGACGGTGGACTTGGACATCATCCGGCTCAACCCTCCTGTGAGTCCAGTGTGGAGAACCGGCGGAGCATCCGTCATGTCGACGTCGATGTGCAGGTCCCGTTTCCGCTTCTTGTCCTTCTTGCCGCTGCTTTCCTTGCCAGTGTCCTTTACTATCCTCCGAACCTCCTTGGGAGCAGGGGTCTCAAAGTTGGTTGCGGGTGCGGAACCGTTGCTATTACCGTTGCTGTTGCCGTACTGGACCACGGCGGTGTCGTCTGCCGGGTCATCCGCCATGCCGTTCGCCTCTGGGTCGAACCGCACAAGCTGGTTGTTTTCATTCGGTTGGGGAACGGCAGCGGCCGTCGCGGGAAGCGAAACATGCGATGCGGTTGGCGTCGGGTTGTTGACAAGGAAGTCGAAGACGTTTGGCATCGTCGGGACAGCCGGCGGAGGAGTCGGGGCTTCGGGCAGGCGGTTGACGGGCTGGTTCTCCTCGTCGTCGTCGTCCTCAGATTCAAGTTGGCCAGGCACCTGGAACTTGCGCCAGTCCTCGAAATCGTCATTGGCGTCCTCGACGTATGCTGGATGGGCTACCATGGCGTCGGAAGTTGGCTGTTTGTTTTGAGCTTGGGTCTGGGTCTGGGTCTTGTCCTGGCTCTGCGCGGGGGTGGATTGTTGAGCGGGCTTCTGGGCCTTGTTGTTTTTCTTCTCACGATATAGAGCGCCTTGATACTTCTGAGCCTCGGAAATGCAACTCTGGGCAGCTTTGTCAGTGGGGTCAGGTCTCGGAGGAGATCCAACTAAGTTGACCTACCGTATGCGACCGGTATTCAGTGCCGGGGAAGTAGGTCATGCAATCGATGCAGGTGAAAGTAGCGCCGCGACAACGATTTCGGTGCGGGTCGAGCTTCTTCTTGGTTAAGACGTCGCCGCACGCCTGGAGTCAAGATGCAAAGGCACAAGGGTCAGATGATGTTGCTCGAGTTGAAACATAATTCGATCTCGCGAGGGGCAGAGCATATGGTATGGCGGGCCTCATGTGCAAGAAGAGGAAACAGAGAAAGGTGTGGGCAGGAGACAGGGCGAAGGGAGGATCGACTTGATCAGACACGGAGGGGTGTGCGGGACAGAGGGGTGGTGCGCCAGGGTGTGACCCGCTGGCCGTGTCCCGTGTAAGTGGTGGGTGGGAGCGCGGGCGCGTGTGATGTCAGGTAAGGTAAAATTGATCTCCGGTTGGAGTGGTCATGGGGAGGGGTGGCAGCCGAAGAAGGGCGACGGCGGGGTGGGAAGGCTGGCCGGGCAGATGGTCTGGGGAACACATTCCGGGGCACTGCAGCGCAGGGTTTCCCATGGAAGGAATGTGACTGTCTTTGTCTTCCTCACCCGAGCACAATGCTCGGCCATGGAGCCCCCGAATTCCCAGCATAAACGACGCAAACAGAGACAACCAACTCACCTCGCACGAAAAGGACACCATGATGATGGCAGGGCGGGAGTATCCAAACCCCCGGATTGTCCCAATTGGGTGTGTTGTCGTTGACCGGAACTGCCAAGAGTCGGACTCAGCACTCTGCTTCCGACTCGATCAGAGCGAATTGCCCGGTCTGGGTGATAATATTGGAAGACCGGAACTGCGAGCTGGCTGTGGCTGCGGCTCGGAATGTGTGTGAGTGAGCAGCGATGGTGGGGTTGAGCTTCGGTAGGAACTGAGGAAGGCTGCGCACCAGGCTGGGGTTCCGGATGACGAGAGAGAGAAAAATTGGAAGAGAAGAGAGAGAAAAGTGGGAATCCGGGGCCGCAGGGCTCAGCACCCGAACGGGGCTGCGGGTGGTGGGTGGTGAGTGAAGTGGTCGCGGCGCGGAGCCTCTGCTAGCCTTTGGGCACGAATGAGAGAGGTTGAAGCTGACGAGCAGACGGGACTCGGCGGCGGCGGCGGCGGCGGAACTGGGGAACTTGGAAGCAGGTCCCAGAAGATACCAGAGGATAGCGTCCGGCAGTCCGGTGCTAGCTTTCCAGCGTCGGTGTTATCCCCCGCAGGGATCCGATCAGGTGGTGAGGAGGTCGTGTAGTGTAGGTAGTGTATGCGCGAGAGTGGGTGACTTGCAGAAATTTTCAGGTAGTCCAGGTAGGTGGCAGGCCTAAGAAAAAGTTGAGGTCTGGCGATGATTTTGGTTGGAGAGTTTTGGGCGCCGATGCATGTTTGGATGGGAAAAGGTCCACCACAACAGAGCCCACTGCAACCCACTTTCCCACTTTCTGCAGCTTTGTGTTCGGGTCACTTCCAGGTTGCTTGTGCGTGGTCGCGGCTTCTCACGAGCCACACAGCCCCTCCTTCCTGTCTTGTTGTGCAGTTCCCTTCCCCTGGGCAACCCTGGCAACAACCCTGGAGCGGGCTGGAAACCCTGGCAACCCGCCCACCTGGATGACAGCCCGCGGCGCAAGCCGTCCCTCAGGTCCCGATTTGGACATCAGACCAGGGGCGGACGCTCGGACCAACCCTGTCAGCCCAGTCGACAACCAATCAGAATCCTGAGAACGGACAAATTGTGGGTCCCAGCTGCGCCTTGGATGGTGGGGTTGGTGTGGCACAACCCTGATGCGAAACCCCGAAACCTGCCTGAGGCGCGCTCTCGTCCTCAGGTCGTCGACTCCCTCCTCGTGCTTGGTTCCGTTGGTCGCGAGATGCAGGAGAGCGCGCGCGATCCTCCCCCGCTTCCCAATTTAGAGAAGGCAGAGCCAATGCCGACATGCGATGCTGCTCGATGTCTGCCGTGTGTCTGCCGCGGTCGCATCCTTCTCAGTCGCGACGGGATGCGACTCGAGAAAAGCAAGACTTGGGACGGGCTCGAGCGCAACTGAGAAGCATGCAACTCTCGAATTGGATCACCAGATGGATTAGGTCGAGTGGCATGAACATGACCACTCCACTCCATCACCATCAGTCATCATCATCGGGTTCTGGGCCCGTCCGTATCTGCCCCGCTTGGATGCATCAGTCCTGCTCCTTGCTCCTTGCTTGCTGCTTGCTGCTTGCTGCTCGATCTGGACAAACCAGCGCTAGTCAGGAACGCGCAGCCAGCACTGCACAGGACTGGACTGCTCGACGCAGCTTGGATCTCTGGGCCTGACCTTATGCAAGACCACGGCGACCACGGAGACCAGGACGAATCACCATGACCCGAGAGCTTCCAGAGCGTTTCAGGAGACTTATCACCCTCGTCGCACCCTCGTTGCCGCGCATTGCAACAGGATCGTCGCATTTCCATTCGCTGCGCCCTGAGGGCTTCCGCTGGCATGCTGCTTACGCCGAACCTTGGAAGTGGAAGAAGCCAATCCTCCTCCTGTGTTTCATGGGGTTCCCGTTTTGGACCTCTTTCCAGCTCGTCGGTTGCTCAATGCTCCTCGAAGCCAGTCAGCATCAGACAGTCAGCACCAGTCGGGCGTAGACGACTGACGACGACAATACAGAGTATTATTGTGGGCTGAGCAAGCCTGCACGAGGCCGTCCAATGCCAGGTTCCCATGTGGCTTTCTCGACTTTCGCCTGCTCCCGTCATGCCTGAATGAGGGAAATTCTTCCTCGGTCGAAAGGCTGCTTGGCCCGAGTTGAGGTTGGACGAGAAAGCAATGAGTTGGCAGCTGGTTTCCTGTCTTGGTGTGTGTGCATGACCATTGACAATTCCTTGAATTATAGTCCCTCTCCAAGTTGATCAAAGCAGTCCTCGGTCATTGGACTTGGTGTGTCCGTGGCCGAGTCCAATGTCGATAGTACATACCTAAGCATCGGTCAATCGGTTCCTAATCGTCAAGTGTCGGCCCGGCGCAGATGGAAGCTCCGCGATTTGACCTCCCCAGATTGATTAACATCCATTACATCATCGATGCTCGCTCCCGTCGGCATCCAGGCCATCTTCAATCTCCACTTCTGCATATGCATTAACGTTGCCGTAATTGCCCATCTCGAGGCCGCATAGTGTGTGAGATAGAGTGATGTTTAACACCAAGTGATTGCAGGCACAAGGCCTTTGGCGCTGGGGCAACCTTGTCTCGTTGTGCTAGGGGCTCCGCACTCCCTCAACATCCAATCCACGCAGACTCCCCGCCAAACTGACGCCAAACTGACACCACCAAAAAAGACGCCGAAACCAGCGAACCTCGTCCTGGTCTAGCAACGGAGCAGCTCAGGAGCCCATCTCTCATCATCCTAATCCCACTGATTCCACTGTAACTGAGCGCCTCAGGTCCCTCTCTTTGCGCCAGCTTTGCAGGCTGCCCACCGCAGGCCTTCCATTTTTTTGCCAACAAATCCGGAACTCCGTCTTATCCCCTGGCTAGACCAGGCACGCCAGACCCAGACCAGACAAGACAAGACTCCATCCATCACCGCCTCTTTTCTCTCTTCTTTCTCTTCCTCTTCCTCTCCTCCTCCTCCTGCTCCGCCATGCCCGAGCCGGAGTCGTCGTCGTCGGCCTCGAATCCCCTTCTGGCGCGGACTGTCTCGTTGTTGAGCAGTGCAGCAAGCTACTTGCGCTTGCCTGCCTTAGCTTCAACTGTATGCCCCGACACCTCTGCATCCCATCCTCCCACCCAGTGGTGCCTGAGTGGCTGCGTCGCCAACCTCGCCGGCTCGTTCAGGGGGCAAGTTTGGCCGCTTTGTTTCCCTTTTACTGCTCCACGGATCGCTAACCGCGTATCTCAAACTTGTAGGGGATCGTTGCCGTCTTGACCGCCCTCCTTTACTTCAAACAAAAGTACCTACCCACTCGCCTCCGTCATCCCGATCCCCTGTTCTAACTCCGGCCCTTCCGCAGGACCCTCATCTACCCATCCCACATCCCGGCCAACGCGCGAACCGACGTTCCCCGCCCGTCCCAGTTCAACTTCAAAGACTATGAGGAGCTCATCATCCCGACGAGCGACGGCGAGAAGCTGTCGGCCTTCTACATCCGCGGACCCCGCGGCGGGCCCAACTCCAAGGTGACGGTCCTCATGTTCCACGGCAACGCGGGAAACATCGGCCACCGCCTGCCCATCGCCCGCATGCTCATCGCCCACGCCGGCTGCAACGTCTTCATGCTCGAGTACCGCGGCTACGGCATTTCGACGGGCCAACCCGACGAGTCCGGCTTGAATATTGACGCCCAGACCGCGCTGGACTATCTTCGCGACCGCGCCGAGACGAGGGATCACAAGATTATTGTTTATGGTCAGAGCCTGGGCGGTGCTGTTGGTATTCGTCTGGTCGCAAAGAACCAGGGCTCTGGGAGTATCGCTGGGCTGATCCTTGAGAACACATTCCTGAGCATGCGCAAACTGAGTATGCCCGGCTTACCCGATCTTGGTTCAAAAAACGCTTCATGAGGTGCCGTGGAATTAACACTTGTCGCATCCAGTTCCCCAAATCATGCCGCCCACAAAGTACCTCGCCTACCTGTGCCACCAAGTCTGGCCGAGCGACTCTCTGATCCCGACCATCCGGGTCCCGACGCTGTTCCTCAGCGGTTTGCAGGACGAGATCGTCCCGTGTGTGCCATCTCCAACTTGTTATTCCTCCACCAGGCAGCCTTGCTGACGATGACGTAATATAGACCGAGCCACATGAAGAAACTCCACGAGCTGTGCAAAGCCCCCGTCAAGGTCTGGAAGGCTTTCCCCGCCGGCGACCACAACTCGAGCGTTGTCGAGCCGGGCTACTTTGAGGCCATTGCCGAGTTTATCGACAGCATCCAGACCGGGAAAGGGGAGAAGAAGGAGTAATTGTCCGGGTCTAGACGTTGATTCTACTTCGCTAGCTGCTTGTCTGAGACATGCGCCGATCGATGATATATCGGGGATCATTGGAGATGGTGTGAATGAGGATATTATATTCTGAGGGAGACGACGGGGATATCGGGAGTTAATACGATAAAGGGGCATGAATGGAGAGGAACTTGTGTTGAACCGCATACGCATATTTGATACCCATATGCATATTAATAGAGAAGCAATGAGGTTGATGAGTGACGAAATGAACTGGATGTCCAGGTAAATTGATGGATGAGTGATGTCTGGGTCAACATGATTCTTTATTCCCAAAGTCTCAAGTAGCCATCGTGTCTGGTCTCGTTACATTCAAATTCACATCCCCTTCAGTCTCGACATGATGTCGTCTTATGAGACAAGATAGTAGAAATCAACCGGCTTCCTCTTTGCCCTCTGACGCACCAATCCGCCGTACAAAGTCAAACTCGGGTATCTCGACGTATTCTTGGTCGTAACTGTTGGTCCACCAACACTTGGAGCTCATGGGCAACCAAATCTCGAGCTTGGCTCCGCGCTCCTGCATCACCGCGTTCAGCTTTTCGGCTGACCGCTCGGACCACCACTGCTCCTCCCAGTCATGGACCGTCTCCTTGACCTCGAGTACCAGCGACCGCAGCCGGGGCGCGTGCATGGGCTTGCGCGATTCGAAGAAGATGGCGAGCTCGTCCAGGCGGGAATTGGCGAATCCAACCTGTAGAGGGTGGAAGTCAAAGGCTTCCTGAGTGATGTCGCCGACCATCCTGACATACAGGTGGGTGATGTTGGCGAAGGGCTCGAGGACTTCCTCGAGCATCTCGACGCTGAGCGTGTGCTCGAGGATGGTCAGGTGCGTGACGTTGGGGAGGGTGACGCCGAGGATGCCCTCGCCGTAGTAGAAGGGGTTCCATGCGATCTCGTCGTAATCCACCTCGTCCAAGTCCTCCTCGCTCTCGACGTCCTGCTGCCGCTCCGTCTGCTCGTCCCCGTCCTGTTCCTCTGTCTGATCATCATCATCATCATCACCCTCGTACTCCTCGTCCTCCTCATGCTCTTTCACCTGCCCCACCTGCTCCTCGTGTCCCTCTTCATGCTCCCTGTTTCCCTCAACCTCCTGCTCCGTCTTCTGCTGTTCCTGGAGCCCCTGCTTCTCGTCATGCTCCTCCTTCTGCTCATGCTGCAGCTTTTTCCTCCTCCTCTTCTTCTTCAACTTCAACTCCTGCAGAAGCTCCTGCAGCTCATCCTCCTCTTGCGACGCTGGCTGTGTCATGCTTTGCTGGTCCCCCTCTCCGGATTCTCCCTCCTCCTCTTCTTCTTTTTCCAAGTCCGCCTCCTCTTCATCCGAGTCCTCCGAGTCCTCCGATCCCTCCGAATCACTCGAGTTCTCTTCCGAGTCATCACAGTCCTCATCGTCCGTATTGTCGTCCCCTGTCGCTGCGGTAGCACGCTTCTCCTCCACCCACAACCCTTCCTTTTTCAACAATTCCTCCTCATCCCTCATCGCTTTTCTCGTTGGCGAATAAGGATAGAAATACCAATGCTCGGTAGGGTACTCCAGCGTCACCTTTTCCAGCGTCTCCCTGTGCGCAGCAAACATCAGCCGCCTCACGCCCCTCTTCAGATCCAGCACGCTGCCGTCCGGAAACAAATAAACCTCTCTCAACCGCGACAGCGACCGGGGCTTGCAGAACCGAAAGCCGACGTGATGATCCACCGGCGCGACCAGCATCTCCAGGTCGGGGAGCATGCTGACCAGGAACGCCACGTACAAATCGTACTTGCCCCTCAAAAAATGCTCAAACCGCGTCAGCAGCTCCGCCGTCTGCCGCACCTCGAGCCCGTAGTCCCAGTCCACCACCCACACCTCCTTCTCGTCGCACGTGCTCAGGTACTCCTGCCTCTTGGCCTCGTACGCGCTCCGCAGCGCCTCGTCCTCCCACACCCCGCGCTTCTCGGCCGGGTCGTTCTCGTCCGGCTCCCGCGTGCGGCCGTCGAGCCGCAGCGAGCGCGCGTACCGCCCCAGCTCCGGGCGCGCGGCCAGCGTGCGCGCCAGCCGCCACCAGTCCTTGGCCGGGACGAGGTGGTGGTACAGGTGCGGCAGGGCGATGGTGTGCAGGCGCCGCGAGGCGAGGCAGAGGGATCGCAGCGTCGCTTGGCGCTGCCGCGAGCATAGGAAGGGAAGCGGCTTCTCCTTGATGCCGGGGGCCCACTTGCTCCAGTGCACGGGGCAGTCGAGGGTGTGGTCGTTGGGTAAGTGGTCACCGCACAGGAGGGACGCGATGGAGTCGAGGAGCTCGGTGGGGAGGTCGTGGATGGTTGTTGGTGGTGGCATGGTGGGCGGTGGTGGTGGTTGTTGTGGTGATGGCGATGAGTTGTGAAGGGGATGGAGGTTGGATGGATGGATACACGATGAAGGGAACTGGATGACGCTTGGAAAATATAACCCGTGGACTTGGGGGCTGAAGAAGCTCAGGCCATCTTATCCAGATGAAAACCAAGTCGACTTTAATGTTGCAAGGACAATACCGGATGACTCAGATCGGGTGGGAAATTGGACTGTCGGGGCTGGACACTTGGATCCTATGCTGTTGGAAGGTGTTGTTGCAGTTTCGTGGAGCTTGCTGACGAAATGCTACCAAACATCGAGGTTAGCAGCCCCTAGCCGACGGGTAGAAGCGAGGTGGGATACGCAGCGGTACTGTAGTACTTTATCATACCACGGATAGCATGTGAACTTGGCCCTGAGAAGCATGATGGTGTACAGATTTCTTGATTTGTTTATTGTTTACTTTGCTCAATCCTAGGATCAAGTTTTTTTTGCCCTGCATGCCGGGTATCAACAAGACAACTCCATTCAGCCTCTTTAGCCACAATAAGCTCTTCGTCCCGTTCTCGCATTAAGTCTTGATTCGTTACAGCATCTATTTGATGTCCTGAGAGCTCGTAGAAGAAGCCTTTGGGGACATTACACACGCTGGCACCCATGCTAAGGTATGCTATGCTTGCTTAAGCAATAATCGCGGCCGGAGTCTCACCCTCGCCAGAACCCTCCACTCGTCCGTTGCCGCTCTCCTCCTCCAAGTTCTTTTCTTCACCAGCAGCTTCACCCTCCTCCTTCGATCCAGTCGTGCCATTACCCTCTTGCTCAGCAGCATCCTTTGTTTCCCCTTCCTTCTCCTCTTTCTGACTGGCACCCTCCTCCCTCTCAACAGCCGCCAGCCAATCCTCCTCCACTTCCTCCTCCTTTTTATCCTTCCCTTTCTCCTTCACACCAGCACCAAGACCAACGCCGCCGGGAGAGGCACCAGTAGTAGGAGTAGTAGCACCAGCAGCAGCCTTTTTCTCCCCCAACTTCCTCAACGCCACAAACGCGCTCGGCGCCCTCCTCTCCTCCACCGCCTTCTCCGCGACCACCGTATTCGGCTTATTCATCGCCACCTTCTTCCACGCGCCCCTGCTGGCGACCGCGCTCCACCCTCCCCCCGCGACCCCGTCCGCTTCCCGCCTGGCCACCGTGTCAGACCCCATCTCGACGTGGCACAGCATCACCGACCCGGCAAGACCGAGGCGCGACACGGTCTTCGCGATGGCGGGCTTCGCCGCGGACAAGGCCCGTTCGATGGCCTCGGGGGTGGCGGCGGTGGAGGTCGCGATGCTGGCGGCTGTGACGGGTTTGGGGACGGCTTTGATGATGACTTCCTCCGCGGAGGGGAGGAAGGAGGTGGTGAAGGTCATTGCCGGACCGGAACGCGCGGCCGAAGACAGGTCGGCTGCGAGGACGGTGTCGAGTTCGTCGATGGTGAGGCCGAAGCGGGGGTTGACGAGGAGGATGGCGTTGAAGGGTTGAACCTGGGGGCGCTTTAGGGCCGGTGGTTGCTGTTTGATGGCAGATGCGCCGGTTCCCAGGTTGGCGGCTTGCTGGGCGATGCGGAGGCATTGTGCGAGGGTTTTGTTCGGCGCCGAGACGAAGCGTGGCGTTTTGAAGACGCACACGTGCCGGTGCGGCTCCGGATCCATGCTCTCCGTGTCCAGGCCGAAGTCTTCGGCCAGAGAGTGGATAAAGGCGCGCTGGTGCGCGGGCATGGGTTTGAAGCGGAGACGTTTCTCCTCCGGGGAGCCGGCAAAGACGCGGAGCTCGCGCTCCTGCTCTTGCGCCCAGGCCATGTTTTCCCGGAAGAGCTTCAGGGTGGTGTCGGAGTAGGGGATGTGGTTGTCAGTGTGGGTGGCCGGATCGATGTCCAGGGCCTCGGCCAGCTTCCGATTCCGCTGGAGCCGCAGGCATTCGTCGTCGCACTTGAGGGGTTCTCTTTGAGGCGGCGGAGCGAGCCTTGAGGCCAGGCATCGGACTTCCTGCTTGCGACGTTGGCAGGGACAGGTGATGATCGTCTTGGACTGGCATGGCTTATCCTCCTTGCAGGGATAGGGCGCATGGCATTCGTCGACACAAGCATGTTCGCACGACTTGCGTGGCTTGCCGCAAGGCTGGGAGCAGTGAGTACCGGTGATGTTGGCGTCCTCGCACTCACCAGGCTTGTGGCATGATTTCCTGCACTCGTGAGCGCCGCATTTCAGTTTCTTCCCGCACGTGATACCACATCTCCCTTCCTCGAACCAGCAAGGCTGGTTGGTCAGCTTTTTCTTCCCACAAATACAGAGCCTCTCTACCAAGAACGGACACTTCGGACAAGCCACATCGTCCGGATGGCATTGATGCTCGATCGCCGGATGGCCACAGGGACGAGGTCTCGTGCAGGGGAAGCGGCATTCTGGAGGCCGAGTGCCGCACGGCTGCGGTGGTTGTAAAACCGTCCGTCCACAAGCGCAGCTGACTTCTTCGAAGACGGCTTCCAGGCATGACAGACACGGGCCTTTGTGGCAGAGCTGTTGGCAGGTGTGTTTCCCACACTTGAGCAGCCGGCCGCACAACTGCATGCAGATGTGCTCCGACTCATAGTGCTCCGTAGCGCTCCGCTTCTGTTTCCGTCTCTCCGCCGCCTTCTTTTCGCCGGGGCAGCAACGCTCGCCGCACTCGTGCCGACCACAGTTCAACTGGGTCCTGCAGATGCGGAAGCACATAGGCCGAACAACCTCTCCCTGGTGGCACGCCGACTCGGCTGTTGTTTTGCCGCACCGGCATGATATCTGCATGCGCTGGGTGCAAGGAGCGCAGGCGCCAGTGTGGCATTTGTCGGGGCACTTGTGGCCACAAGCCAGAACCTTATTGCATGGCTTGTTGCAGTGGGGGATCGGGTCTCGACATGACTGCCTCGGCGGCAGGCCCATCGAGGACAAGGACGTCTTGCCGCATGGACAATGCGTGATAACGTCAGGCGAGAAGGGACAGTGAGCGGGCGCCTCGTCCTGCGCATGGCAAGGCTTTTGACAGAAATGGACGCCGCAGTCGAAGGGCCGGCCGCAAACACTGTCACAGGAGAAAGAGCCTTCGAACCACTCTCCCGAGCTGGTCTCGGTGTTGTCCGTTGCTGATGAAGACTTTCGTTGTCCATAGTTGAAGGACTGCTCAACCTCGCCTCGCTGACTGCAAGGTATCGTCTTCTGCTCCTTTCCGCAGTAGCACGTTGCCTCAACCTTGACCTCGCACGAGCCGCACAGCCCAGCATGGCAAGGCTGCTGGCAAACGTGCTCTCCACAGGGGAGAAGATCACCGCACGGCTCTTGACAACTCCAACCTTTGCCATAGTCCGTCTCGCTGCACCGCTTGGTCGTGGAGTTCTTGCCACAGAAACAGGGCTGACTAGGGCCCATAAGGGTGCACGGCGGACAAGGTCCAGCATGGCACATCAGGGGACATGTATGCGGACATGTGGGCCGAGGTTTCGAGCATGTTTGTCCGCATGTATGTGGAGGAAGGCCTGGGATGGGTTTGGGGTCGACGTCTTTGCCGCACCAGCAACGGTACGGACCCGGATCCTCGGTCAGATTAGAATTGCAGCCGGGACACCGCCAACCCGGTGCCTGGTTCGGCTTGGGATTCTCCTCCCGCTCTTTCATCTGGTTGGTGTGCCATTTCTTGACGCAGTGGAGGTGGGTTACGGTCCAGCAGATGGAACATGACCAGACCTTGGAGTTACGCAGGACTTCGTTGGTGCAAATGACGCACTCGTACTGCCGGTGGTCGATATCCTCATGGATGCGCGTGGGTAGGTCTGCTGCGGTGGATTTGGGCTGGGGAGCCCGAGCAGGACTGGGTCTGTGTCGGGGTGGTGCCACTACAGGTGTCTCGGAACTGTGATGTTGGTGAGTCCATGGTCTCAGAAATATTGACGGAGCGTCACAAACCTCGACGGTGGTGGGACTGGCTGACCCGGGACAAACTCCGGAGCAGAAGCCCTCAACCCGGGAGCGGATGAACTGGGTTCGGCGTTGAGATTTGGTGGAGGTCTCCGTCCTCCTCGATGAGATACCACGATCGACCGTTGGCCGGTGCCACGTCTCCCACCTCCACGCCTCCCTCGATCTCCTCGTCCCCTCCCTGAGTTGGATGGCTCGGACACTGCGTGTCCGGCATCGGTTGGTGGGACAGCTGTAGGCTCAGGATTATTGAGTTCAGGCCCGGGTGCTGGTGCAGGTGTAGATGCAAGCTGTGGTGATGGTTGGTGCTCATGAGACGTGGTGTTTGGCTCCCTCGGTCCACGTTGACGGCCTCTGCGAAATCCACCCCTATGAGATCCTCTTCCTCGATGAGATCCTCGATGAGGTCCCCTCGGAGCTGAAGGGGGCGGTTGAGTATCGGTCATGGTGTTGATACCAGGGTCGGTCGGTTGGTTGGATTTGTGAATATGGGGCCCGGAATTTGAGAAGAGATATTTGTGAGTATGGACCGACTCGCCCGTGTACTCCCGTCGAGGAAGTGAGGTTGGGATGTATTACAAACTGAGTTGTTGGGCTGTGAAGGCAAACGCCCTGAACAAAAAGTCGAGGTTGATGGCAAATCATGTTACTTCAGGAAACCAAATCCTAGGCGGCCGAGTGAGTAACACAGTGTGGACACGGTTCAATTTGGAGGCAAACACCCATGGGGTTGTGGAGCTCGCACTGTAAATCACGATGAATCATAGCAAAGCTTCACAGCCATCTTCTCTGCCTCAAAACTACCGTAGCTTTCTGGCGCGATAAAGACATATGCGATGACAAACACTCTGAGGATGGATTTAAATCATATTTAGATTTCCTTGCTCGACCTGCGCCTCATTGGTCTGAGTCATTGGATGTATCAATCATGTCATGAAGTGCAGTGAGCTGGCTGGCTGCCCCTACCCGGGACTGTTGGGCTATGATACGGCTAGGTGCGGCATCTCGCATGGGCTTACTAAGTACCTGAGAAGTCTACATTGTATACTTACTAGTATTCCGCAGTCGTTACCCCGGTGCTGACCTCACTTGCTTCCGGAAGCACCTTGCGTTCACTTGCATCAGTGAGCCGTGGACCGCCGACTTTCCATACTGCCATGGCCATGCTCAAAGAGCCCCCGATGGCGTCGCCGTTGTGGACTCGGCCTCCGACGAGCGCACGGTACCGGCAGCGATGATGGTTGTTCTGCTCCGAAATGCGAACCCCACAAATGTCGACATTCGCCTGAGTCGTTGATGTTTGTTTTCGGGCATTTCATAGCCCAGTATGCACGGATCAT
Organism: Mycothermus thermophilus; assembly: GCF_041956435.1. Classification (NCBI taxonomy): domain Eukaryota; kingdom Fungi; phylum Ascomycota; class Sordariomycetes; order Sordariales; family Chaetomiaceae; genus Mycothermus; species Mycothermus thermophilus. The sequence continues at coordinate 4,551,017 of NW_027191427.1, forward strand.
GTCATCTCCAAGGTGCCATCTGCCGCTATCAGGCGCTATGTGTTTTCTCCTTGCACTCTGTACATATCTACGTACCTAGTACTTACCTGATCTACCGACGTTATGTTATTTGAGAACCTTCCGCTTTGGGCTGTTTGCTGAGGAGTTGGGAACCGGGCAGCTCCCAGGCTCTCACAAGAGCGGAGAGGGCAACGAATATCACAAGCAATATCACACAGCGTCACCCTCCTGACACTTAGATCGACATGTGGATGCAGGCTTTGGTGTTGCACAAGCTGTCTCGAGGCACCTCACGTGGAGTTCGTCCATGATCAAATTGTGACACCCGAGGTATGAGGTACTCGGGAAACTCGTTGCCTCGAATGCCATCCACAGCATGGCCGGCTTCCGCGGACAACCCACGTGTTCTGGCAAATCGCTGCGATATCCTTGCCGTCATGTCGTGCAGGACGAAGTTGACTTTTTGGTGAATGTCTTGGTTCTCCAGGACTATGGACAAAAATCGGCATCACAGTGGACCTCCACCTTACCAACACTGGACCCGAACGAGCGACTTGGCAAACGTGCAGCGACAACCCACTTCCTGGTCGAAGCAGGGTTGTATCGCCCAAGCAAAGTTTCAAAACATCGGATGGGCGATGGGGAAAAACAAGCTGCTGAGCATTGAAGATTGGGGGGTCGAATCCACAATGGCCTGTTGTCTTGTCTTTGCCCATTGGGCATCACTCAATTGCCACTCATCGACGTTGAAACACATTGTCGAAGTCGTCGAGAAAAGAATCCCTGGATGTTCGGTCGAGTCGCTGGAAGACTCGGGCGGCCGTTCCGAAGGTCCATGGCCCGGGGTGCCGGGAGGAGGAGGAGCGAAAAAGAGAGGCATTAAGCCGGACGGCGGGCATGTCGCTGACCTTCCTCTCTTCCACGACCGATGTTCCCGGCCAGCATTGCCAGCATTGCGCCTGAGTACCCGACCCTGTTAAGTCCGAGACAACCACCTCTTCCACTAATAAAGCGCCACTCAGCCACCGATCCCTCCCTCTTAAGCGCGGGACCACAATTCCCAATCGGATGAAACTGGACGGGGTTGAAAACTGAGGTGACGACTCTTGCACGTCAACATCCAAAACAAAAGCACCAGCTTTAAACCTCCAAAGACGAGCGTTGTCTCTGTTGTCTCTGTTGTCACCACTCAAACCCTCCCACCCACAGCAACGCCTCTGCACTAAAGCAACAAGACCAAGCCCAGGCGCAAGTGAGTCCACAAGTGGGCTGTTTCCAGCAGCTTGACAGATCCCCAATCGGACCCTGGCCCCCCGCAAGACGCTCCCGTCGCTGCGTCTGCGTCTGCGTGCCTCGTGCCGCATCGACGCCATTGGCGCTTGACTTGCCGAGAAAGACCCCGCCCTGGATGCTCCCCTGCATTCCGGGACCGAGAGACGTGCCTGCAAGCCTGCACCCACTTGCCGCCAACTGCGCTAAGTCCCCTTCCCTGGGTCGTCCGGCCGGCTGTCAGGAGCGCTCGACCTGCCTGTCCTGCCTGCTGGACTGAAGTGCAACCGGCAACCCCGTCCCGTCACACCTGTCGACGCTTCACAACCGCCAAAATCCCAAACTCACCGTCTTTCTCTCGGATTCCATCCTCCTTCTCGTCGAACCTTGTTCGATTTCCTTCCCGCATCCCCCACCCGGGCCATGGTCTTGTCGACATCATAGTACGAAGGCCAGCATTCGGTTGGAGGCTGTACGGTCTGTACGGAGTACACCCAGTATATCTGCTACGCCGGCTTTCCAACCGAGTTGCGCCGCGGTTCCCGCCCTTGATTCAACAACTCTAGGCACCGAAATACCGGAAATACCAGGGCCGACTGCAAACGGAACAGAGTCGACTCTGACCATCTCCCGTATCCCCTCCACGACAACCGACATACCTTACATGCATCCAGTTTCCCGTTGACTGTCTGGCCTCTCGAGTCTAGTTCAAACCTCGGCCAACGATGGAGCCGGTTCCCGAAACACAGAGGATGGAGGAGTTTCGACGCTCGCCTGCCCCGAGCCTCAGCCTTCCGCCGACGGGTGGAAACTCGGTCTCTCCCGACCCAGAGACCTCCCCGAAGAAGCCTGCCGCCATTCGTCGTTCCACCGACCCGCCGCCGTCGTCTCCCATCTCACCGTCGTGGCTACCGCCCTCTCTTCCCTACCGCCCCCGTGCTTCCTCTCCCTTGTCTAGCAACCATGTGAGGTCACGCTCGGCCGCGAGCCTGGCACCTCCCATGCTACGCACCCAGTCCATGCCCGGCATAAATGCCACAGGCCACCTTCTCTACTCTCCCCATATCCGTCCACAAAGTCCCTCGGGCTCGCCTAGCCGTGTTCGTGTCCCACGGAAGCCGGTCGACGAATCTTTCCCCTCGTCTCCAACCCGGGTCTCGGTCCTCGACCCGGAGAGGAGACATTCCAGAGACATCACGCCGAACATGTCAATGGGCATCACGCCGCTTACCTCTGTACCCAAGTTGCGCCGTCCGGCTTCTCCGCTTTGTCAGGTCTCCAATGCCAGCACTAGCGCCCCAGCCGCCACCAGTGCGCCTTCGACCACCCCGCCTTTCCTCTCCACCTCCCCAGCATATCGCTCCTACGACTCGATCCCCGGAACCCACTCCGCATACTACACATCCTACCCCTCTTCAGTTCCGTCGACCCCGACGTCTGCAAGGTCTCGGAGCCCCAGCATCTCCAGCCTCGAAACGATCCCGGATTCCCCAGATGCCGAAGAAGCGGCGCTGGAAGCCGAGAGGATCGCCCAGCTCAAAGCGGCCGCCGACGCCGCCGACTCCAAGAACAAGAACAGTATCGACATGCCGACCCGCGGCCGAACGTTGAGCGGCTTCAGCTCTCGTGACAAGAGGAAGCGGTGGAGCGTGTGCGGCGCCGAGCGGAGGCAGGATTTGGATCTCGAGACCATCTGGGAGGACTAAAAACATCAAGCCACGCGTACAAGACAAGACGGGGATTGGTGGCATACAAGCAGCATCGAGACCGAGACCATCGGCGAAGCGAGTCGATCCCGAAGAGGATACTGGGCACACATCGGAGTAGCCCCCCCTTTTCCACTCATTTTCCACCCATCTTTTTCTCTCATCCTGGCATTCTGGCAAACGGTGTCATTATCATCATCATCATCATCATCATCATTGGTGGGCGTTTTTGTGGGAGAATTCTGTGTTTTGATACCCTTCTCTCTTCTATTATCTGGCATTTCGGAATAGGTTGTGTACTTCGTCATTGTACCTTAGGTGACTTGCAAGGTATCTGGGAGTTTGTGTCTGGGTTTACTCATAGGGAGGGTCGTGTTCTGCATGGTATAGCATCGTCATAGTTGTTACTACTACTAGCATCCATCCCACCTGGGATGTTGAACAAGGCATTGTTTCAGGCATTGAAGCACCGTGGGCTGTGTTGGGTCTGTTGTGGTTTGTGTGGTACTGTCATGGTGGAGTCGAGCTCTCACTCGGAAACCATTTCATCAACCTTAGTCAAACGGTATCCTTCGCAACTGTCTTCCTCCCCCTTTCTTCTTCATCTCCTCCGCCGCGGCAATGCTACTCGGGACTTTAATCCCACAGCAATCCCCCCACCCCACGTTCTGGTGATGCACATGCCTGACCCCGGCCTTGTCGTCAAACACCTCCACCTCGCCGCCCTCGTCATCGCTGCTATCGACCGCCCGATCCTCCTCCTTCGGCTCGCTCATGCCCTCAGCCGCGGGAATTAGCGACCCGAACAGGAAATGCTGCATCACGGGCAGCTTGCCCAGCACCTCGTTGACAAACATCCTGCGCATCCCAGCCTCGACCTTGCCCCAGTTCTTGGCGCCGCTGATGTCGTCCAGCATGGGGCTGTGCCACCGCAGGCCCTTGACCGTCTTGGTGCTGTTGACGAACTGGACCTGGCCGAGGTAGAGGTACTCGCAGCCGAACTCCTCGAGGGTGAGCTCCGAGTGGATGGCGCGGGGCGTGATGAAGGGGTGGTGGACCAGCTGGCTGGCGCCGAAGAGGAAGGGCAGGAACTGGTAGTCGTCCAGGCCCCAGACGCCGTGGGACCCGGCGGGTTCGAGGTAGTAGGCGGATTGGATCTGGCGCATGACGGCCAGGTAGCGCGGGAAGATGCGGAGGGCGATGGCGGGGAAGTCGGACCGCGAAAGCAGCGAGAGCTGGAACAGGCAGAGGAGCCACATGAAGAAGTTGAGCTCGTGGCCCGAGCCGTAGTCGATGCGCCGGCGGTTGCCGAAAGAGTGGTGGAGGTAGGTGGAGATTTCTTGCTGCGCGGAGGGGGGTAGGGAGGCAGGGAGGAGAGAGGAGTGCCATTCGGGAGAGCGGGATTTGACTTTGTCGAGGAAGACGCGGAAGGTTTTGTTGCCGAAGCGCGAGCCGGCTTGGTCGTCGGGCGGGGTGGAGCGGACGAGGGATTCGGCGTCGTCGAGGATGGCGAGGATGGAGCGGACGGTGGGGGAGAGGTCGGCGTCTTTGACGGAGGAGATGGGTTTGTCGAGGACGGATTCGGAAATGCCGAAGATGAAGGCGAGGATGAGGTTGTAGGTGGGCGAGGAGAGGAAGAGCTTGTGGTCTTCCGGCGACAGGATCCGGCGGGTCGGGACCCGGTAGGAGAGCGTAGCTGGGTCCGGACGGGGTGGGGGCTCCGGAGTCTCCGGGACCGGCATGGGGTTCGCCGGCTCGGGTTTCCGGCGCCGGGGCTCCAGTTTGGGAATGCGGTCCTTGAGGCTCGGGATTGCCCCGCTTGATGATGATGTTGATGATGACGTTGGTGGGGCTTGCATCGCGGACGGTGATGGCCTGGCTGGCTCTCCGGAGGGAGCTGTGGGTAGTGTTGATGTCATGTTTCAGCTGTTTCTGTGCTCACAATAGATCTGGGAGCGGAAGGAGTAGAAATGGTTCGATGAACCGTTCGAGGGGTCGATGGGAAGGATGGAAGGAGGTCAAGATGGAAACGTTGGAGGCTTGAAGGCCGAGCGATGCTGCTGTTTGGTTGGCTGCAGCACCCTTGCAAGTGCAGCCGTTTGGCTCTGGGCACGTCAAAATTGTGGGGCAGCCGCATGCAAATCAGCCCATCGAGAGCCGCCTGGGGCTGCAAAACTCTGGGGCCTTCACCTTCCGCCGACATCGACCGGCTTGGACACCCGATGCCTCCATTGGAAGTGATAATATAAAAACAGCTTCCTGCGCCTTCGGTATATTTGACAAAATGACAGTCTCATCAACACCAGAGGTGGCGTTTGGTGTCCTCCCGCGAGCAGACGGGTCGGCCAGGTACTCGCACGCCGGCTACACGGTCCTCGCCTCGGTGAACGGGCCCATCGAGGCCCAGAGGAGGGATGAGCACGCATATGAAGCACATGTCGATGTGATCGTACGACCAGCCGCAGGGGTTGGAGGTGAGATGGTTCGAGAACAACCTCCTTCTTGGGACCATCGCTTACCTTCGTGAATCTATATAGGAACCCGAGAACGGCACCTTGAGGCCATCCTCCAGTCCTCGCTCTCTCAGCTCATCTTGATCAAGAACTTCCCCCGTTGTCTGATCCAGATTGTGCTGCAGGTTGAGGATTCGCCTGAGAACGACTATGTGAACACAAAGTTGGTTCAGGCTAGCCTGGTAAGTTAACAGCTCACGGCTTCAAGAGAAGCCCTTGACCTGTAGAGTCGACATGGTTGCTGACCTGGCTGAATAGAACTTTGCACTCATGCCGGCGCTCATGCAGACCGCCGTCCTGGCTCTGCTATCGGCCGGCATCCCAATGCGCGCAACGGCCACCGCCACGGCAATTGCCCTCACCCACCAAGACGGCGCCGATAAGATCATCATCGACCCCCGCCCGAGGGACGTTGAGACTGCCCGGTCGGTCCATGTGCTCGCCTTTACGTCCAAGGACGAACTCCTTTTGGCCGAGAGCGAAGGCGACTTCACCGTCAAAGAATGGGACGAGGTCTACGAAACCGCCAAGAAGATCTGCTGCCGTCCTGCTCCCGACGGAGCCGCCATGCAGCTCGACGACGAGTCCTCCGCCGTCAGGCCCGACCTGCGGCAGTTCCTTCGGACGACCATGGAAGCCAAAGTGACAGCGGATCTCCATTGGAAGTGACGCGGCTGCCGCGGCGATGAACATCCACGATGCCTTCAAACAACCCGCCAAGGGGTTGACACCCCGGATCAGTCAGGATGAGCTCGCGTCGCGAAGAAGGGGGAGGACTTGGCCCCGAACTCTATGCAACATTGCCGCTCGCATCGCGGAACATGGCGACAAACAAAACGAGGAGCTACGCCATGTTGTGTCAGAGAAGGACAGGGTGGGAGGAGGATAAACTCGGATCAAAGCATGGGAGTTCGGCGCTCCACATGGTAACGAGCAGCGAGCAACGAGCAGCGCAAACCTTGTTTGGGAGCACCGTTACGACCTGAGAAAGCGAGTGAGGCGGTCTCACAGATCCGAGAGAAGCTCAATTCCCCTTTTTGCGTCCAAAAACAGCAGCCAAACCCAGAATCAAGGGCTCCTTGGTGGGCTTTGTTACGACGTTGCCGCGTTATAGACCCGCGTATTTTTACTCCAGTACCCCTCGGATCGACAGCCACCAGAGTGTCACCATCGACCATCTCAAACATGGGTGGGCCGCCAGCGTTGGTCGTGTCTGGGATTGGGACCCATTGACGGGCCGTCGGGCTTGTTTCATCCTGTTTTGGTGCGTACAACCTTGTAAAGCCGCCTTTTCGGAGAGATGGACTGGCATTTGGCAACTCCGCGGCCAGTTTATTGTTTGTTTTTCAACGTCTGGGTGGTTTGTATGGCCCGTGGGTTCAACATTGAAGATGATGGGATTTGCTCATCTTGGCATTTTCCAAGAGCTTGCCCACAGGCCCAGCAGCAGTGAATGACCCCTGCCCTGATTCCCTGATTCCACCAAGGTTTCTGCGGAAGCAAACTTCCATGATCTCCTCTCTGGCCGTCCCGGTATCGCGGAAGAGCGGCTCTGGGATTTTGTCCATGCAAACGCACATCAAAGTAACCACACTTCGGCGGGAGAAGGATGGGTTGCGTGCAGAGTGAAGTTGATCGCCGTCCAGACAGCGAGCGTTCTTGTCCGGTGGCTGGCAGATTGGCGGGGGCTTCGGCTCGCGGCACGAGGCGGGGGAGACTGGGGCGCCCAGACAACGATTCAGCTTCAGACCCCAGCCAAGGGGAACAAGATGAGACGAATGAGCCTCCAAACGCCCAGACAGGTTTCCCACCTCCACTGAGGATGGATGGTGACGTGAATGCAAACGCAGAAACTTTGTGTTGCTGGGCATGGTGCTACGCTGCAGGAGCCGCGCAATGCGATGCACGATGCACATGGAGATCCGGTGGGAGGGCATGCGTCTGGATGTCGACCGTAGTGCATAGTTCGAAGCCACATTCGGCTACAGCACCTATGGGAGCTTCGGATGGGAACAACAGATGTGATGTGATGTGATGGTCGATAGGGTGTACGTACCGTAGAAACTGCCCGCGGTGATTGATGAGAACAGTATTCGTCACCTCCCAAGTTTGTTCATGACAGTCAATGAAGACACCTCTCAACAATACTCCCGTCCCGCTCAGACACCGTACACTCGCCTCCAAAGGGCCCGTTTCCCCATTAGCCTCGACTCCTCCGTCCATGTCCCCTGCCACATCCATGGAGGTGGAGTTCGCGCCGCGGATTGGGGACGGGGGAGGCCAAGTTTGGGTTGGACCCTGACCCTGGCGCCGAGAACGATCAGGCCCCCCGCAAACAAATGCTGGAGGCGAAACGAATGCTGCTCCCTCCCCCTGACCCTGAATGTCTTGGATGTCTGCACGTCCAAATCCAGGACAGGGAGGGTCATCGAGTATCAGACAACGGGAGCACGTAGGTATAAACCATAAAACCTCCAAAGCCGGAGCTATCACGTCTGTTTCTTGTTAGGACAGGCTTGCCTCGGTACTCCAACCTGACCACTCTCTCTTTGGCTTTTCGTTTTCTTTTTTTCACATTCTCTTTTTGTTTCCTTCGGCTCCGGGAGCACGTTGGGACAGTAGAGCTCTGGCAGTTCTTGATCTTGACGATCTGACCTCACCAAACCTCTCTGCCCTGTCTTTCACCTTCTTTGTCCAAAGTTTGACCACCATTTTCTTCAGCGTATATTTTTTAACCTTTTAATTTTTGCTCTTCGTTTTCTTGCGGCTCCCGGCGTCGACGCTGTTGCTTTCCTCTTATTTTTCCGCTCCTCTTGTCCTCCGGCATTCACAACGCTGCCGTCCAATTGCTGCGGGCATCACTCCGTCACTTGGACACGACGTGCATAAGCTTCGCTGCAGGCAGTCCGGATATCCCCAACCACACCCACCACCCCGTCACCCATCACCGTGCGCCTCGGAAAGCGTCACATCTCGGCATCCAGCTCGAGTCTCTTTTGGTGTCAACCGCTATCCGCCATCACTTGCCGTTCATCACAGATCACAGATCTGTTAGTTCCCTTCCATCCACGTGAAGGACGCGGCTGCATCGACGTCACACTCTTGCATCTTGCCCGGCGCCAAATCGCTGGACTAGGACGGCTTCGAGTCTCACCAGCATCCGAACTGAAAAAGCCGTTGCCGTTCCCATCTGGGAGGTATTGGGTGGAAGAATCGAGTGAAACCTCAAGCGACACTCTACGGGTCTTTCTGGTTCTGCTGTTCTCCGGAGTGAATCCTGAGGTAAGCATACATTCTTCTCTCTCCTATTGCTGCTGTTGGCATTATGTCATTCCCGGCGTTTCCGCGGCGTTTCCGGTGGCAGAGACGGCGTCCGACGTGGATCGGGTCGGCAACGGATTCCGGCCGGTAACACTTACACAGCGCCGGGCATGCACCAGGAGTCTTGCAGTTTTTGTAATTCTGAATAATTGGCGGATACCTGTAGTAGTCATGATATGGATGCTAACAATCAATTGTCTTTGTGTTGAACAGAGTGAGTTGAACAAAGACCAAGACGGAACAACCGCCGAGCGGAGCCGAAAATAAACCTGGGCAACCACCCCACCCGCTAAACTCGAAAGTTTAAGCCATGGACTTCCCCAAGACCACCATGTCCGGCTCAATTCACCCTGCCCTTTCCCCCAGTCTCGCTCGCCCCGCAGACCAGGATCAGGAAATTCAACACTCTTCTTCCACCACCACCTCATCTCACCCTCCGACTCTGCCTCCTCTTGAGTCTCTCCCGCCTCTGCCCCTGTCCCCCCCTGCGGCATCCTCCACCTCCATCGACTTCCCCGACCTCGCAACCGTGCTCAAGACCCCTACCGGGCCGACCGCGCCCCTCACCACCACCACCGACGTCGCCGCCAGCCATCATGATTCCGTAACTGAGCCTCAATCCTCTCTGCCTGAAACAGGCAGTTTCGTCCCGCCCAATTCCGCTCCTCTGCCGCGCACCACCGGCCTGGCTCCCGCTCCTCCTCTTCCTGCTCGCGGCCATCGCAAGAACGCGCCGTCCATCGAGTCGGTTCCGCGCCAGACCATCATCAAGGCCCTTGCCTCCGTTGCCCGCAACAACAAGCCCCAGGCTCTGTCCCTGCCCGGCATGTTGTCTGCCCACAACACCACCCGGCCTGGGTCGTCGGCCGGCGCCTCGTCGCAGCAGCTGTCCGACGCCCTGAACGACCTGGCCCAGGCCCAGAACTCCCGCTTCGCCTCCATGGCCACCCCGACCGCTGCCTTCCCGTCGCTCCAGTCGCCCTGCTTCTACCACAACCGCTTCGACGATGCCGTCAACATTGACAAGGTCCTCGAGGAGATCAAGAACAACGACTGGATGTCGCACTCGCGCCTGGTCCAGACCGCCACCGGTGTGCGCGAGGTGTCCAAGCAGCTGGCGCGCCGGCCCATCAAGCGCGCCGTCAAGAACGTCATGATCGTCACCAAGGCTCGCGACAACCAGCTGGTCGTCCTGACCCGCGAGCTGGCCCTCTGGCTGCTGCAGACCCCGCGCTACGGCTCCGACCTGGGCGTCAACGTCTACGTCGACGCCAAGCTGCGCCACTCGAAGCGCTTCAACGCCCGCGGCATCCTCGACATGAACCCCCGCTTCCAGGACATGCTTCGGTACTGGACCCCGGACCTGTGCTGGAGCCAGCCCGAAAAGTTCGACCTCGTCCTGACCCTCGGTGGCGATGGTACCGTGCTCTTCACCTCGTGGCTGTTCCAGCGCATTGTGCCGCCCGTCCTGTCCTTCAGCCTGGGCAGCCTCGGCTTCCTGACCAGCTTCGAGTTTGAGCGCTACAAGGAGCACCTCAACCGCATCATGGGCGACGAGGGCATGCGCGTCAACCTCCGCATGCGCTTCACCTGCACTGTGTACCGCAACGGGACATCGGGCCACGAGATGGAGGAAGGCGAGCAGTTCGAGGTTCTCAACGAGCTCGTCATCGACCGCGGCCCGTCGCCTTATGTCTCCAACTTGGAGCTGTACGGCGACGATGAGCTGCTGACCGTGGTCCAGGCTGACGGGTGCATCTTCTCCACCCCGACCGGTTCCACCGCTTACTCCCTCTCGGCCGGTGGCTCCCTCGTCCACCCGGACATCCCCGCCATCCTCCTCACCCCCATCTGCCCCCACACCCTCTCCTTCCGGCCCATGGTGCTCTCCGACACCATGCTCCTGCGCGTGTCGGTGCCGCACAACAGCCGCGCCACCGCCTACTGCGCCTTCGACGGCAAGGGCCGCGTCGAGCTCAAGCAGGGCGACCACGTCACCATCACAGCCTCGCAGTACCCGTTCCCCACGGTCGTGAGGACGGATACCGAGTGGTTCGACAGCGTGTCGCGGACGCTGCGGTGGAACACGCGCGCCGCGACGCAAAAGGCGTTCGACGCGGGCAAGGATAAGAAGGATGGTGTGGAGGAGACGGATGAGGAGGAGGAAGGGTGGGATATCGATACCGACTCGGCGTGCTATGCCAGCGAGGAGAGTAGTACCGCGGCGAGCCCGTTGAGGAGGCAGATGAGCATGCTGGGGATGTAAAGAGGGCGAGTGTGTCGCGGACTTTTTTTCTTCTGCTTCTGAATTGAATGTGTTTTTGGCGATTGGGTTGGAGAAGGGAGAGGGTTTTTGTAAGGTGGTTTGGGAGGAGCTTTGGCGCTGGGTTAGGTTCTTGTTACCTACATTTCGTTCTCAATACCATTATTTATATGAGAGTGAAGGCAGAGCAACGATGGCTGGATGGAGGAGTGATGGTTCTCTTTGGCCTAGTGTCAGTGATAACTCCAGGGGTGATGACAAACAGCAAATACACATTCTTCACACGTACCAGCTCTTCTCACGAGCAAGTCGAATACTTGTTCTCTTGCCGTTTCTGCCCATCCATGATGAAATCGTCACCTAGGTTTTTTGAAGTGATGAAACACCAGGAAGATTCCATCACGACGAATCGTTAAGCGACAACGAAAGCTCATCTTTTGCACAAAGTCTGAATCTCTAGAGTTATTGAGAGAGAAAAATCTTCCACGTCATAAGAGTACTGCAAAAAGCAGAATGATGGTGATTTGAGGACGTGATGAACCCCTCCTTTCCCCCCTCTCTTTAGAGACCCGACCTTACGGTTCTGATGTCATTGCCACCCGAAAAGCCCCAAAAATCGTCCCATTTTTCTGCTGGTTAAGCGCCGACCTCGAGCTCTCATCCAGGTGTATCTCGCCCAAGCTGGCCCAATTCAACCCAATCACCACCAGCTTCTCTCATGTGTCTATGCCCACACCACAGCATCAACCAGGGACAGTACATACTAAACGGAGTGTGGTACATCTTCATCCGGTTTTGCTATGGGATCTGGACTTCACTTTAAAGTATAATGTCATTATCGATGGGTCGGATGCTTGCTGTTTGACTTGGGATTCTACCGTCTGTCAACCAAAGCAAAGTTGAATCAAAGGAAGGTGGGTGCATAGGCCTGCGTCCTCGGAGCCCGCCTGAATGATGACTGCTTTACGTAAGTTGGTAAGTCTCTGAGAAACCAAAAGAATTTCCTTCATATCGTCTTCCAAGACCACAACCACCTCTCATAATCTCGTCCAAACCTGCCTACCTCAGGGAGCTTCAGGGAATCACATGAAGATGGCTAAGTCCCACCCCTCAGGTAGGTGTCCTGCGAGGCTGCGGCTCGCCATCCCATTCCTACACTCCCATCATCACCACCACCACCACCACCACCACCACAGACACCACCACCACAGATACCTACGTCAACCCCTTTCCCACACGGACTTAATTCCGCCCGTTTCTCGTCCGCCAAGTCCATACATAGTACAAGGGGGAAAACTCAAATACCGCACATTTCCAAGCCACAATCGTCAATCTAAGCATCTTACCTCCGCTCTCACAAGACCCAACGCCCGCTCTCCCCATACCTACCTATCCTCGTCAGGCTCCTCGTCAGACACACATAAACCACATGCGAGGCTCGCTTGGTGCAACCCTCCAATCTGAGCTTAGTTAGCTTGGTGCTTACCTCGACCCCAAACTGAGGCGCATACGCGGGGATGGAGGGGTGGGGGCCGGGCCTTTCTGCAAACATTCAACGACTCAGCAGGATCGATATGTACAGATATACCTGGGGATGGGGAATCTACCTTACCTCGCTGACCCCTCTTCTTACCTGAGTTACCCTGTTTCCATGCAATACAGACCCTCATTCCACCGCGGGAGGGTGGGACATACTGTGTACATACATGCTCTGCCCCATAGATACCGGCCCCAATTTAGACTTAAGCCCACAGCTCTAACGCATGTGTGTCTGTGTGTGTGTGTGTGTGTGTGGACATCTGTAGGGAGAGGTCATCATGCATTGCATTAGTTTAACTGGCTGGGCGGTACTTGGTTCGCAGGCGGCGGGGGGAGGAGAAGAGCACCGCCGAATCAGCCCAACCGAAAGCAAGGCGGAAACGAAAAACGGTTCAGGTCATTTTAACCTTGAGGCTGTGTACTGCAGACTACTACTACTACTATTACTACTACTACATAGTCTATGGGTGCGGCGATGTCACGTTAACAGCAACTTTGCCCCTCTCTCTCCTCCGCATGCTATCACTTACCTGGCTCCCCGCTCGTTGTGAGGAGAGAGTCAACAAGCTCTATCTGCAGATAGGTCTACTGAGTTACCGTCTGGGCGTAGCAGGAGTTCGTGTTCAGAAGAGCCAAGACCATCATGATGCCTAAGTAGATGCATCTAAGGTAGCCAAGTCATGAGCGGCACTGAGCGGATGTCCAACCTGCTCAGTCAATCCATACAGAATCCATCCCAACCATCATCACATCAACAAGATCAAAAAAACACATCATGTATCAAACAACAAAAGTAACCATAACGTCATGCTATTTCAGGCAGTTATATACACAGCTCGGACATGTACGGACAGGAGAGAGATGCATTTGCGCAGGCCCCAAAAAAAGCGAGCGTGAGGGTGTATTCGTCATGTCTATCATTTCTTTCTCTTCCCCCGTTCCCTCTCTCATGAAGAGGATGAAGGAATATCCGGATGCCCCAGAGTTCCTGTTGCTGCTGCTGCTGCTGCTGCTTCCTCGTCCTTGTGTGTCTGCCAAGCGATGACGTCCACTCAAAATCCAGTGGTGTGGTGAGAGAGGTGGAGTGAAGTTAAGGAAGAGAAGAGAGCACAAGAGATCAGGCAAGACAGGTCAAAAGTCACCCATCAACACCCCCACCCGCCATGTAACCCGACGAATGCCGTGATGGGCGACCCCTGCCTGCCTGTATGCTTCCCTCCTCCTCAGCCTCCCTGCTTCTCACTCCCATATTCCACACCTCCGCTCTGCTGCCCTTCCATCTTCTCCGTCGTTACTATGTACATTAGGGTAATGCATTAAATATTATCAAAAAAACCGAGCATGGCGGTCCTTGTTGTGGTATTAAGTCAGACGCCCCCTGGGATGGTCGGACCTGGTCCATGTTGTTGGTCCCAATGCACCGCCCCCCAGACACGGATCGCAGGGCGCCAGGACCGCCATCTCAAAAGGTCTCTTCTTCGTCTTTCTCTCGTTGTTCGTCTTCTTCCAAGTCGGCGAGCGGTGGGGATGTGCGTAGAGGGCGGAGAGGCCAGGCTCCGTTTCGCAGGCGTAGCTTTGCTTGTTGTATCATGCGAGTTTCGTGTCGTTCGTGGTGTCGGTGATAATCCAATCGAGTCATCAGCTTCGGCCTCTCTGAGCAAATGTCGAATGCGCGTGTGCCTGCGACGCCCTCCCGGTGCAAAATATGCTATCCCCCCCAAAGTTGCCTTCTCGTGTCGTTCCAGATGTTCCGTGAGCGAATGGCGCCAGCAGGCGGGTATCCGATCCGTGTTTGATGACCCCGTTTCCCCCTAAAACCTCCTGCCGGTAGACAATGATTTCCCTTTCTCCTCTCCCGCTCCAAAAACTCCCATGAGCCCCTCCATTAAAAACGCAAGCGGGAAACAGGAAAGATGAACAAAGAAGAATAAAAAAAATACTCGAAACCCCCCAGATCTAGATGCCAAAATGCCGATTGCCATGCCGTAAATATCAACATCATGTCCTCTTGATTACACACGCTTGCGCATTCAAGTCCGTGTCGATGAAAGAGCGCAGAAGCGGCCGGGAAAAAAACCCAGGGGCGGCGTGAGCCGGCGTGGTCCGCCAGGATGCGCAACAAGTGAAAATTCCTCAAGTGAAAAAAATTAACAGGCCAGGGCACTCGGGTAAGGGGGAGAGTGGCAGGCTGATGCCCGGGGGAGAGAGCAATCATGCCACTGATTGATGAGCTTGTATCGTCTCAAGCGGAACGGTGACGCCGAGAGAAAGGGTATGTGTATGCAGAAGAAGCGGTCCGTGGCGCTGCGTGGGGAAGACCAAAACAGAAGAGCAAATGTCGCGTGAAGAAAACAAACATGTCGTGAAGGAACCACTCCAGGCGGGCGATTATACCAGCGCATCGCCTGTCAGTGACTTCGCTCGCCTCCTGGTCACCTTCTTGCTGACGGTATATACCAAATCCAGCGTCCAGAAGTGGTATATTTGCGCTTGCGCACATGGAATCGAACCAAAAATCGGCGCCACCAGCGGGACCATGACGTAGTCGATGAAGTTGGTCTTGAGCTTGCGCTTCGAGAAGTGCATGCCCTTGAGCAGCCCAGCGTCTCCCATCTCCCTCTCACGAGTCTCGACGCAGATGTCATGGAAGCTCTCGTAGAGGAAGAGGTACAGGGCAACCTCCATGAAACCGAGCGTGCGGAGGACGTTGCAGATGCTGAAGATGAAGGACACGTGGTGGACGTCAGGCGCCCCATCCATGACCCACACGAAAAGGGTCGACGCAATGACGAGGATGGTCATCTGCACAGGGAGGAAATGGGCCTCGAAGAGACGGTGGAAGAGGTAGATTATCCTCTTCCAATCGGGCTCTTTGAGCGTGTCCGTCACGACGTCCGAGAAAATGCCGCTCTCAGAGGATGTGTCGGAGCCGGCGCTATCAATCGACTGAGGGACGTAGCTATCCGAATCGTCGTTCCTGGGTATCATATTAGTCTGAGCTCATCAACTCGAAGGATCGGAAACTCACAGAGAGGTGTGAAGAGGCCGGAACGCCCTGGAGGTGTGCTTGCGCTCCTTCCAGACCTCGACGACCTTCCTCAGAGCATAGCCGGTGTCCAGAGCACCCCACATGTGCCGGAGGGCCTGCTTGTACCGGGCGCGCACATCCATTATGATGCCCGGAATGCCCTTGCCATAGCCGCCACCCGTGACGTTGGTCTGACTGACCGGGGCCAAAACCGTGCGAACCGTCAAATTGCCGTTGAGCGCGAAAAAGCACTTGAGATACATGTGCAAATCCTCGCCAATGGCCTCGTTATCGCAGTCCCAACCGCCGACGCGATCGACCAGCTCCAGGGGCAGAGAGTACACCGAGGTGGGCGGGGCGATGGTAGAGCCCTTGTACAGACCAGACATACCGGCAGCGGACCACAGGATGTCGGCGACGCGGACAACGGCGGGGACGTTCTGGGCATTGCGATCGAAGATGATGGGCACGGAATAGAGCGTGGTTGTCGCCGTCTCGGGATACGCCATATGCATTGTCGTGATATTGGCGAAGTAGGCGCTTGAGAGGTGACTGTCGGCTGCAGGTAGACAAACTTGGTTAGCGGGGTGCCTGACATGCAGCTGCAGCCTTGAAACCAGTGGCAAACCGATTGCATGGCTAGCTGCGAGGTTACGGAGGCGGGTGGGTGTACACACCATCAATACCGGTGACGATTACATCCTTGCGCTGAGCGAGGCTGTACTTTTCGCTCAGCTTACGCGCTGCCCAGGCCATGTTGCTACCCTTGCCGGCGAGCTCGCCAGGCAGATCGGGCGGGTGCACCGTGAAGTCGATTGAGCGGAACTTCTTGGAGAACTCGTTGACCAAACCAGTAGCCTTGGCCACCGCATTTTGCTCCCGCTGCTCCATCGCAAGGTAAACCTGGGAAAGGCCATCTGTTAGCACCTAAAATTTGGACCATGGCGCGGGGGTTGACGCGAAGCCACAGCATCGGTTCTCCCTGGAGCTGAGAGCATTCCCCACACATCCAGTCGGAGCAATCGCAGCGCCAACACATTGCGCCGGCCGCCTAGCCCATCGTGGGGACAAGCCTGCTGAATTGACCGCCTTCTCGCGGGATGTGGGGAAGACCAAGTGCAAAAAAGGGAACTAAAGGGTTTGGGATCCAACTTACATCGTACGTGTTGCGCGCCTGCGAATGCGAAGCCAACACCTCGAGGGTCTCGCGCAGGGTCTCAATCTCCTCCTTGTAGTTGGGGATCACAATGGCGTGAATGACCCGGTCGGGAGCAATGTCACCATCCGCGTAACGCTCAATGTCCAGGTCGCCAGCTTCGCTGCTCGAGGTCGAGCTGACGTCGCGCGATGAGGTCAGAGTTTCGGAGCTGGAGAGCGAGGTGGAGGAGCCGCGGCGGCGGTGGCCGAACTTGAGAGCCCTCAGAGCCTTGGAGCGCTGGGCCTGGCGAAGAGAGCGGGTGATGGAAAAGACGGCCCAGCAGGAACGCAGCGGGAAGACGAAGACCAGAAAGTGAATAAACAAGCAGTACCACGCAAAAAACTTAACCCAAAACCGGGCCGTCCGCGGGTTGTAGCCTGTGGGCGCGGCCGCAGTAAGAAAAGTCGATTGATATTTGTATTCATGCCGCTGAGCCTCGAGCTCACTTGTGATCGCCATGTAGCTGAGTGCGATGGTGCTCAGCATGGCAATGCCGCCGGCGCGGCGGCTGCTCCATGCTAATATGCTGGACATGATGGCCGTGCTGCGAACGGGGCGATGGATGGAACAATAACCGAGGGCCGGAATAAAAAAAACCAATTTCTGATTACTGGAGAAGGTGGCTGGGTTAAGGAGAGGCGACGCGTCGTGCTGTGTTCTCCTCTGGCAGACGAGGTGCACCAAGGGACGGGCTCAACTGGCTGCTAGGAGGCGGCAACAGGAGGTCGGGGCAGCGTTGACGGCGGAGATTGAGTCGAGCACACGTCGAATTGAAGGGGCCTGTGGTGGACACAACACAACAGGGACGCGGGGGGTTGTGTACAGTACAGTGGTACTCGACGTGGTGCCTGCACAGGTCCGCTGGCGCAAGCAGGCCTGGTGATGGCGGGGAGGAAGGAAGGAGGTATGGAAAAGGAGAGGTCAGAGAGAGGAAGAGAAGGAAAGGAGGAAAATTCGGAGCAGAATGGTTGGCGGTCGGGTGTAGGTAAAGTGGTGGCAGCTTTGGACAAGCGGTGCGCCGCTGGGCTCGGCTCTGCCTTGGGTTGGCCAAGGCTGGACTGGGGGGTAACGTTGGGGGGGCTAAGTCGGGGGAACGTGCTTGAAGCTGAGCTTGGAGCAGTTCCAGTGCTGGCAATGGAACCCCACGGCGCCAGGCCCGTTCCAGGGTCAGAGAAAAAGGGGAAACGCAGCCAACGCGTCCCTGACCACTCTTCTGGGCGAACAATTCTCTGACGAACCAATACTGGGATGCAAAGCTCTCTCCGCCCAACGACGTGCAGCAGCAAAGACCAGTGATGCGACGGCCAGGGACGGAGGGCACCCCAGCCTCTTCGCCCGTTCCTTACCTAACTTCCTTTACAACACAGTGCAATACGCTTTCATAGGAAACCCGACATCCATCCCATGCCCATCTTGCTACTGAGTTGTTCCGCGCTTGTCAAATTTGGGCCACACACGTTCTGGCCAAGCCGGGGCTGATTGGATGGGCTGTTGGTCAGCGAGCCTTCACCTCTCAGTCTGGGATGGTGGTTCAAGTCAAGCGGTGGCGCGGTCACAGACAAGCGAGTTCGACTTTGATCGCCAGAAGATCCAGAAGACAAGCCAAATCCCGTCTGTTTTGTGCCGCAAATCAGCCCTGGAAGTCACCATATGTTGTCTGTTGGCGACCATGGTGTTTTGTGTTCTGTCGCTCCATGGGGAGATTTTGCTGCAAGGCTGTGTCCTCTTCACAACTGGAAGGGGCGGTGACATCAGGTCCGCGTCAGACAATCTCTGGGCAGATTGTGTGGCGAGTTTCGCCATTTGTGGGATGGACTTTGAGAGAGCATCTCAGCACCATGGAGGTTTGTCTGATCTGGGTCTGGCTGTCAGATTTTCGGATTTGCGAAACCTGTTGTCTGGACGCTCTCAGCTCTGCTGGTCACAGGAGCGACTGGAAAGTCGGCGTCGCAAGGCTGTGTGTCTGGGGCTAGGTGAAATGCAGGAAGCATCCAGGGCAACCCATCCGCAGCTCCAATGCAGGGCCGCGGTTGGGATAAGATTGGCTCGAGAGGGCGCGCCAAGCCACGGCAGTTCCAGCCGGTGCTCCGTAATCGTACGGTAACGCTGTCATGCCATACGGACAGTGTAGAAACTCTGTAAATTGACACTGTAGTCTACTTTTCGGGCCTGGTAGGCTGTAACCTTGTTGCCTGACCTCCAGGGCAGGGCTGACTGTTCAAAATAGCGGAGTGAAATTCGGAAATGGAGAAACACCGCCCTGCCTTTCCAGCATTGTTGACGGACTGCTTGATGTTGAACTTCCCTGAAGGTTGCGCCCATGTTGCCAGCCTGGCTGGTACGGTGTTCTTCTACTTTGTAGGTACGGATACATAAGCTGTGGGACAATCATCACACAATCTGCGAGCTATGACGGGCATGCCCAACGCCTACGACTCTGTCTTTCGTAGACTCCCGTCCCAATCTGGATAAGTGCTTCGCCCATCACCAACCTCCCATCGTCAGCTTACCAGCACCTAAATCAGCCAACGCTTACTCCGTGCTCGCTGCATCCTTGATACTGACCTCAGGTGAGCGCATGAAGAAATCAAAGAATCCCAAAAATCTCCAGCCTTGAACAGCGGCACAAAGTCACAAGCTTGGCCTGCGGCACAGAGGACAGAAAACGTTATTCGTCCGTCCAGTTTTACGCTGAGGCCAGCGACCGAGAGACTTGAAACTCATGATGTGGGGAAATCTTCACTTGGAAGAAACTGCAGAAACTATAACTACTAATAGCAACAAAACGGGGATTGACCCGCGCCACCTCAACCTGTTCGCGGGTCCCTGCGCCACACGGTTTCCGCTCAGCCCTGACACCCTCCCCCCACACCTAAGCAGCATTGTGTGTTGTTGTGGTGATCAGGGAGCTTGTGAGAACTCATGATGGCCGAGTTCACCCCTTATTACGCAGGCAACTATGTACAATGCAGCATCGGTAAACGAACTTCAATTCGAGCTCAACGGCGTAGATCCCTTTGCTGGACGGCAGGGGCGCGGAACAAACTTTTTCTCTCAAGCGGGAACTTGTGTTGTCTCGTCGCGTCTTTTCGCGCTTGTGACTTGACCCGTCACTGTGCCATCCGGTCCAGACCTCAGCCATTGACAACGCTAGCTTCTGAATCCACCGTGGCTGCCCGCGTAACCATTGTAACGCCGGACAGTTTCCATGTTTCCGTTGGCTACCTGACAATCAAGCGGTGGGGGGCACGCAGGTACTGTACATACATACGTAGGGAGCTCATATGGGTAGGATTGAGCCTCATGACTAACATTGAAAGTACGCAGAACTAGGTTTCTTGTGCGTGGGTTGTACTAAAAGGCTTGGTCACGCAAGGCTCTGCAGTTTTTTTCCTTAGATTAGCTCGTCCATGACGCGTGTTTGGCGCGAATTGGAGCATTTGTCTGCAGAGCCAGACGCAACCCATTCATCAGGAAAACTTGGGAACATGGAACAACCTGAAGATCAGGTACGGAGGAACGGCAAGTAAATTTCCGCACCCAGGCACAGTGTGCGGCGCGTTGAAACAGGAGCAGGCTCCTTGAATTCAATTGAAAGTGGCGTCTCTGTAGCTAGCATCTGCATGATTCTCGACCTCATTTTACTCGACAGGCTTGACAAGCGTCCCATTGGACAAAAATCGCGGAAGTTTGTGATCCTTTCCCACCCTCCTGGCAAGCAGAAAAAAACAGCGCTCCCTGTTTCTCCCAAGCTTTATGGCTGTCAGCCTTGGCTTGTAGGGTGCGATCCCGCCCGGGAGTCATTTCGCTTCCAGCCGACAACGCAACATCTTGGGCCGTTCCTTGGTTGATGTTGTCTCAGTCCTCCGAGACCAGGATCCTGGAGATCCAGGCTGACGGTTCTGGATGTGCTCGGTAGAAGCGGATCTTGATGACGGCGTACTCCGTACACCCGATCTACAACTCCAGTTTACCTACTTTGTAGAGTATAACGTCTGTAAAGTGCTTACCTATGAATTAGTAGGTTCTCTCCTTCAAATACATACAGAATTGAGACCGGTTTGCATGTCCAAGGTGCCAACCCACCAGCTGGCTTCCCGCCGTACACACATGACTGACGCAGCACAAACTTAGTGTCAACGAACAACCTTATTAGTAGACGCCGGTAAAGGCCAAATCTGCCGCCAAGGATCCCAAACAGGAGGCGCACATCACGGCTCTGAAATTCCCAAGATCTGACTACTGCGCAGGAGGCAATGCGGTCACAAAACGGAAACTGCGGCAAAATTCCGTCATCCTGGCTGACATTCTGTGCTTCAATAGTGCGCATGAGAAAATATATCTACACCACTTTGCCCAAGCGCTCAAGTGATCACATTCAGGTTGAGAATCCCCTTTTCTCCAACATGAACCAGCCATTCCAAAAAGAGCCCAATCGTGGCAGCCAACCGTGATTACCACTGCAGGCTCCTGGTCGAGGTGTAACTCGGGGAAGGTGTCGGTCCTCGCGGCCGAGTAAACCTCCGTCTTAAGGATGTAAATGTGTGGACTTTGTGGGACGAAGGATCGAGTCTCGGACGTGCCGCAAAGCATCCGCATTGCGAACCAGGCCGTCGACGGTCGCGACGTGGCCACCCCTTATTATTTCCATCCTCCAGATCCTCCGGACGGTTCCAATATCTCAACAAATGGGCAATCACCCGGCAGTTAACGTGATTTCCACGACCATTCATCACGTGTCACCACTCGTGACGGGTGAGACTCCCGGCAGCCCATCCACCTCTGGAGACAGTCTTGTTGCTGGACCGGCCGGTTCAAAAGCGGTAGATAGACGACGGTGCCAGCATCGCAGTTCCGGCGGCCAGTATGGCTAGGATTCTCCAAACACCATGGGAATTGCACCATCCGGGGCCTGGATCTAGGAGGTCTCTTTTAACCAAGGCCACACCTGTGAATAGGGACCTTGGTAACCCTTCCCTTCACACAACCTTCTCGAACATCTTCTGAATAGGTTTGGCAGCCTGGAAGGGCAGATGTCAACAGCGAATATCCACGGGGCATGGGGTGCTTGGGAAGGACTCACGTCAATGAACTTCTCCAGGTCCTTATCTAGGTTGGCCAGGTCGTCGCGGCGCTTCTTGTTCTCGGCGATCAACTTCTGTTTACGCCTCACCAGCTCCAGCCGTTGTTGTTCAAGAGCCTCGCGTTCCGCCTTCTCATGGTTGATACGCGCCACCATAAGCGCATTCTCATCGTCATCGGCATGTTCGGGGTGCTGCGCAAGGAACTCCTCGACTGGGATCAACGGTAGCTGCTGGTACGTATGTCTGATAAACACAGAGTCAGCGCATCTGCTTTCATCGATCCACCACGGTGTGTACAAGGCAAGGGAAACATACTCAAAGCTCTCGCAGGCGGCAATCTCTCCCTCCAGATGCCGCTGTTCGTAATACAGATTCTGGAGTTGCAAGTGCAGCACGTCCACCTCGTGTCGGGCCTCCGCCGTCTGACTCTTGGTGTCGCGCGCGCGGAAATGGGCGGCGCGGTGCAGCCCGCGGAGGTGCGCGATGTTAGCGACGAGGAGCTTTTGCTGCCTCGATATCTCCGTCAGGGCTTCGCTCCGTATGGGCGCGTTGCTGTCGGCGGCGATGGTCTGCGCGATGAGGTCGATCAGCGCTTGCGCCTGTTCCCGGGCGGCCCTGGATGTCTCAATGACCGCGGCCAGTGACGGGTCCGTGATGTGCGCATCTGTGGTCATGATGGTTGGTATGTGCGAGTATACTCGTCGCAAGAAAGAGGCAGGAGATGAGGTCGGGTTCGGTCGGTCGGGTCGCCGGATCGGGATGTCGGTGGATGCCACGGAGACACCAACATATGCGGCCGTCTCGACGGCCCTAGTTCCGCGTCGGAGTCGGGCAAGAGGACTCTGTCCACTCGTTTCGTGTTCGGATCTATCCGAGAAACGTGAAAATGTCGATGTCGCCGATAACGACTATCGGGACGCTAGGCCGTCATGCAATCAGAAGCTTCATGAATCGCCAAGTTCGCGATTGACTGACGTCTTGCCTCGGCGAAAGCGCTGTCACAAGGAATGGAATGCTTGAAATGTCGGAGCTGGGACTTGGCCGCGATGATGTTTTTGAGTGGGGCGGTGGAGACATGACGCACCAAAGCTGCGAACTGCTGCCAATTGGTGGCCCTCTCCGCCCACTCTGCCGCAGCTGGAGACAGGGACCGGGCGCATTCGGCTGCGGGATGCTGGCCCTCTGCGCTTCTGGGCTGCAACCGGCTTGCGCTGAGGGGGCGGGATTCAGGCGGAGCGTCCGGACGCAACTCCATGAGGAATCCACCAACTCCTTTCCACATATTTCCTCCTGTGCGTCCACGCCGGAACCCAAACAAACGTCTTTTGATCCACCATTTGTACATATTGCCCGTGGGTGAAAAGACTGGGGTTCCGGTGTTTCCATCGATCCTTTCTTTCAAAATCTCGCTCCTGCAACGGAAACTTGCCGATTACTCAGTCAACCGCACCTGCGGGCTTTGCCTCTAGACGAACTCTGCCCACAACATCCAAAAAATCGCAAAGGCGACGTCACGTTCATCGATCCCCTATTCTGTTGCATCTGCAGTCGGCAAACGGTGCCGTATCCTGTTGCACGGCGTCCCGGTCAGTACCCTGCCCCGCCATGGACGTCTCGTCCAACATGGGGTGTCCCGCCCCTTTCACCTTCAGCTCCTGCGACAACTCGAATGGCTCCTTGACCTCCAGCCATGAGGCCCCGAACCGACCCGCCGTCCGCCGCCGGAGGCGCTCGCAGCAGCGGAGGAAGTCCATCGTCAACCAGATCATGGATGGTGAGGAAGGTCTGTTGCTCAAGTTGGATCTGTTCCTGACGGAGCTCGAGAAGAAGTTTGAGAAGTGGGAAAACTATGGGGAGATGACTCTGGACTCGAGCATTTCGGCAGCCTTCAACACCCTTCAGGCCGTCCGTTCCCGATGCTCCCAGGTGTCGGAGGAAGTCATGGGTGCCGGTCGCAAGAAACTCCACGTCATGGTCGAGACGCTTGAGTCGAGATACCATGAGGCGCTGGCGGCGGCAGAATCCCTAAACGAGAAGGCTAAGGTCAGCATCGAGCTGCTCGATGGCATGCTTCAGGAGATGGAGGAGCAGGCGGCCAAGTTGAGGGAGAAGGGATTGGCAAATGCCGCAAATGCCGCAGAGACCATCATGGGCGAGGCCCATCGTGTTGTCGATGAAAGTATCGAACGGGCTCTCCGCGCCGCCGAATCTCTCGAGGAGCACATTCAACGCGCCATCGCCCGAGCACGCGAGCACGGGCTCATCCACTACCACGACCTTCCGCACCCCTGGAGAATCAATCCTCACATCCTCAAGGGGTATCGCTTTTCCGAGACCAAGCTGGCCTGCGTCAAGTCTGCCTTTGGCTTCTCCAACGAACTCGTCAACATCTGGTCCCACGCCATTGGCCTTATCCTTGTTCTCTCGGTCGCCTTCTACTTCTACCCGATGAGCGCCAACTTCCACATGAGCACCAAGGCCGATATTTTCATCGCCGCGGTTTTCTTCTTTGCCGCCTGCCAGTGCCTGGCCTGCAGCGTCATTTGGCACACCATGAACTCCGTGGCCGACGTCAGCCTCATCTCCATGTTCGCCTGCGTCGACTATACTGGAATTTCGCTGCTGATCGCAGCATCCATCATGACGACCGAGTACACCGCCTTTTATTGCGAGCCCGTGAGCCGCTGGATCTACATGGTCGCCACGGCCATCCTCGGGGTCGGCGGTGTGATCCTCCCCTGGCATCCCCGGTTTAATGGCCAGGATATGCAGTGGTTGAGAGTCGGCTTCTACGTGGCGCTTTCGGCCACGGGTTTCTTGCCCATTCTCCAGCTGTCCCTGACGCGGAGCTTCGAAGACGTCATTGCCTTCTACGCCCCGATCACCAAATCCCTTCTCGTCTACTTGCTAGGCGCTTGCGTCTACGCCAGCCAGGTTCCCGAGCGCTGGTGCCCTGGCATGTTCGATTATGTTGGAGGGAGTCACAATCTCTGGCACGTCGCGGTGCTTGGGGGCATTCTCTTCCACTACACGGCCATGCAGGACTTCTTTTCTCACGCTTTCCGGCTCGCCCAGGACGGCTGCGCCGCGTTCTAACTCCGAAACTAACAAATCATGTGGATATCATGTGGATTTGGCGGGTAGACGATAGAACACGAAGTCATGACTTGAGAATCTGCATGTGCTATTACCGCCGACCAGATTCTCCACCATCCTCTTTCCGAGGAATCCGCTGCTGCTTTCATGACGACCGAGAGCGACCGCTTCAGGGGATAGGCCGCTCGTCACGAACTCGATGGTCATATATCCGGCGCCCGACAGACTCTCCCAGCACGGCACGGCACATCTTCGCTCTCCCCCTCGAGGACAGCCGCTTCCGCCTCTTTCCACACATTCCGAGCCTTGGGCGCCTGCGGTTGCATATTTCAGCATCCTCCCTCCCGATCCAAGTCATCAGTGTTGCCAGGGGCTGTTGGTGGTGGCAAGTCGACTCCGTTTTTCGCAACCACAGTAAGGGCATCGATCAGCGGCTTCGTCCGGTTCATTTGCCAGGCAGCTTGAACCCCGCATTCTTGGCGCACGTCTCGAGATCCTCGCTCTGTTCCCGTCGTCAGCGTTTGCCAGCAGTCCAAGGAGAGGGCGCCAGCTCTCACATTCAAGCAGCAGAATCCAGCCACTGGCGCGCACCAAGTACCCTTGGTGCAGTAACTGTTGTCGACGCTACAACATGACTAGGTGGTGGTCAGTCGGCGGAATGGGCTTGGTGCGTCGGGAAGGGGTATCAAAGACGTACATGACCGAGATCTGGATTATAGCACGATTTGCTTGTCTGGATCGACCGTCAGCGAACCGTCGCCTCGTTTCGATCGCCTGGGTAGAACATACCGGGCCCCCGCACTGCTTCCATCCGACACCATACGTTTCCGCACAGCTCATGTCGTGTTGCGTCATGTTGGAGACTGTCGCGAGGGATCCGAGCGGTTTTTGTTCCCAGTCTGCTGGGACAGGGACAGCCACGCCAACCGCTCCGCCTACGGCCAGGAGGAGACAAGCAATGGAGTGATGCATTTTGGAGGCAGCAGGCTTCGTTCTGGTGGACAATCTCGAGCGGATTCGTTCCCTCTGGCTCGGGCCTTTTGGCTTCGTCGTCGTCTTCGAAAAGTGTTGGTATCTGTCAATGAGGAACGGCAGCTTTGTCTTTGTAGATCGCTCGGGTGCGGTACACAAAATGGCGGTAGAAATGGAATGTTGGCCGTCGTCGTTGGTAAGACACGGTTGGGAACCCGGGAAGTCGGGTTTGAGGTTATGGGGTAATGATAATAATGCTTATGAATAGAGTAGAGTTAGATGGGGTTGGGATTAATGAAGAGACAATGACACGTTCGAGAACAGCTGATGTCAAGTCCTGGATTGAGTTGTCGAATGATCTCCGCTTGTTAATATATTCGACAGATGGACTACCGCCGGATAATTTGAGGGAGGTTAACCCGGTATGCAAGTCACTTTTGGAAGATCGAGATGTAAGGGCGGGCTTGTTGCAAAGGAAGAAGCGAATGGCCGGAGAAAAGTAGCTAGTTACTCTTGAACAACAAAGAAACCCTTGTAGAAACAAAACCTCGAGATGACGGAAAGGAATCCCCGGTCTTTGGATCGGGGGGAAACGCACATGGCATTTTGTTGTGTTGTTGAGAACAAGATCCACCATCACCAACCAAACCCCATGACCGCCTCAGAGGCCCGGGACTGGTCAGGTCCAGTCCAAGGGGCGCCGGAGCCGCCGCTCCATCGATCGTCTAACCGATCAAGTCCCCCCTGTCAAACGTTTCACACGCTTCACCAACGCATCTGAGCGCAGCCAGTCAAGAAAGATGGCGGAGAGTCTGATTTGATCAGTGGGAAGAGGCGGCTTTTCCAATGCCTTGCGTGCTGTGTCGTTGCATTCGCCCCGGAGTTGTTGTTCGGCTCCAAGAGAGAAACTCGTCTGGATCCCAACCACGGAGAGGTTGTAAAGGTCACGGGCGCCGTTGAACTCTGCATACTACAGCACTGCTTCGTACCACCCATGTTGTACACACTTAGCACCTGGACCGCTGAGCGGGTTGATGGCCATATGAGTACCTAGATAGCTCACTCTTCTTTGATCTCAAATCCCACCCCGTTCTGGCACACATACCTCCGTTGAAGAGGCCAGTAATCGCTCCTATTCACCGCTGATTCCGTCCGTTCCTGAAAACAAACACGTGGATGTCCTCTTTGTATCGATGGGGGCTTGTGTTCAGCCCAACCCCAGATTCTTGGACAGAACATTCAAACGAACAAACCATGACTCGCCACCAAGGAACGCCGGCTCCGAGACTGGTTCCATGACTCGGCGGGCGGGAGGGAGAGAAGTGATTTGAGATTGGGGGTGGGCGGCAGGCAAAGAAAATACAAGGCACCACAGCAGCTGAAAACGCACATATGTCCGGCAACTCGCAGGAAGAACCAAGAAGCTACAGAGAATAAACTAATCCAAACAAACCCACCCTGGCTAGTCGGAACCACAACTGCCGCCCGCTTGGAACAGGGACAGGGACAGGGACACCGATATGGACGCCAATGTCAGCTTCATCAATCAATGGTTGGATCACAAAAAGCAGAGTTGAACAACGGCAACTCTCATGGGACGTGGTTTCACGATTCAGAAGCTTCAGCTGGTCGATTCAACGCCACGTCTCAAGGCGCATGCAGGGGCCCGTGCCGGCATGGTGTGGTGGCGGCCTCAGTGACGTTGAACCTGGAGCACGGGCAATGATGAGTTCTTTTGACATTGTAGTTGCGCAGAACATCGACATTGGGAAGAAACTTGGCCTTGGGATATAGATGATGAGGAACAGGCCATTGGTACTACCGACCTACACAACCCAATGTCAACGTCTATCCGTTTGACATGAGATACACAGCTCCCCCTTCATTTTCGGTGGCTTGAGGGGGAGGGGTCACAACGACAATGGTGGAGTCCAGACAGCCGACATTTTATTGTTTTCTAACTATCAGATCTGTACATCATTATTATCATGCCCAAAAACCGCAGTCGATATAGGTATTTTCCCATCCCCATCCCTCCGAGTCCAGGTCCAGAAACGCCGCGCGAGCCCGCGTAGATTCCTTTATGTTCTCCAAGCCATCCATGACGGTGCAACGTAATATGTAAAAACAACCTCTAGAAAATCGAGTCGGCTTTCTGGATGCCAACCCACCACCCCTACGTGCCACTATCACCAGTGTGACAGCCAGAATATCGGAGCCCTCGTCCACCAACTGACTGCCAGCAGCCACAATGTGCCACGGCTACCTACAACAGTTGCACAGGGTATCAAACCGCCATGTGCCATCCCCATTTACCCTGGTCAGGGGCGTGAACCGAAACTGGGCCCAAGACAGGACAACTGGCAACGACGTCCCCAGCATCCGTTGTATGGAATGCGGCCCACTTGCACGTGGAAGAGCAAACGCGACACCCACTGCTCTTTGGTAGCATCTGGACCGCGCTGCGGAGCTGGCTCTTTTCACCGCAGCCGGGGAACCCACTCGTTACGTCGAGATGTCGAGAGACTTGATAAAACTCGGCCGTCCTGCAGTGGGACAGCGGACTAAAAGCTCGAGGGCAATGGCGAGAGCCGATTCCTGATCAACTTTTGCCTGCTCATAGCTATCGTGCGTGAGAAAAGAGGTGACTCGGCTTCCGTTACCGTGCGTGAGCCACTATTTCGGCGTAGACATCGTCAGGAATCATCTTGATAATGGCCAGGGTTGTCCGCTTGATCTGCTCGGCTTGGAGGGCCGGGAAGGAACGGAGCAGCTTGTTCGGACTAAATGTGACCGACGGTTAGTATATGACTTGCTTTCCGTCGCGATTTCTCTAAGTTTACGTACCTAGGCGACTCCATGATCTTTCCGCGGATCATAACCAGCTGAGCGACGATGCACAGGATGTTAAGATGTGGCCCATAGGCAAAGAGGAAGTCCCAGAGGCGGAGCACTTCGGGTAGCGGAGGCGTGCAGGCGCAAAGGGTCAGGACAGATGGGAAGGCATAGATTTCTGCTGTCAAGTTCTTGGACAGCAGGTACATGGCGAGCTTCGGGTCGACAATGGCCAGAACCTTATCAACCAAAGCAAGGCCTTTATGCACTCCGTCCATGGCGCCACGGATATAACCTGGCAATTCCTTGGTCAAGAGCTGGTGGAAGGCCACGTAGGCCTCGGCCTCGCTGCGAGCGGCGTAGAGGAACGGAGCAGCCAACACATTCATGCCCTGGACGTAGGTCGCGGTCTCAGTTGCGGTAACGCTGGCGACGGAGCCTTCGGTGGTCAGGGTCCGGGCCCGAGCCCGCTTAGCTGCCGGTGACGAGGCTGGACTGCCAAAATCGCTCCCTCCATATCCTGTTCCTGGACGGCTAGATGACTGATCGAGAGAATAACGTGTGCTGCTGGCTCGGCTGCCCATACTGGCTACGCTGGCGTTGTCGCGCATACGCTCCGCTTCCCGGGCGTCATGCAAGGTCCAGGCAAAGGCATTGAGCAAACGGATCAGGCTCGCCTCACTGACGCGTCGGCGAAACAGGGGATCTGTGGACAGGGTGCGGAAGGTGTCGTTGCGAATCTTGGAGTAGGCTGGCGACGCGCCGCGGTGGATCAGGGCCAGATAGCTGTCGGTGTCGAGCATGGGCGCATTAAGCAGAATGAGCCAGACGTAGATGCGGAGCGATGACTTCCGAGAGGTTAGTATGCCGCCTAGGCCAGCGAGAGCGGCACAAGATGAAGACATGTACTCACCATGCCGTCGCTGTCGGAGCGAATACCTTGGTCGAGGATCTTGAGGCGCGTGCTCTCGAGGGCTCCCTCAACATCGCCGTTCGGTGGACCTTCGCGAATCAACCTCTCGAGGGACATAGCATCGGCAGCGAGGGAGCGTTTGCTCAGGACGGAGGGCCGGGTTTTGGCGGCGGTCATGGTTGCGGCGAACTGCGCGGGATCTGGAAGAGGTGGTGCGTCGCTGTTGGAGCGTGCTCTCTGGGATGAGGGGTTGGTACTTGCATGTCTTCGCGTCGCCGTCGCCGCGGGAGGAGGAAGAGGAGAAGGAGAGGGTCTCGCGAGAAGGCGTTGACTAAAGGATTGCAACTGGGGGGATGGGGAAGAAGAGGAGGACGGCGGCGGCAGACGGGATGGCAACAGCAGGTCTTGTTGAAGTTGAGGGCGGGACTGAGACTGGAAGTGGTGCCGTTGCTGCGAAATGAGCGATGGCTGGCCGGGGCCTGTTGCCTTTGCTGATCCAAGGGCATGGGCCGACTGCAATCTCCTGAGGCCCCGGTGGGAGAGGCCCGGTTCGGCAGGTGGGTGGAGCTGTGTTGCTCCGGAAGGAGGGATTAGCGCAAACGGCACCTCCTTGTTGTTGAGGCCCGGCATCGTGGTTGCTTGAATGGCACGCTCCTTCCGACAACCGAGAAACGAGCAGCGAGGTAAAATTGTTTGGGTCGGTTTGATGTGGTTATGGGGTCACCTCAGGTTCAGGTTTGTGGTGTTTTGCTCTGCATCGCGACGGGATGGAGGTTTGGAGTTTGGGGCTGGACACAGTCGATGTGGTTGGTCGGCTCGTGGTTGCCCCAGATCCGGCAGCACGGGAGGTTGGAGCTGCACGCAAGCACATCCATCCCGTCAGGCCCCCGTGTCAGATTCGCGACAAACGCGTCTGCTTTCCAAGGCAGGCGGGGCCAAGGCCACACGGCATGAATGAAACACACAATTCAATTCTTCCCCAGCATGCGGCATCTCCGATTTCATTGAGCCACGGTTACGGTATATACTCTATAGTAGTAGTGCAATTCTGCCGCAAGTACGGAATACTAATATTGGCTCGCCTTTGTCTCTTCCGAGATTGTTGATGTTACTCTTCACGTGAAGCTGCTTCCACAATCTCCATCCAAAACCGCAGGGCAATTCCAGTTTCCCATGGAACCGCAAAGTGGGGACGAACCGCCCCATCGGAAAACCATCGACGGCCTGGGCGGGCCTGATTCCAGCCACGCAAGATGTGGGCACCTTGGCCAGGTACCGCGGCGGGTTGCTGGGGAATTGATGTGTTGAGCGGCTGGTGACCTTTGTCTGCGACGCCTCTGCGACGCCCAAACTTTCATCTCCCATCCAGCGCTTCCACCTGATGTTGGCCTCTCTAATGACAATGTGCACCAAGAAAACTCATCCTAAAAGTACAGTTACTCCGTCCACCCGCCCAGCCGACCCTCTGCAGCGCAAGAGCCATCCTCAGCCACATCAATCTATGAAGCGTGTGGCAAAGACGATTGGTGACTCGATTGCAGAACCTTTGCAGATGCGATCGACAGTCACCTGCTTGGGAGTTACCTCACTATCTTCGTGACACTTCCGGGTCAAGTAGCCGTCCCTTTGTCAAGGAGAAGACGGAGCAATGCTCCTCCGTACTTACTATATGTCACCGCCATCAACATTCATGGACAGGACAACTGAGAGGTTCCGGCGAGAGACTCGTAACGAATCCTCAAGGCCATCCCAACCAAGTGCGTCTCGATCAGGTCGGTGGAAGATCCCCTGGTGACTTTCTTTTTCTCATTTCCAGTCTCCCTGCTGCTCTCCCAGGCCGAGGCTGACCTTGGGCACTTGCGCCCTGTTCGATGTCGAAACACCACACAGAGTCCTGGTGGCTGGGCCGTTCAGCGCTCTCTCGCAGACGACTCCTTGTCAAATGGACCAGTTAGATTTGATCTGATTCCTAAGGCTGCTGGGATTCTTTCGACATCGAGTACCAGTGTAAGTCACTTGCCTCAACCCCCAGGCCGCTGCCACCGTTCGGGCCACTAGGTATACTTGGTTGGGTGACTTCACGGGTTGTTTGACGGGCCCCAGAGATTAACAGAGGAGTGCGTCTCGATGTGGAGATGCTCTCTTTGATGGACGGACATCAATGTCCTTCACGGACGAACCACAAATGCGTCTGAATCCTCGGGCGATGCGAGAAACTCGAATGCTCATATCACACCGAGCAAACAGAGCTTGATCATCAGTTAAAACACGTCCCCGAGTCTGGCAAAAGATAACCCCCGTGGGCCGTGTTGTCCATCATGACAATGGGCTCCCAAGGAGCAAACATTCAGCAGGATTGAAGACAGAGTCGAGTCCAACACTCAAAGGGTGGATTGGTTGTAATGTCCCTCCTCGGGGCCAGTTGGATGTTTGGGGGTTTCCCGGAGACCATTAGGCACTGCTACATCTTGCCTTGGCCATCAAGCCGAAAGGTGAGGCATGGCGTCTGGGGTCTTGGGAAGTCCACCATACACTGAATATCGACGATGATGTTGTGGAGATCGGCTTCGGCATCGATCTTGGCTTGGTGCGAGGTCGGGTCTTAGGGTTTCCTAAAATGGAGGCGTCCAAGGTTGGGATTGGCCAAAGCCATCTACTCCACAAGGCCAGCCACGATGCTGTTTCTTCGGCTGTCTCGGGAGGACAACAACTTGGCAACTCGACGGCGAGATGGTTCATGGACATTTGTTGGATTGATGAATCGATGGTCGACGAATTGAGCTCTGTTCATCCTGCCCATTCACCATTTTTGTGAATTCGAGCCGTTGTCAATTCCGACAGTCAAGACTCCCTAGGCACCCGGTTCGAGATCGGAAATTTTCAAGATCGAAATCGCTCATTCGGTCAAATGTCTGAAAAGTTTTCTTTCCTTTGTGGGATAAAATTTCCACACGAGGCCGCGATCGGCATGCCTTGCTGCCAGTAGAAGCCGACAAACAAGGAGATTTTGGCGACAGCTAGAAATCGAGTTTTCGACATGCTCGCTGCCCTGGTTCTGTTAATCCGTCGATCAAAAGCCTAAGAAACCGTTATCAACGGTGTCAACTCATCAACCACCTCTGTCGATACCTACTACTCCTGCTAACGTTTAATCCAGTGGAAATGCAACAGTCAACTCTCCATTTCCTTGTACCTTCAACGGCTGCTCTCCGCAATCTTTGATGTCACCATCCGCGAGTGCGTGTCCTCCCGTGCTGGGCACGCGCTGCGTGGGACGGTTTCGGGCTTCTGTGAGGGCCTTCAGTCCCATTGTTTGCAATCCTGGCGCCCGATTGCATCATCGCGGGTTGAGGAGCTTCCCGGGACATAAGGCTCCACACCCCACACTTCCATACCCTCCATCACCACGCCGTGCAGCCACACATCCGCCTTGTGATCTGTGATACACAGCATTTGGACAGACTCAGCTGCTCACCTCCTCGATGCGGTTGAGGCTGTTGGTATTCCGGGTGATCAACAACCTCGCCGGTTCGCCACACGCCTACGTAGCTGCTCTTGTTTAAACGACGTTACTATGGTTTGCGGAAAGGGGGGGATCTCCGTCTTCCTCCCTTTCGGCTTGTCGTGTGCATCAGAATGACTCGGACCACAACATGCACAGGCCTTGTCCATCCTGCGTTGCTTCATGTGGCCTTTTTTAAGGCTCGGGCTGATTCGCTCTGTGGCGGAGGATAGTGCCGAGGTGGCTGTCTGATATTGGGGGCTCAGGACGAAGAACTCTAATGGTTCCAGATCTCCTCCGCAACATACTCGTCTTCTTTTCCAACACTACATCCATAGGACCATAACAACTATCCACAGACCCGGCCGATCGGTCGTCGACTACCCGAGTGCCCACCGAGCCTGCTCCCACTCCCAAACCCGCTGCTAGCTGTGATAGGTATGGTGGTCGATTGCGCCATCAGCCTGGTGTCCGCTCTCCGCATCCACCCTGATCCGCTTCCTTGAGATATCGGAATCTCAACACCTTATGCCTTGTTTCAACTTTGTCAAACGTTTCTGGGTCCATCTCGGACAACTTCCTGAATAAAATCCGGCTCTTCCCCATGCCCCCTTTTTGGCTTGACGTCGACATCGACTCTGCCTATGCTGCAAGTCCAACGTACCCGCGCGTCCCAAGCACAGACAGACTCGGGCCTGCCGTCCCGGTTTTGGGCGACTAGCATCATCACGGCACAACGACGTCATCTCAACTCTGGGATATTTCTCACGGCTCGGAAGCACTGACCTCTTTTGCTGAGTCACCCACGGACATATCAAATCATCGAGAGTCATCAAACGACATCAACAGATATCCCGAGACAACGAAAGTTATATAATTTCTCGACCTCAACCACCCCACAGAGCAGTTCGCTTCACCTTTGCCTTTTTCTGCCAGATATAATCGAATACCGCGCCTCTCGACAGATTGGACATTTCTAACATCACTTCGAACACAACCTTCTGAAATCACCCCGTGATAATATTTCTGACGGACGCCATTGCAACATGGCGTCCAAGCTTGGGCAAGTCGCAGCCAAGGCGCTGGGCATCAAACTCCAGCCCGAGGAGCCCTACGAGTCCCTCGAGAGGCCAGGAGCCTCCGTGATCTCAGGCCATAGCGGCCACACCTTCGTCGAGGAACCCCCGCAGATCATCGACTATCTGAACGGCCTCATCCCGACGGGCGATGAGATCGTCAAGTACCTTCTGTCTCTGTTCCCGTTCCTATCATGGATCGGACATTACAACCTTCAATGGCTGATCGGAGACCTCGTTGCCGGCAAGTGTTCATCCCGATGATTCTAAGCGGCAATCGATTGCTGACATCATCGATAGGCATCACCATCGGAGCCGTCGTCGTGCCTCAGGGCATGGCCTATGCCAAACTGGCCAATCTCGAGGTCCAGTTTGGCCTTTACTCGTCTTTCATGGGCGTTATCATCTACTGGTTTTTCGCTACGTCTAAGGATATCACCATCGGGGTACGTGGCGGCAGCGCACAGACTTTTGTGTGGTCATTGGGAGAGAAATGCTAACGTTTACCTAGCCTGTTGCTGTCATGTCACAGTTGACTGGCGGTATCGTCGCCGATATGGCTACCGTTCTTCCTGAGGTTCCGGCACACGTCATTGCTTCTGCCCTCGCTATTCTCGCCGGCGCCATCGTCCTGTTCATCGGCTTGATCCGTTGCGGATGGATTGTTGACGTCATCTCGCTCACGGCCCTCTCAGCCTTCATGACTGGTTCAGCCATCAACATTCTGGTTGGTCAGATCCCAACCATGATGGGTATCACCGGATTTTCCACTCGCGATCCCCCGTACCTGGTGTTCATCCACACCCTGCAAGGTCTCCCTCGGACCACCATGGATGCTGCCATGGGCCTGACCGCGCTGGCTATGCTGTACCTCATCCGCGCTGTTTGCTCGTACGCGGCCAAGAGGTGGCCCAAGCACCAGAGGCTGTTCTTTTTCCTGTCGACCCTGAGGACCGTGTTTGTGATCCTGCTGTACACCATGATCAGCTGGCTCGTCAATCGCGGTCTTCCCAAGAACGAGGTCAAGTTCAAGATTTTGTTGGATGTTCCTGGGGGCTTCCAGAACGCGGGAGTCCCGGTTCTCAATCAGCGCATCGCGAGCAACCTCGTTGGCTATCTTCCTGCCACCGTCATTGTCCTCCTTATCGAGCACATCGCCATTTCCAAGTCGTTCGGCCGCGTCAACAACTACACCATCAACCCGTCCCAGGAAATGGTGGCCATCGGCGTCACCAACATGCTGGGCCCCTTCCTCGGCGGATACTGCGCGACCGGCTCGTTCAGTCGTACAGCCATCAAATCCAAGGCCGGTGTGCGGACTCCATTTGCTGGTGTCATCACTGGTGTCGTGGTTCTTCTCGCAATTTACGCCCTCCCAGCCATGTTCTACTACATCCCGAACGCCTCGCTCGCCGCTGTCATTATCCACGCCGTCGGCGATCTGATCACGCCACCCAACACCGTCTACCAGTTCTGGTTGGTGTCGCCTCTTGAGGTGGTCATCTTCTTCGTCGGTGTCATCGTGACGGTTTTCAGCACCATCGAGAACGGCATCTACACTACCGTCTGCCTGTCGGCCGCGATGCTGCTCTTCCGCATCTTGCGTGCCAAGGGCCGTTTCCTGGGCCGTGTGCGCGTGGCCTCGGTGATGGATGACCATGTCGTCGGCGATGGCTCGGACCGGCGGAGGGGATCCCAGTACGGCACCTTTACGGGCACTCCTGAGGAGCCCTTCCGGAACGTCTTCCTCCCGATCACCCATGCTGATGGCTCCAACCCGGAGGTCGAACTCGGCAACCCCTATCCGGGCATCTTCATCTACCGCTTCACCGAAGGCTTCAACTACACCAACGCCAGCCACAGCCTCAGCTACATGACCGACTACATCTTCGCCAACACGCGGCGCACCAACCAAACCTCTTTCGAACGGCCCGGCGACCGTCCCTGGAACGATCCCGGCCCGTCGCGTCGCGAACTCAAGCGCGCGGCTGCTGCCGCGGCGGCCGCCGCAAACCCCCAACCCTCGTCCAGCACCTCCCCCAAGCCTTCCACGGACGGCACCATCGCCCACCTCTCCGACGCCGACAAACCCACCCTCAAAGCCATCATCCTCGACTTCAGCTCTGTCAACCACGTCGACATCACCTCGGTCCAGCAACTCATCGACGTGCGCAACCAGCTCGACCGGTACGCCGCGCCTGACGTGGTCGACTGGCACATCGCCTGCATCAGCAACCGCTGGGCCAAGCGCGCCCTCGCGGCCGCCGGGTTCGGCTACCCGACTGCCCGTCCCGACCTTCCGCACCGCCGCTGGCGCAGCATCTTCAGCGTGGCCGAGATCGGCGGCTCCTCGAGCGCCGCCGCCGCGGCCGAGTTTGAGGACAACGAGAAGGAAATGGAAGCCGCCGCTGCCGCTGCCGCTGCTTCCGCCGGGCTCAGGAGCGGCTCCTTGGCAGACATCAACACCATCAATATCGAGGAAGAAGATCTAGAAGCCGCGCTAGCGCTGACCCCGTCGCGGCAGAAGAAGCAGGGCATGTCGTCGTCCACGGATCTGGCCGTTGGCAGCAATAACGCTCTCAACAACAGCAACAGCAGCAACGTTTCCTCGCGCGAACGTGGCGGTATGCGCCCCAAGACCGGCCGGACCGTGGTGGCGCCCGTGCACGGCATCAACCGCCCGCTGTTCCACGTCGACCTGACGAGCGCGCTACAGAGCGCCATCGCGAACGTGGAGGCGCGCGCCGAGGTGTATGCCCCTGCTCCTCCTTCTTCTCAGAGGAGAGTGGACGAGGTGGATGGGAGCGTTACGGACGGGACGCTGCATTAAGCACTAGAGAGCGTCATCGGCGACGGTTGCTGTCTTTTTGTTTTCTTGGTTGTGTTTCTCCTTTGTCTTTATGGGACATCATGAGCATCATGGGTATGGGTTGGGAATACAAAAAAGACGGGAACATAGGAACGGTTTGGATAATAATACCTAGGGACTTGGGCAAGGCATTTTTGCATAGAGAGACCAGTGGCCGTCTCAGGGTGGTTGGGTGGGCATAAACCTGGATCATGGGATCTTGGTATAATGCATGAGACGGTGGTTGCCATGACTTCATGGGATGCATGTGTGGCGGAAGTGTATGATATAGAGAGCATATCTGCATGGGGAGCCGCATAAACGAGCCGCATATGCATTGGGGGCGTTGCTTCTGGCCTAGCATAGCATGTAGAAAGATAATCCTGAAAGTCCTCGGGGCTGGGTGAGAGCACAGCTCCCAGGCAGCAAAACCTTGGTCCATATCGCTTGCGTGATGATGTACATAGTATGGATATAGACTAACGATCCAGTGATCTGGTTCCTGTGAAGTTCTTGGTGGGATCGCGGGAGTTAGGTTGTCTCTGGCTCAAGATAGGACACGCCAAGTCGAGCATTTGCAGATGAATACAAAGTATATTCCTTCTACTTAACTATGTCACCATGAATGAGAGAGCTCACACCTTCACTGGCTTGCTAGTGAAGAAATAATATGCAGACAATACGTATCCTTTGTAAGAAATCCATGCTCAAGCTGCGAACCCCATCCTAAACTCCCGCTTCCAAAAGATCCAGGTGCCTGCCCTGTGTGTCGCCGACCAGGCCAGAAGAGGGCCCGACCAGAACAACGTCTAGATTATCAAAGTCGATCGGTCCAGATCTGCATCAAGCAGCTGACGTCGTAGTAGAAGGATATGTTTCGAACATAGACACAACAATGGAAAAGTAGAGACCAAGAAATGCCGTTGATGAAAAGGAAGAAAAGAAGAACGAGACGGAGCGGCCAGCCGCTCCGTCTTTGAGTCTGGAGGATCGAAGGTAAGGAGGGTGTGTATGTCGGGTAGGTATGTATGTAGAAAGCATCCAAGGAGGTCAGCCTCCGCGCGGCCTCTTCCTCGAATCCCGCGGTGCGTCTTGCTGACTAGGTCGTTTCGCCCCCCTGCTGCTGCGTGTCGTCCTCGGCGGTTGGCTGCCCCCTCTTCCCACGGGAGCCGGCGGTGG
Source organism: Mycothermus thermophilus (assembly GCF_041956435.1). Lineage (NCBI taxonomy): Eukaryota > Fungi > Ascomycota > Sordariomycetes > Sordariales > Chaetomiaceae > Mycothermus > Mycothermus thermophilus. Next base: position 4,589,359 of record NW_027191427.1, read on the forward strand.
CGGCATCTCTGGAGAAGCCGCCAGCTCAAAAGAAGGTTGGAGCGCAGACACCGGACTCTGCACGGCCAACTCCTCCGGCAGCGGCGGCGTGTTACTGCGCGCGGTCGTCGTGGCCGCGCTCCGGGTTGCCGAGACCGGGTCGTCCTCGTGCTTCTCGGGCTTGTGGCTGCGCATGCGCGCGATGAGGCTGCGCATGTTGGCCACGTAGGAGGGCGGCGCGCCGTAGACGCCAATCTTGTCCATGATGTCGTCGAGGGCGTCGACGTACTGGCTTTGGTCGGCGAGGATGTCGAGGGTGGACGAGACGAAGCCCGTGTCGTGGTCCCCGATCAAGCGCTGGTACAGGCCGCGGTGGTCGGTGACCAGCTTGAGGATGACGACGAGGGCGCGGGCGGCGGATGATCGTGCCCATTCCGAGAGGGGGCTGGAGCCGCGCGAGACGAGCTTGTGGATTCTCCGCACGCAGTGTTGGATCTGCGTTGCCGCCCAGGCCTCGTCGCGCGGACCCTCGGCGTACTTGCCGCGTCTGCGATAGGCATCGGCGGCCGACGGATCTTGTTCCGCGTCCTTGTAGGCCTTCAATTCCTCAAGGATGCGAAGCACGCGGTGCTGGACGCTGCGGAAGGGGTCGACTGCTGGATCGGAGGGTCTAAGCTCGGACCGAACCCACTCGGCGAGAGAGTGGGAGGCCAAAAGCAGCGAGAACAAGGTTGCGCCGAGGTCGCCTCGTCGAATTAGGAGCCTGTGATCGTAAGAAGAAGTCTCGAGGTCCCGTCGATAGTCGTCAACCTCGTGCGGTTGGATGCCAGCCATGGCCGCCACCATCTCGCGTGCCTCCCTCACGCGAGCCGGGCTGGGATAGACGGTGTCGCTGTCGGGTTCCGATGTATCGCAGCGGAGGTCGTCGGCGAGGACATCGAGGCGGATCTGGGAGATTCGATCGAAAGGGTCCCCGAGCTCCTCTGGATATCCGAACTCGGTCAGGGTGAGTTCAGCATCAGGGTCGTAATCGACAAGGGCATGCTTCGAGATTTTGTCAAAGAGCCAAATGAGGTGCTTGCATGGCCGTAGGTGCCGATACCTGGCATCCGGGCATTCACACCGCGGGGTTGCAAATCTTGGACTGTCTCTTGAGCCGATCCGGACAGAGCATGGCACAATCTCGTGCATCTGGAACGCGTAGAAGACGTCGCCATCCGCCTCGCCCTCCCGGACCGCACACAGTTCGAGTGATATCTGGGGTTGGTCGTTGGAGGATGGTTGGTTGAACAGGCACTTGACGACTTGTCGAGTCCTCGGGGTGAGCCGCGAGACGTTGTACCTGAGACCTGTTGGCGAGGCCACGACGTCGGTATCCTCTCCCTCATCATCGTCATCATCCACCTCCCAGTCGCTCGGTTCTGACGAGTCAGGGTCGGACCTTGAGGTAGACTCAAGGCCGACGGCGGGGCTGGTGCGTCGAGTCGACATTGTTGTCCTGTCGGAGGGTCGAGACGATGTGCACTCCAGAGACAGCCGGCTCATCCCTAGTGTTGGGGAGATGGACATTGGGTTCCTGATAGGAACGGACAGGGAGAGCAGCCAAAAAAAAGGAGTATGAATTCGGGGTCCCAGGACTGAGGACGGTGCAGCTGACCGTGCCGGGGGTCTTTATCAAGGTTGGAGGGCTATGACCAAGTTCGGTTTCCCCAGATATACCTATGAGAAAACGTTTTGGCCCCGTGCGGGCCAACAGTCAGGGCGAAGTCGGGCTGTAATGAGGGACAGTGTGTCCTGTTGGTTGTCGGGGGTCTTGGCTGGTGGGAAGGGGCCAGTGGGACATGCAATGTAGAGTCAAACAAACCAGAGTCAGCGGTCACTTGACTGATATGCTGTAGAGCAGGAAACGTGATTCAACTGGAGAAATAAAAGAGGATGGGGTTGACGTGCTCCAGAGGACAAGACCGTGGCCATGCCGGATCTGTGCCCCTTTTCTTGCGTGTCTGATGTGGACTGAGATGCAGCGCCGTCTAAAAAAGGGGACCGGGGGCGGCGGGATGGTTCCAGGCAGCCTCAGGCTGGGTAGTGGTGGCCTTGGATCACGGGGTGATATAAGTTGAGAGGGAGGAGAGGCATAGTAAGGTACCTGAGTAGGTCAAGTCGTGTTGTGACCCTGGAGGTGCGTTGGTATCCGGGCCAGGTACCAATGTTCGCCTTGGAGCGATTGTCGTGTTGTGGCATGACGTAGGATCTGTTGCTGTTGATTCTACGCTACTAGCTCCATATCACAACTGGAAACGGACCGAGTGCTAGGCATGACTGCTTTGCCTGCTCGTTGCGAAGCGCAGCGTAGCAGATGGCGAAGGGCCCGGGAACATGGGATGCATTTGTCATGGCCGGAGTCAAGGCGCATGGACTCGGGTTGGAAACCGTGGCACTCGCAATGATTTGATTTGGAAAACGGCAGATCCTTCCATCAATCATCTTGGACCACCCGACGGATGGAAATCCGGGGGAACATCGAGCTAGGCAAAAAACGGTTCTGGACTGGCGTCAATCGGCTCGCAAGCCGGGGTGCTACTTGATGGGTCAGGGAGTGGTGATGTTGGTGGTGTTGTTCTCCCGGATCCCTCTTCGTGCCTGTTTGTGCCTGTTGTTGCCTTGGCCAAGATGCGGCTTAGAAGGCTTCTCCAGGCCACAGCCAGGCCCATTCTCGCGGCCCTGGGCCCCCACACCGGGCACACGGCCCGGTGGGTCTCGTCACTCCGCCACGCCGCCCGGGTGCTTCTGGTTGGTTGGAATCCTCGTGCAACATCAACAACCCTGCCGTTTTGGGGCTTCCTCTCGTGAACGCTCCAGTAAACTCGACAACTCTTAACGTGGAGCTCACCTTCGGCGTTGACAAACATCCGCCTTGCCATGCAAGAGACAGAAAGCCTTGCGGAAGCTTTCTCCATTTCCAACTACAGACTGGATCGATGGTATAAGGAGCATATGCGGCCTGTTTTATGACCTCTAACCCCTTTTTGGGGTCCTCGAAGTTCGTCCATTGACATGTTTGACTCGGCCGCAGAAGAGGCCGCTCATCCCAACTTTTTTGTTCATTGCTTCATCCCGCTACCACTCGTGTTGCCAATCCTGTCGCCAGCTGCCGTAGTCAGATATCCAGATGGTTCCAAGAGACCGGGCGATCAGTGTGGCAGTGACAAGTCCGTTCGTCGTCCGCATCTGTCGTCGTGCAGATCATGGCGACTGTAGAGTGGAAGTGCAGGGCGACATGCCCATGCACCTCACTTCGGTGACTCAATGGCGTACTTGATGTGAGGACGTAGACACAACGCAAAGAGAGAGAAACTGTTACATGGAAATCTTGATCTGGTTCCGCAGTCGAGGGAATCCTTACCGAGTGTTCGCGGCAAGATGAGCCAGACCGGAACCAAAGCGACCCTCCACCTCGGCGGCCGAGCTCTGGTTCCCTTGGTCGGCATGCCCACCATCAACCGCCAACCGCCTTCCGATGAGATGCAGCTCCCAGGGAGAAGGTCATCGAGAAGGGTGCCAATCATGACCACTAGTCACATAGACCTCCTCCCCCATAACAAACCCTTTTCACTCGTTGTGATTCCCCAAGACGCCTTGCATGAAGGAGGCCTCGAAGATGGGTCAACAGCCAAACTCTCCTCATCCTTCGAGTTTGGATTGATTCCAGCCCTTGCCGGTTCACAGACAACACCGTGCAGAGAAAACTTGTCGGCGGTCCCGGCAGCGCCGTGATCCTGGATTTCCAGACCTATCTAGCAGTAACCAAGCAAAGCAGCTTCGCGGCGCTCATAGTTCCAACCACCTAGCTATACAGTAAGTATGCATGTACAGTACGTAGGACACGCACCAAGCCTGCCAGGGGCATTTGGTGAAACCACATCACGTCACCACAGATTTGACCGGCCGCAACGCCGCAGGATGTGTCAGCAAGCTGTACTCTCAGCCTCGCAGCCGCGCCGCCTCCTCCTCTCCATACGTAACCTGTTTGGGAAGGCTGTTTGATGGCCGGAGTATGGGCTGTAGTTAGGTAGTTAGTTGGGACAGAGTTGAGGCCCAAAGGCTCGGGCCGCAGAACCCACAGATTGTTGCTGCAAAGCCCCGCGGCTTGCGATAGTATGTACAAACCGACGTAGTATTTCGTACGCAGTTGGCGTGGAAAACACGAGAATGGTGCTGTGCCTCTTCACGTTGTTACTTCGCGCTGTTGGGATGGATATACTCTAGGTATGCTTCGAACTGTTGCATCCGACGGGGAAGCTGGTCGTTCAGATGCTAGCCAGAATAGCATGTGGCTTGCCGGTCTGAGAAGACGGCTGACGAGGCTGATGACAGGTAGAAGGCAGATCTTGGGGGGTGTTGGCCCATAGCCTCACATTGACGTCAGGCCACAAGAATAGAAACCTCCCCACGCCGAGGTTCCCCTCAACAACACAACACGGCATCAAACACACATCATCATGACGCAGCAAACAGCCCCCACATGTCACATCCAACACCACAAAGAGCTCTCGCATCTTCGTGTTTTCACCATCCCCATCAGATTGTATTGCTAAACCCAATTGCTACACTGTATTCTCAAAAACCAACAGGACGAATCCCCATGGAACCGCAACCCCAAGAAAGTTCACCCGGATCTGTCATCGCAGAGAGAGACAAACCGCGAAATCCCTTTCGTACCGAACTATTCACACATCCCAGAAGCAGGAAAAGTAGAGAGAACCCATGATAGAAACCCACAAGCAACACGACAAACCCGTTACGCCGGCAAACCCTCCCAACTCCCCCAAAACAGGTACCAGTGTCAATCCGCTCTAACTTCCTCCTCCTCCCTCGTAACCAGTGAGCTGAGCAAACGGTTCCCCCTACTACCCCCTCCATACCCATCCGTCGCACCGCACTGCGCATCACCGCTCGGGGTGCGAGTCGAGGCGGATCCAAGGGGTTCAGTCCATGATGAGAGACGAACCCCCCAAGCCGAGGAGGGAAGAGATGGGACGAAGGGAAGGGGAAGAAGCAGAGGATTAACAGACAAGTTGAAAATCAAGATGGGGAACGAAATTCTGGCCCTGATGGTTGTATGCAGGAAAACAGACAGAAACACAAACCCGGCCTGCCAGAAATGATGCATGCATTATATATATGATATAATGAACGCTCGGTTCCCATGATGAATGCATGGAATGGATGAATGCGTCCCATGAACCGCCAAAGAAGGAAAAAGGATTCAAGGCCCAAACGTCATAGCGTCATAACTCGTCAACAGCACTGGAAGGAAAGGGAAATGAATGCAAAGACCGCGCTTCGTAGTCTTAATGCACCCCGCTGACCTTCCTCGCCGCGACCGCCGTCGGCGAGGCACTGCCAATGCTGCCGACGCGCCCGCTGGTCTTGCGGACGCCCGCCTCCCGCACGCCGCCCGCGGCGACGGGGCGCTTGGCTGATGAGCTGCCACCCGACCCGCGGACCTTGGGGAGCACGCCCGAGGCAGACGTGGCGCGCTGGACCTTCTCGTACGACTTCGTCCGCGGAGTTGACACACCAATGTTCTCGATGTCGTTGGTCGCGTCGTTGTCGATGGGCGGCTGGGCCTGGTAGGCGCTGACGGAGCGCTCACGGCGTTCAGGCGACGCGGAGGCAGATGCCCGGGCGCGCATCCGCGCGTTCCATTCCTCGTCCGACTCGATCTGGGCGCGAGCAGCTTCAGCGTCGGCATCCTTGCTCATTGACTCCTCCTCGACGGTGGGCACGTTGCTGCTGCGGTGGTAGTGGTCGACTCCACGGCGCGTCTTCCTCGGCTGTCCGGGCGTGGGTGCGGGGAGGTATTCCTCTTGCACGCCGATATTGTTGTCGCGACTCGAATCCTCGATCTCGCCGAGTGGTGTCCGGGCGCTCCTGTTAGGCGGCGTCGACGTTCCGTTCTTGCTTGCGCTCCGGCTAATGTGCGACTTCTGCATCGAGCGGATGGGGGTCGAAGGGGGATGAGATCCATTGGCCTGGGCGGCTGCAGCGGCGAGAGCAGCCTCCTTGCGAAGCTTCCGCTCAATGCGCTCCTCAACCCACCACTCGCGGAACGTGCCCTGGTTCAGATGGAGCCAGTGCTGCTGAGGGCCGACGACCATACCGGGGCGCATGAACCGCATGTACGAGATGACCTCGTTGGCAGTGAAGCCGTGACGGTAGATTAGATAGGCGCCAATCAAGCAACCCGTCCGACCGAGGCCGGCCTTGCAGTGCACGGCAATCCCCTTCTTCTTGACCGTAATCATCTCGTGAGCCATGCGGATGAACTTGCGCACCATTGACAGCGGCGGGCAGGTGCCGTCATCGAAGATCATGTCGACGTGCTGGATGCCAAGCGCCTCGAAGTATCCAGCGTCGTAGAGGACAGAGTTCAGGCGAACCACCAGACCGATATTCCTCTCCTTGAAGTGGATCAGGACATTCTTGAAGGGCTCCGACAGGGTCGGGTGGGCTTCAACTTCAGCCACGGTTTTGGGAAGGGCGTTCCAGGCCTCAGTCCCCTCAAGAGTCCTAGTCGACGGGTTGCTCTGCGGTGAAGCGAACGCGAGGAAGTTGGGAGTGATCCAGTTGAAGTCGCCTTGCTCGACCCTCTCGAAGCGCTCGTACTCGTCAAGGTCGAACGTCTCAAGGACGCAACAACCTTCCTCCTTAGCTTTCCAAACACCATACACAACATCCTGCACGGTGAGACCGTAGTCTGCCTGGCTATAACCAGCGTCGCGGAACGGCATCAGGGGCGGATCAACCTGAGCAACGGGGGCCAGGGCAAGGTGAGGAGGCCAGGACTGGATCAAGACCATGTAGCAGGCGAGCAAGCAAGAAGCGTTGGCGCGACCTAGGCAATGTTAGCAAACACTGGTTAAAGGTTTCGGAGCATTGGCAAATCACATACTCCGCGCATCCGCCCTGCTCCAGAAGACAATCGGCCGATCCTTGTTCTCCTTGGCGCCCAGGATCTCGTGGAACTGAAGCGCGAAGCGGTAGAGATGACCGATGTGGAGCGGGCCAAAGTCATGGTGGAAGGCGTTGTAGATGAGGGTATCGTCGATGGTGAAGTAGTAGGGCCGCTTGTGGCTCGGTGTCGGTGTGGCCCGTGACCTTTTGCTGGGCGACCGCGGGGCCTGATCTGGGTAGGGAAAGATGGTATTCTCATCCGGAGCTTCGACATACGATGCAAGATACAACCGGTCTGTAATTATTGTCAGTCCTGTGATGCATAAATTGGTGTGGAAGAGCCATTGAGGTCCTAATTGTTTGCGACCCATTGACGATGGCGAGCCAAAACAATGACCGAAGCCAAAGCAACGAGGTTGGCTCGGGTAAAGATGAAGCAGCAATCAGAGAGCAGCCGTTGTTTCTTACCTGGGATGTACTCGATCACCTGCCCGAGGTTGTTGGAGTAGCGACTAGAGGGAGCCATTTTTTCGGAACCCGACAAAGTTCTTGAAAGTCGGGAAGGGAAGGACTGGAGCGCGCGTCCTGGGCATGCACCGTCAGGACGGGCTCTGGTGTACGGGAGATGCTCGCGGATTGATGCGAGGACCCTCGGCTAGATGATTGAGGACGTTGGTGGAAGGCAGGAGCCGTAGCCTCGTCGATGTTGTGTGACTGGGGGATCGCTGGTCGAGACGCGCAGTGGCGGTGGATGTCGCAGAGGAAGGAAGGTAAATAAATGGCCACTCAAGTCTCAACAGATAGCCGATTCGTCGCAACAGCCTCGATGCTGAATCTGAAGGATCCTCAACACCGCAGATGCGATTGGGAAGGGAGAATTGGATGCGGATGATGGTCGGAGGTTCGAGGGCTGTAATAAACGGTTGGATGCTTAGCGGACTGAGCGGCCAGTGTTTTTGGCCTTCGTTGTTGTTTTGGCCCAACTCCCAGCGAACCCCAGTGACGAGGGCTTGTATCCAATCAACGCCGCGAATTTTGCGCAGGGTACTGGGTCGCCATGGCAACACTGGCGGAAGACCCACATGGATCAGCTTTCTGCCAGGGGTCCGCCCGTAACCTTTGTGTTCCCCTGTGGCTTATCTTATCGGCTGCGGCCAGCAAACCGTTGCCCCACCACCCGCATTGCACTGGCATTTGCATCATCCATCAAACACAACCACAACCTACGGCCCCGACCTCGCATTCACCTAGGAGACCGCTTGGCGCCCGCAGCAGCCATGGCAACAGACTCGGCTGTCGAGTTTCCCTCTGCCCTGTATGTCACATCACCATGAAATATCTCTAGCCATATCCGCCACAGTTCTTGTATTCTGAAAAAGCCAGAAAAGACTGAGCTTACCCCGCTAACATCACCACCTCCTTCTCTTTGCCCACTCCAGTACTCTCGACATTCCTTTCCCCGATGCGCGCCTCGCGTCGGTGGCGCTGCAGGCATTGAGGGTAGACAAGGAGCTCTCGCCCTTGGTCAAGCGTGACCTTTCCGTTACCACGCCCGAGGGGTCAGTGGATCCCACCGTCGTCCGGGTCGAGTACCAAGCTGCGACGAACCGCATGCTGCGCGTTGCTGTCAACTCGTTCCTCGAGAGTGTCGCGCTCGTACTAGAAGTCCAAGAGCAGCTGGATGTCGATGTGTTGCAAGCACAACAAGGGGCCGGGAGCGGGTGAAGCGCATGGAGCAAACAGCCGTTACCGTTCACGAAGAGTTCACACAAGTCCATAGGAGGAGGTAGCAGGCCAGGTTGTGGGAACACAGGGTCAGAGATCTCACACGAGTGCTGTCCTCGATTCAAGTCCAAAAGCATTAGTTGCTGATGTCGACAGCGGGTATCTTGACGGAAGGATTTCAAGGTCTGAAGCAGTGGGCTTCCCCCTCACCAACCCATCCCATCATCACATCTGCTCCTCCTTGACCTGCGGAATCGGGGACTCCGCTTCGGCACCAATCGACCGTTGTAGCTCCTCGTCAGCCGCCGCAGCATCAGGAAGATAGCCTTCATCATGGCCATTCATGGCACTCGTCCCTTCGCCTGCACCATCGTACTCTGGCTTGATCGTAGCGATGTGCCTGGACCGGTGTCGATAGACCTTGATCAGCATGTCCTGACCGGCGCTGACCATGGTGCTTCCATGGACGTCAACCCAAAAACATACTCCGCTATGTGCTCCCTTTATCCGCTGCAGCACCTCCTTGCTCTTCACGTCCCACATGACAATGTCTCCATCCTCGCTCGCTGACGTGACGAATGCTTGTCGGCGGACACCATCCTCACCGACCTCTTCATCCTCGAGGCCGTCGTCGATGTCTGAAAGCACCCCAAAACACCCGCCGATTGAAAACCCCGTGTTATTGTGCCCCTGATAGGTCTTCTTGACGGAACCCGAGACGTAGTCCCAGAGTCGAATTGAACTGTCAAGACTCCAAGCAAGGACAAACCGACCATTCGGACTGAAACACACGTTTGTTACGGCGGGGTTGTCTTCATGAACGAGTGTGCGCAGGCATTGACCAGATAGCGTATCCCAAATGCGACTGTCGAAGGTTAGCACCACAGAACTTGCAGGGTCGTGTATGCCCAGAGAGGATCCAACCTACATTAGCCCGTCGGTGGAACAACTAACCACTAACGTCCCGTCCCTGCAAAAGTCCACACCGCTCACCGGATCGCTGTGGGCCGGCAAGCTACGCATTAGCCGTCCCGCCCTCACATCCCACAGGAAAACAGCCTCATCGTAGCTCCCACTCGCAAGGATGTTTCCCTTGGGCGAGAAAGCCAAGCAGTACACGTAGTTGTGGTGGCCCAGAAGAGGACCCTTCCCCGTCTTACCGCCTCTGGCCCCGTCGTCTTGGACGTCCACGCGTGGCTTTCCGCCTCTCCTCCTTGCCATGCCTTTCATCGCCATGGCGGCAGCGGCGGCGGTATCTTCGCGGCGCGAGACGGCATGCGCCGGGCTCCCAGTCACACGGTCCCAAAGCCGGATGGACTTGTCGTCCGACCCCGTGGCGAGCGTGTTACTGTCGGGCGACCAGGCCAGGCATGAGACGCCTGCCAAGTGGCCAACGAGGGTTTCGAGATGGGCACCGGTGGATGCATCCCAGATTTTTGCCGTGCCGTCGGCCGAAGCAGAGGCTATCCAGCGGCCGTCGGGGGAGATGCGCACTTGCGACACGGCGCGAGTGTGTCCCTTGAGGATGAGATGGGGTTCATAGTTGGGTCTGATAGGTGGTTTCTCGTGGGTGGGTGATTGGCGACGTGGGGTAGATCCGCGTCGAGAGCGGCTGCCGCTGCGACTACGGCTGCGATAGATGGACCGCGAACGTGAGCGCGAACGGGAAATAGAACGGGATCGGCATCGTGAACGTGATCGTGACCGAGATCGGGAGACTGATTCAGACCGGGCCCGGGACCGTGAGCGAGAGCGAGAGCGGGATCGGGAGTAGGATGCACTTCGGGAGCGCGAGCGAGATCTTGACCTCGATCGGGACCGTGAGGAGGAGTATCGTCTCCTGCGGTCATCGCCAGCTGTTACGGACCTTCTATCTCGACTCGGGCTCCTTGATCGGCTGTTTGGTGGCCCGCGGCGTATCGAGAGGCTTTGGTCTGGCAGGCGGGAGGCAGAAGGCGGCGTCGAATCGGAGCCTTCATCGTGCAGTCGGCGTCGTTTCGATGGAGGTTCTGGCATAGAAGCCGCTGCTGCTGTTGGGTTTGCTGCCGACATAGCGCCAAGCCTGGTGGCGTCAGAGGCCGCTCTGGAAGAGTTGAAGGTGTAATCCACGACTGCCTCCCTAGATTTTTCCAGGCCTCTTTGCGATGCAGATGCCGCGATGCCGCGAGGGATGATGCAGATGCGAAAGGGTTACCTTCGGTGGAACCTGGGGATTTCGGCGAGTCTTGGCTGACGCTGCTGAAAGCTGCCCTTCGCTCGGGGGCCGCCCCGGCAAACAACGCTCCGTGATTGGTCAATCGCAAATCAACTCGCGGAACCATCCATTTCAGCCGACCCATGGGCGCGTTTCGCTTTTTTTGTCTTGATCCATGAACCTGAGCCTTTGCTTGTCGGTCGGCACGGAGCTCCCGTCGCAGCCGAAACCACAAATCTCCAGCTGAGGGGAAAACGGGAGTCCCTGGTTTGGACTTTTCTGGTACATGCCTCAGTCGAACTCACTTTTTATCTCATGTGAACCTGTCAGCGTGACGGTTTGGTTGTTGTGGTGTTCCAGACCCGAGATGCATCGGAATATTTGTTGACCACCCAAACATCCCTGGCTGATCCCAGACCCCCAATCATCTTCTTATCCCAAACAGACATAAGGTCGAGGCCGCCAGCAGTGACACGTGCTTCCATCGGCTCAGGCTTTAAACTCAACGCTACCTGCCGTACCTATTATTAGGTCGAGTATCTCAGATGCCACCCTGACTACTTCTACAAAACCGTCCCCGTTCAACTGCGAGAATTGGTCTGATCTGAACTTTCCCGTCATCGTCTCGTCTCATCGGCTTCCGCCACGTCGCGCCGCATTCCAAAATGCCGAGCGCACCGGACGAGCTCAACCTCGTCACGTTGAACTGCTGGGGGCTGAAATATGTCTCCAAGCTGCGCCGGGAACGCCTCGCCGAGATTGGCCGCCAACTTGCTGTTGCCGAACCCCAACCGCACATCGTCGCTCTCCAGGAGTGCTTCAGCCAGGAGGACTACCAGACTATACGCCGCCATACCCGCTTCATCCTTCCCTATGGCAAGTTCTACTTTAGCGGCGTCTTTGGCGGTGGTCTTGCCATCCTATCTCGCTGGCCCATCGAGGACAGCGGCTTCTTCAGATATCCCCTGAACGGCCGCCCGACCGAGTTCTGGCTTGGCGATTGGTATGTTGGCAAAGGCGTCGCCTGGGCCAAGATCCGGTACGGCCCGGCTCCGAAGCAGGTCGTCGAAGTCTTCAACACCCACACCCATGCCAAGTACGAGAACGGCAAGCCCAATGAGACACACCTCCTCACGCTCATGGCCCAGTCGTGGGAGTTGGCCAAACTGCTTCGCGGTGCCTCGGAGCGCGGCCACCTTGTGCTAGCCATGGGCGACATGAACATGATTCCCATGTCCCCCGAGTACCAGCTGATCACAGGCCTTGCTCCGGTGCGCGATGTCTGGCGCGTTCTCCATCCGGATAGTTCGCTCGGCGCCTCCTACCACCCGGCAGAGGAAGCCCGCCGCCGGCCCATCCCAAGTGCCGAATTCAACATCCGAGAAAATGGGGCCACTTCCAACGGGCCATACAACACTTGGCGCTGGCCCAAGTCAAAGCAGAAGCTCTTGGGTCCTGGAAAACCGCACGTCCCTGTCTCCCCAGATACTCCAGGTATGCCACACCAACTATGTTTGCCCGTCTACAGCCTCGACCCTTTGCTGACATACACAATAGATCCTCTCGGGAAGAGACTAGACTACATCTTTGCAGGACCTGGCGACATCCGCGCTCTCGGAGGAGGCTGGGTGGTCAAGAGGGTCGAGATCGGCATGATGATGCGCCATCCACACCACGGCTGCTCTCTCAGCGACCATTTCTCCATGGAAGCAACGCTCACCTTTTATCCTCTCCCTTCGGAGACGCCGCAACCGCTCTCACTATCCTCGTCCCCACAACCTGCCATCCTTCCAGGTTCTCCCCTCAGCTCCAACCGGGGCCCTACCCCGACCGCCACCACCTCCGCCGCCGCCGCCGCTGCTGCTACCACTACCACCACCAAACCCTCCTCCAACGGCTCCGTCCCACCCTCAGAATCTGACAACCTCCGTTCCGGCTCCGCGGCGCTCGAGAAAGGCGCCTTCCTCCAACTCCAAACCCCGACCCCGAGCATCAACCAAGCCAGCGACGCCGAAGACGCCGCCGTCCCAGACGACGAATCCGACCCGTCCCACGACAATAACCTGACTGCCTCGTACCGCGCGCAGCTCGCCTACTTCCTCGACGGCGCCACCCCAGGCGACGACGGCGGTGCTGGGTTAGACGACAACGAAGGAACCGTCACGTCGCGCTCGCGCAGCCGTATCGGCCACCACGCGGCGGGACCCGCGCCGGGGATCCCGGGAGCCACGCTCGCGCCGGCGGCGTACGACTCGCTGCTCGGGCTCATCCGCACCCACCGCGCGGGCGAGGAGCGGCAGCAGTCGTGGCGGTCCGCTCACTTTTTCCTGTCGCTGGCCGTCTCGGCCGGCTGCTGTGTGGCCGTGTGGTTCGTGCCCGACGACATGCGGTACATCTCGTTCGTGCTGGTGCTGGTGAGCACGCTGAACCTGGCGGCCGGCGTCGTCGACGGATTGTTGGCGCTGCTGTTTTTCCGGTCCGAGCTCAGGGCGCTGCGCGAGTTTGAGTGGGAGGTGAGGAACGCAAAGAGTATCATGTCGGGAGGCGGCGGGGTGGTGGATGACGGGGAAGGGGATCCGCTGCATGGGCATGGGGATTGGGAGTAATCAGCTTACCTACCTATTTTAATTTGGGTACCTGGCTCGTTGCCCTGGCATTAGATTATCATACTTCGTTGATTTTGTCCATGATGTGTTGTTTGGTGGTAGATACGGGTTAACGGGGGGACTGGTGATAATAATGGAGGACTTCCCACATGTGTAACAGCAATATCAAAGTCAGCTCCATGATGAACACATACTTCATGAGAAAACGAGGCGGAAGCACGGTCATGACGAGGGACTAGTCGGATATATTCCTAGATAGGTTATCAACGTCGCAGCTGAGGTCACTAGTGCCATGCATCAAAGCCAATCTGCGAAGGCCAAAGCTGTATTAATAGATAGTATGGAGTCCCTCTAACCTTGTTTCTACCTTGTAGTTCCATGGGTAATAAATACAAGCACCGTGATCTCTAGCTAGCAACATGTGCAAACCTGGTAACTTCGCGTAGCGCGTCCTGACCTGAGAAATGCTTCGAACAAGGTCCCTTGTGAAATGTGCCCTCCCTCTTCGACCTAGTCCTGTTGCTGCCATCGGTCACCATGAGCCCAGCACCCAGCTAGTACATGATGCCCTCTTTGAATTTCTCCAGCTTTGCGAGAACCTCCCTCAGCGTTGGCCTGCCCCAGTGATTCCCGTCCCAGGTGCCGTCCGCCTTTTGCTGCTGTCGGGTCGCGAGATACTCCTTTGCAGCCTTGACCTCGACCTGCCACCATTTGCGGGCAGCACACATCACTTCCTCGGCGCTGCTGTTGTGTTCGCGACCCCGAAGCACGAGCTTGCTGCCGCATCTCACAACCACATCACACAGCTCGGGGCGTCTTCCCCTCGTGCACCGGTCGATGAGATCTCTCAAGACAGGCGGCGTCAGGCGGTATGAGGGGAACACGATGTCCGGCTCGCAACGGTATGACTGCCAGACGGCAACCTTTGGTGCGCTCTGGCCCTCGAAGATGCACCACAAAATTCTGCCGAGCATGTACACCATAGCCGCCTCCTGCTCGGTTTCGTCCAGTGCAAGCCAAGGGATGTTGTAATTGGCGTATCCGTGAGGCCTCGAAGACTCGTAATCATCGGAGGCCTGCAGCTCCCTCCACCCGGGCACGAGACCGTCAAGGATCCGGGCAAACTCAGCGCTGACCTCTTCTGAGATGGGGGGGTACGCATCATCGAATTCCTCGCTGGCCAGGATCCGCACATAATCAATCGCGTTCACCTCTGGGGCTGCAAACTCGCACCAGACGCCGCGCTGCTCGAAATCGATCATGACAGCGTCGCGAGAGTCGGTCAACACGACATTGTCGAGTCTCATGTCGGGGTAAAACATGCGTCCGCGCTCGCAGAGGTGAAGAGTGGCTGATGTAAGCTGGATTGACCACTTGAGCTGCTCTCTCAAGTCGAGTCGATTGTGAATCCTCGCCAGTGGGAGCCTGTCTCGGATGCAGCCCGGCGCGTGGTAGGGAAGCAGGAAGCCGACGACACCTGTCTTACCGCCGAAGAGGCAGCGCTTGGTGACGATATACTCGGGTCTTCCGATGATGTTGGCGTGGGGTTCCAGCAGAAGCAAATTGCGAAGTTCGACAAACAGATATTTGGTGCTGCTCGTCATGGCCTTCATGATCCAGAGCTTGTCGGCGGCCCCGTTTGCTGCCTCGTTTCGCATGCGTACCAGACACACGCTGTCGTGTGACTCCTGGACAATGACCAGATCCCAGATGTCGATGGCCTTCGGGATGAGGTCGGGGGCGACCCCGATGACCTGGCTGAGCTTCGGCACCCCAACTAGTTGTCTCTCCACGTAGTACGTCGGCACGGCTGAGACCCTGGTCTGGCGCACGTCGAAGTGGAGGGAGTCGAAAATGATGCGCGATCCGAACGGCAACGCCCCGGTGAGGTTCACAAAGGCGTCTTGTCCACTCCGCTCAACCCAAGCCTGCAGCACACGCACGATGTAGCTGGCGACACCGAGCCTCCGCAAACGTGTGGCATCTTTGGTGTGAAACGCGGCATCTAGGTCGAGAAGCTTGCGCAGAATCGGCGAAGACACAGCCTCCTCGGGAATGAACACGTCGAAGCGTAGCGGTGCGGCATCGCGGACGAAGAGGGGCACAACATAGAACTGGGTTCCCAGGCCAGTACAGCCATCTACTCGCCAGAGGGGATTCTGTGGAAGCTCGAGGCTGTCAATCCGGTTTTTCGGGTTGAGCTGGGATTCGCCCCAAGGGACGTCGTGGGATTTGGGGGTCGCGGAAATCACAGCCGACGGAGCGACCTGCGAGAAGGCAGCCGTTGGGTGAATGACATGGTGTATCGCCGCCGAATTGAGATCCATGGTAACATCAAAGCTTGCTTGGTTGGTTCGAGTCGAGTCCGCCGAGTTTCTGGCAAGGCTGGGGTGTTCGAATCAGGCCGCAGAAATGGTTCCAGAGATCAGGCCAGACTTCCTGTCGCCACGTTTTTCGGCCCAAACAGGCAGGAATTGAATTTTTCGGAGAAAGAGGCGTTGAAGAGAAGCCGGGGATGAGTCGGGAATGATCCGTGGACTGTTAGAGCATTGTCTGCGTGAAACAACCTGACAAGACCAAGACGGGACGACGGATTCGCATAGAAAAGAGCGTCGACCAAACAACGGCGAAGGGATTGACTCTGGCAACTGTCACTCCTGCAGTCCCGAAGTCCGCCAGAGCGTCAAAGGAAGCAGCGAGCTACCTAAGCGACAAGGTATCGAGCCATCGAATCGCGCGGTCGGTCACCTAAGGCAGGAACGAGAGGTAGGCGCTCCTCCCTCAACCTGCCTCAGACCCGGGACGCCTTGAGCGGAGCCCGAGATTTCTACCGTAGGATGTGTGCTCACCGGCGGCGGCTTTCCGTCATCGATGTTCCTGCCGGTGCGTGTAGCACGCCGGGCTCGGGACGGGAGTGGATGGGGTGCGGGTGACAGCCTCCTGCCCGGAACTCTCGCCTGCACCGGCACTCCTTCTCTGATCAGCAGCTCGCAGCAGCAGCAGCAGCAGCAGCAGCGGCGGCGGCGGCGGCGGTGGCGGCGGCAACAGTAGCAAAGGAGAAGATGGAGCTCTGGCCGCGGTTGCCATTCGAAAATACCGTGCGGGCTCATGCAACAGGTTCGGCGCTGCAGCTTCTGGCTGAGTACGAGCAAACAGTTGGGCGACTTGTTCGTGTCTATGTCAAAGATGGGCGCCTGCAGACGCATCTTGAGGAGGGCAGCTCTCTGGCACAGGAGGAGAATATCCAGCGGTCCAGACTTTCTACGGCTATGTTGTTGACTTCTCTCTGATTGGCTGCTGAAACCGGCCTCGTCCTCGGGACTCTTCCGGTGCGTCGAAGGGGGGCTTCGGCCCGGAAGCGAGATGTACCCAGGTGTGCTTGGACTGGAGTGAGAGGAGGAAAACTTCACCGTGTTGGTCGAGGTCGTGTGAGGGTCATGAAAGAGTATGTTGCTGTCCAGTCCAAGGCGGGCCTTAACACCTGGTGATGCATCTCGAGCTCCATGAAGATGTTCGTCCACCTACCCTTCTTGGTGCCTCGCGCTCCAACATCGATCGCTTGAGATAGTTCCACATTGTCTGTTGGTCCAATATTCTCCAGGAACCGCTCTTGGGCACCCAAGCTGGTCAGGCTCGGACACAGGGCTCAACTTCAAAGGCTCGCCAAGCAGTCGACAAGTCTCTTTTGACTGGGAAAATACCCACACGAGAGCCCAAGGGGAGAATTGGATGCGACCGCTGTATGGTTGGTTTCACAGCCAGGTGAGAATGACGCTGGTTGCTGGGTGTCGACGACCAAAACTGGGCTGTCGCCTTCTCTCGCGGTTAACACCTCTATTGCTCTCGTGAACTGGAAACCGAGAGTCGCTGACTGTCTCCAAGCTCGGGTCCAGGGAGACAGATTTGGGATACCAATGGAGGAATACAGATCGGGTTGAAGGTCTTGCTTTCGGGATGAGGCTGACTGACCGCATGCCTCTAGAAGCACGGAGCAAAAGCAGAGTAGAGCGAGGTGGTTGCTTTCCGTCTTCTAAGGCGTTGTGAATGTCCGAGGCCGTTTTGAACTCAAACATACCGGACTCGGGACCGCAGAGGGGCAGCTGCTGAAAACATGCTTATGTATGGTTTGTGCCGACGGGTCATCCATAACCTTCAATGTGCCACCGTGTTGTCCCCTTGGAGCTTGGTCAATGTTCAGCTACTTACGCCAAGCGTTTGTCCAGGGACGTGTGGGAATGGAGTTCTCAGCCCTTGCGAAAAATCTCTTGCTCGGACCCCGCCCGGAGGATTGGGGACGGCTAGCTATCCGCCGCTGAACTTTGTGTGGGAGGCAGGCCACCCAGCTCACCGTTCATGCATTTTGTGTGCTTAGGAGGCTGATGGACGGTCAAAGGTCGACAAATGTCAAGCTTCACTCTTCTGCATCGCACATCGGTTGTGCGCTAAAGGTTTCCGAACAAGCCGAAATGCTCGGATCGTTCCCATTTGTCAGCACCCCCGAATAGTTCCGGCCGAACAACTGAGATCAATCCAGCCAGACACATATGGCAGTTCAAAGTCTGGATCGTGCCGCACCGGATTTTGTGGAGGTCTTGTGATGTGGTGGATGATACATAACCAACCGTGCTCCCAATCTGTGAATATCGACCCATCACACGGCCGACCAGGGGAATCGCGAACTCAGGTTCCGGTCTACCTTTGCTGCGTTAGAGGGTGGTGCGTGGCTGCATCCCCAGATTTTGATGTGTGGTCCAGCAAAGACCTAGCTGGAATGGACAGTGAAAGGATGCTCGACCCCGTGACTGATATAGTGTTGTACGGCAGGCTGGTATCGACCTATCATCAGATATCATTTCTCCGTCATGAACGAATCAACCAGTCTGGTGATGACGGGAGGTTTGGCATCAATCTTCTGCCGGTATCATTACCACACCTGACCCTCCCACCTCACCCTCACTGTGAGGGGAGCCACACAGTTTTGGCAAACTGTTTGTCGTCTTGGTAACGTCAGCGAAGCCTGGACGGCTGTGGTCAAATCTACCCTGAATCGTGCACAGTGATGTACACGATGGAACTTTGACCCATCTCCAGGATACCGTAAGGCCAGAGCGCCCACAGGGGGATCACAAGGTTGCGTTGGGGCGAGTTCCCGCTCCTTTTCCTCCTTGCCAGGACCCGCATCCGACGCAGACCGAACTTGACCGGTGAGCAGGGAGGGGCCAGCCATCCTGGCGACCCGATGTCAGAGACTTGGTGTTGTCAACCAAGCCTCCAGGTCGATTGCCGCGGCGGGATTTGCTCATTCAGTAAAGTGGTTCGTATGAGTCTACGCAGGCCATGGGTGGTGAGGAAGCTCTGGTCAAGACTGACATTGGCCAGGTCCCCATGTTCACTTGCACCGAGTCGTGTTCATCAGATTTGTCCGGGCGTGTGGGTTGTCTTCCATAGCGTGTGAGGGGGGTAAAACAAAAGCCTGATACACTGCTTTCAAGTTCCAAGGCCCTGTCATTTCAATCAACACAGTCCCAGGACTTTCTTACAGATCAAAATGTTACAACGTATCACGACCTCGTAGCTCATGGCAAGATAATCCCTTGCAAACCACCTGTAGCCCGACATTCTTTTGTTGTATCATATATTTTGACAGAAGTCCGTCGTATAGTTATTGTATGATGATTTTTTCTAGCCAAAAATAGTCTTAGAACCGGTAAGTTTTGGAATGGAAAGTATTAGGGAGTACAAGCGGTCTTGTATTGGAGGTCACCTTCCCGGTCAGACCCATTCGCTAAGAAACAGGTCCTTACAATAGTCAGGCAAGTATAATCCGAAAAAAGCATTGTATCCAACTTTCAACTAATGGACTTGGTCATTCGGCTGTACGACAGTCACAGGGATCATCTTATTCTACCCCCCTCACACGCCATGGTTTTCGCGGAGATACCCCCCACTTACCAAAGCTGTCCAAACTGCTGATCTCTTTTAAGACAGATACAGAAGCGTTATGCAGGCGCGTGGCAGCAAACATTTTCATCCAACCCTCCTACGCGGAGTTGTAGCCCCAACGGAAGGACATCCGGTGCAGGTGCCGGCGCGGCCTGACAAACTTTCTCCTCCTTCGAACGAGATCTTTGCGAATGAGTCATTTTTGGGGAGGGCCCGGTTCTCGACAAGATCCCGTTTCCCCATTTCTGGGGACTCCACCCCCGTCGGGGGTCCACTGGGGCCTGACGTCGGCTCCGTCCCGGCCCCGTCCAACAGACGCCCCGCAGTTTCATGGTGCTGGTAGGGACGGGAATCATGAGCGGCGGGCACTTCCGTGCCCGGCCGGCAAGCACGGAGCTAAGTGGGTCCGGATACCGGCACCGCAGCAGCCAATGTTATCTCGATTCCCTAGCGTGAAGTCGACTTTGGTACCTATCCATGCCCCAGATCAGGCAAACGGCACCGACACAATTGACGATGATGGGCGGTGCAGACTTCAGTACGTTGGTGTGCTGCTCCGAATCCTGGCAGGTTTTTGCAGATCACTTGAGGAGAACCTACGGCGTACCTCCATAGTAAGATCCGAGTTTTGCCTCCTGAGACAAGAGGCATGGGTCGAAAAGGCCGTGATGTCATCTCATGCATTGACAGGAGCGGGAACTCGGTGCTGGACCAAGGACATGCAGCTTCCTTCGGGATCCAACCTATCGAACGCAAAGAGTTGCTTGAAAGCGGTCAGAACTTGGGTCCAAAACCCGGATGTAACTGAGACCCTCGGGCGTTGGCTGGGGGTTTTTGATCCTCGTAGAGGCAGGTTATAAAGGTCTCAAATAATAAGCAAGCCATTAGCCGGTTGATGCGTTCTAGTAGCGGAGTAATATCACGAAATTTTGTAGAGATTGTTGGAGGGCTGTCTTGCATCGGTGGGGGTCACATGAGGGCGGTTGATGTCGATCTGGGTTCTCCGGCGGATTTTTAGTGCTACGCCTTGCAAATCACGAATCGGAGTTGAGAGACCAACACGCCTCCCCTACAAGTCAGGCGGTTCGGGTATTGTAAGTACATACACATTCAAACAGAGAGATTTGCCCTCCTGTCGACTTGTATCCGTGATGGTGAATGGTACTTATCATTTTGCCTTCCTGGGTTCACTTTTGTCTCCCCATCCCTTCCGCTGCGTTGCTCCCCACGAAGCGAATGATCAAACCCCAAACAGGCAAAGGGCCGGTAAGACCCCTTTGCCAAGTGGACTAGCCCGGGCCAACCGGGGCCGCTAGAACATTCGCTGAGGCTTCTGAAACCTCGCAATTGGCTCTCAGACACCAGCAGGCTGGGCTGGGCGGGCGAGCGCATGCTCGAGCGCGCAGAAAAGCCCTGGCATAGTGTCGGGTATGTATGTATGTACGCTATGCGCAGGTATGGGGAAGCGCGGGAAACTAGGGCATTGTTCCCCTTCATGTGTCGATGCAGGAGATCCGTTTTTGGCCATGTGTCGAAGACCCAACCACAACGTCAATGCTGCATTGCACCCAGGATTGGATGCTGCCTGGTTTTGGCGGACCGACTTTGACGAGGCGGGGGGTCGAGTTGACGACCCAGAGATGCAAGGATGCTCAGAACGACACGACGGCAGCCGGCTTAGCCGTGGATGTAGACGGGCACGTGTCCATCAGATGATGAGAGGCTGTGTGATACAATACGTAGGTAGTTACTCCGTACCGGGGCACCAACAATGGACCGACCCTTTGCCCCCAAGCACCGGTCAGGGTTCCATGATTGGATCGTCGGGAAAACGTTGAAGGGCTGCTCCGAGGCCTGCTCCGTACCTTACCTAGGCAGGGAGATGGAGGGGTGGGACGGGGAGTTGGTTGCTGGTTGGGCTGAACAGAGGATGCGATGGACGCAATGATGATTCCAAGGACCAACCCCGTGGACCGGCCCAGATGACGGCTTTGATGTTTGCTTGGCGCAGGTGAAAAGAAGACAATTGGATCCAAACCTTGAACCTTGGGGTCCATCTCGGTGACATGCAGAGTGTGGAGTGCATCTTTTTGGCGTGGTGAGGCTGGTCCCGACGCACCTAGCTCGACGGGCTAGGTAGCTACCTAGTAGCCGCGGAGTGCCCAGGTAGGTAAGGTAAGGTAGGTTTTTTGCTGCTTGCTTGGTTGCTGCGTCCATTGCTTGCTGTTGCTTGCGGCTTGTTCTCCCCCCCTAGTCGGATTCGCCCTGCCCACTGGCCGCCCGCACCAAAGACTTGGGAGCCGGGGTTGGCTACAACCTGGCAAGGGTGCAAGCGAAGAGAATGGGTCAAGCCGCGCCTTTCCCCGCGACCGGTGAATCTTCCTCCTTCATATCATCTGCTCTCGACCTTCACCGATTCTTTCCCAGACCAGCGAACGGGACAATCGCATTCTTCACCGGCCGCGTCTCCGACTCCACCACCCAACACTCACGGTTCCATCTCGGCCCTGCGCCGTGAGACATCGACGCCCCCCGGGACCTGCGAGTGTTTCTTCTCCGGTCGCAGAGCTCCCGCGACCTTGCCATCATTGGGCTGCACGCGTGTCGGCAGTCGACTCCCGCCCGCGCTGCCTCGTCTTGTTGCCGCCGCCGATAGTTTCAGCAAGCTGGACGCGCGGCGCTGAGTGCAGAAAGACTCGGGACTAGGTGCAGGTTCGACTGCGATTCGAGAGGCGCACTGCCTGTCTGTCTGTCTGCCAGCCATCGCATCTACCATCTCGAGTTGCTGCGGCGTGGCAACCTGAGTCTGCGCCAACTTCGGCAGAGCAGTCCCGACCAGCGCCCCCAGGCTGTGCCAAGCGGTCGCTGACTGTCGAGGCGCTGTCTTCGTCGCCGTGGCCTGCGGCGACCACATTCACTTTCCAGCGACACCAAACATTTTCCGCCGGCAACCTACTTGCTCGGCAAAACCAACCCCGAAGTCCAGACCGGCAGAGGTCCGCAGCCGACAACAGCGCGGTGGCAGCGCTCTAAACCCTGGCCTGCCCAACAGGAAAAACACCAACGCGCTTGTGCGACTCTCTCTTTGCGAGAAGCCCCTCCCCTCCTTTCCCCCCCTCCCGGTCTCTCTGCTCTCCCAAGGGCCCTACCCCCTTGCTTCCTCAGCCCGGTTTTCTTTTTGCCTTTCTTTCCTTTCTCTACCACCCCTCCCCCCTTCCCCCCACCCCTCTAACCCTGGTCTGCCTCGTGCGGCTTTGGGTTGCCGTCTGCAGCTGCAGCGGGTGCCATTTCGGTGCGCCCGCAGCGGACTCCGCACTAGTCAACCGGCTTGTCTCGTCGTCGTTGTTGATGATGGCGCATCCGTGAGACGTTGCGGAGCTGGGCATCCACCCCGTCCCTTTCCACGTACGCCAGGACGTCAAGCTCTTGAAGCGGCTTACCATCTTGGTCGTTTCTAGACGTCTTCCGCGACTGGCTCTGCGAGTTTCTCGTCTCCCCCTTGCAGACCAGGCACCGCACCTCTGCCGAGGCTACTATCCCGGATCACCACTCCTCTCTGACTCGGCCAGCACAACACCCCCCTGGCTCGTCTTCATCATGGTAAGAATTTCCGTTTTTCTTTCATCCAAGGCTGGGCGGCACGGCGCATAGCTAGACATCACCCGCCGTCGCCGTGGCTTGTTCCCAACCATGTCTTCCCGGCTGTCATCTCTACCACCCACTGTGTGGTACTCTTCACCCTCCCCCGGTGTGACTTACACGCACTGTCGCCCCCCAGCTCGCTCCGGCTCTTGTCCCTTCCTCGCCCCATCCGCAACTGCGTCGCCGGTTCGCGCCCCATCTACTACCTAACCCCCTCCCCCCAGTTTCCTTCGTTTCATTCGATCACCGAATGTGCGGTGAGTTAACTGTCATCGTCCAGAACGCAAATATCAGGAAGCGGCGGGCCTATGGCTACGACGAGATCTCTCCAGATCCCGTCTTCCCCGGGCTACCGTACCCTCCCTCCACCGTCGGCATCTCCTGGTCGCCCGGCCACCAGTATATACCAGGCCAAGGCCCCGCCTATATCCCACCGGCACCCAGCTCATTCGACATCACCCGTCCTGAAAGTCAACAATACGTCCTCCAGCAGGCGGCGCTGATACTGAACCGGCCCGTCGACGACCTGCTGAGCTTGAGCGGCTCGCCGCTTTCCATCCACGACAACCGGGTACATTCTGTGGCCGTTGACGACGACCACCGACATCTGCACAAGAAGTTGAGATTGAGCCCAGAGAGCCAGATGGCGCCATCATACCCCAGCAGTATACCTGGGCCGAGTGCCCAGGAGAAGACATCTCTTAGCGGCGAGACGGACAGATCGGAACCGGGCCGCAGGTCCCATGGTTTTCATCCCCCGAGGAGCCCTTCTTCTGGATGGACGGGCTCAAGGCTGGCCGAGTGTTTTGCCAACTTTTCTGTGTGCTCTTCTTCTGTGTGCTCGCCGTTCGGGTCACAACCATGTATGTTTGGTTCTCGTGGCTTCCAAAAAGTCTCTCCAACAGCTATCCGATCCCAGATGCTGACATGTTCGCCAGCGTATTCACCTCTCCTCGAGTCTGGCTCTTTCGACTATGACAATCCCCAGCTCCCTGCCATGAGCACCGCGACTGTAGTATCGGTGCAGCCTCAATCTCAGGGCTCGCTCCTTGCTTCGCCCGTTACGCCTGACTCTGATGCTCTGTTTGCCTGTGACGATCCCGCCATGGTGGCGCAGTTTTTGAGCGACTACCCGCCGCTGCAACCGGAGCGTGTAATGTCGTTTCAGCCCGCTATCGGGAAGGAGGCCATGGTCTATCCGGAGGTCGCGGCGGTCCCAAAGACAGAAGGCACCGAAACAAGCGCTCTCGCGTCGTCGAACATTATGCAACTGTCGCCTTATGTCGCCGACGTTTCAACACAAAGTAGCATGCCTGGACCGTACTCCGTCAGCAATGCACCGTCGCCGTATGATTGTCGCTCCACCATGATGTCCATATCGTCTCGCTTTCCGCAACCCGGTGGTTTTGGACTTGGTCTGGATACCAAGACGTCGGCTCCCCAGGAGTCTGCGACTCCCGCATCTCTGGACTATGTCCCAACCCACAAGACCACGCCAGCCAAACGTGGTCCGTTCAAGGACCAAGACTCACGGGAGAAGACGGCGCTCACTAGGAAGATGGGGAGCTGTATCCGCTGCCGGATGCAGAGAATTCGGGTAGGTCCTGGTGGGTTTGTGTATTGCGGTCAAATGCAAGTGATGCTGATGCAACTGTTCTTGCTAGTGCAACCTCGACCCTGACAATGAGAAGGGTCCCTGTCTCTCTTGCAAGAAAATTGCAAGCAGTGCCAAGGTGTACCGACTTAACTGCCTGCGTCTCAAGATCACCGACGTGAAGCTCTTCAAGCCCGGACAGGTCAAAGGCCAAGAGTGGACAAATCGCTGGAGAGACAGCGTCATGGATGATATTGGTAACTGGGAGTCGTCCCAGATCCGCACGATCCGAGTTACCGAGGGCTATACAGGCCAATGGGTCGAGCTACAAGTTCGTCAGTTCCGACCCCAAGAGGGCGACAAGCTCAAGAGGTCATGGGTGTCCAAGGACGGTCGCCGGCATGAGGTGGACATTCCACCGTTCGCCATCGTCAACTTGGATGAGGCCAGGGCCAAGTTCGACCAGTACATCAAGAAGGGCCTGTTCAGCTGCTGCCACAACCTGCTAGGTTCGCGCCAAGGACTGCTGTCCAAGACATACGAACTCGCCATGAGGTTGTCGGTGGACCCGTCGACAGCACCAGCCGAGAAAAATCTCCTCGTCGCAACGCTTGACCTCTGGATGTCGGTTCGCCTCACGACCAAGTCGTTTGAGATTGTTGGGCCGGACACGTTGGACATGCCCGGCAACATCATCGACGACAAGGACAACCCTCTCCACGGCAAGGTCCCGCTCCCGCCAGTGATGGGGGCACAGATTGACTCGGTCATCATCCACCAAATCCAGCCTCGACTTCGTCGCAAAGCGCTAGAGCAACTGCAAAAGATGACCCAGGAGAAGAAGCAGAAGACCTGGCTTACGACGTATCTGGTGACATTCATCCTGTTGCACAACATTGCCTTGATCACCAAACATGATGCAGACTATGCCCGGAAGCACGGGATGAAGGTGAGAAGTCGCCCATTCTTGTGAGGAGCACGCGACCATCAACAGTTTTGCTGACCCTTGGCTTGACAGACGAGGTTCGCGAGAGAGGCAAATGTCAAGGAATACAACTTGGGAGCGAATACTCTGTTGGCTTACTTCCACTACTGCAACAAGGCGGTCTACCCCTTCTCGGAAGACTGCAAGGACCAGGACCTCCAAACTCTCGCCGAGCTGGACGACGAAGGTGTTGCGTTTGTTCACACCACGCGACGGCTTGTAGCTGCGCATCGTAAGCATCCACTGGACCTCTTCCGCTTGGTCTATCTGTCATATGCTGACGGTCACTATAGAAAAGGAATGGGAGGAGATCTGGGCGTCGGAAGATTACGAGAACGAGTACTATTATGTCAGCCAACTCTACGAACGCAACTGGCAACCGCGAACTATGGCTTAGGCCGACGACGCTGTGTTTTATCAGCGACAATGACAACATCCAGAAATTGGCCGGTAATCGGTGTGGGCCTTGGGAAAGATGAACAAGGAGGGCTATCATGGTTGTTTTTTTTTTCGAGCGAGGCCTGCAGGTGCGCACGAGCTGCGCCTCCAAAGAGGCCTATTTTCATTTGGGGCTTGATGATTGGGGGACACAAAACTCACGATGCAACGACCTTGAGGTTCCGTTCCTGTCTGCCTAGGTTTGGTTGGGGACTAACTGTTGGAGAAGCACAGGCCCCAGATGGCCGAATGTCTGGTGATTTGGCATTTTATTTAGGATATCATGGCAATTCCAGTGCCGTGCCATCCCATTCAAGTTGGGATGTACCTACTCTGCATCATTCCTCTGGATGATCCCAGTTTTCTCAGGTGCTGATCTCATATATGGAGAAGATCCGTCTGCGTGCCCCCCTCCCTCTCCGAAACTCCTTGTCGACCGCGACGGGAGGCAGCGGGAATGTAGAAGTTTGCACAAGGTCAGAGGCACCGGAAGCCTCAACTTTGCAGGCCACCTGCAGAGTGGCTGGAGCACACAGGCACCTCTGGGACTCGCAGCTGACCAATTGATGCTGGCAATGGGGTATCAACCTCCATGCTGACCAGTTTCGCCTAAGACGGGTATGGGCATGCCAAACGGCGCGTGTTCCTAGACAGCAGGCGTCCGCGGATTCGACAACGATCGTCAAAGCCGGGATCAAGGATGCACGGATGGAAACACAGAGATCTCATTTTCATCTGATCGGTCTCGACCTCCCCCCTCCCCCCCGGCTGGTTCCTCGTGTGCACGCAAGCACCCGGTACCCCCCGGAAGAGCTACCCGAGCTTCCCCAACAAGGTTTTCCGGGCATTCCAACGGCGGCGTTGTGCCTCCATGCCCGGCTGTGACCGGATCACCTTGCCTCGGACTCGAGATGTCCGGCGAACTTCCCCGAAGACCATCCAGGATGCTTCCCGTTTGATTTCCTTCTTTCTGGCTCTGCCAATTGCGCATAATGTTCTTGTTCCCGAAGCCTCTTCACACCGGCCCAGCCACGCCAATTTCGAGAGTCAGACCGGTTTAGCCTCCTCCAATGCGATTGGCGTTGATGATGTGGCCTTGATGTTGTCCTGCCGCGGGTCGGGCAGCAGCACCGAACCTGAAGTCGACGCCATCCGGAAGTGGATGACTTGGCGACCATGCAGCAACCAGAGTCCACAGCCTCGCAGCAACAAAGCCTAGGTTTAGCGGAAGCACGAGGCATTGAACAAAGAGCAGGGTCGACAGATCACACAGCCGATGCCCAGGCTCATCCAACCGTCCAGACCTTTCTGTCGTTCTGTTTGCATGTTTTCCTTTGTGGCTTTAGGGTGCCAGCAATCTATGTACATACAGTACAAGCTCTGCTCTTCTCTTCCAGGTTGTTATTGGCCCATCTCTCCAGACAACACATCTATTTCGCCGCCACGCTTTCACTCCACAAACACAGATGCGAGGGTGGGAGACCAACCATGATGGCTTCGAGACTACACCTCGACTGATGGAGGTAACACTTGGGCACAGAGCTCCCATCCTGTGCTCGGGGAAAGGGCGGCTTTGGGCGGGGTTCCGGATAATCCATATTGGACGGAAAATCCTGGAAGGTCGGGGATGGAAAATCTGACCTCACAGTCTTGCGCTTCCCCAGATGAACCTGCTTCGCAGATGCAGGAGCAGGGGCACCAGGATACCGGGGTTCAACCAGAGAGGTCTTGCTTTCGAGGTTGTTTGTAGGCAACAACCACCTCATCCAGGTTCTTCTTGTCTCAGGCATTGGGCACACGACGAGATAGTCGCCTGCAATTGCCTCGAAGGATTCACCAAAAATCGAACCACTTTCCGCCGCATTCTTTCCCTCTCATTGATCCCATTTGACAGCTCAGTGACTTCCCCTGCAGTCTGTTATCACAGCCTGGTGCATAGCATCATCCATGGCTTCCACATTTGTTGTTGGGCCGTCGTTCGTCCAGCTTCCCCAACTTCAGCACCACAACCTCTCTCAAGGTAGTTCCACCCACTCGGTTGCCCTTGACCGTGCAGCCCATGTGTTCAGAGGAGGCGCTCGGGATGCCAGGTGGACTTCGGCAACTTCACATCAGCTCCGGCAAATGCCGCTCCCGCCCGTTGCGGCGACCCGGCCGTGACTCCGTGGTTCGACCGTCGGTGACGGGACGGAACCCCACATAGGCACCCCTGAACGGCCGCCCGAACTGGACTGAGACCGAATGCTTTGGACCGATCTCGATGAGATTCATCGCATCATGTTCCATTCAGTGAGAGGCCCCAACCGAGATCTCACACGTTCTTCTCACTCATTTCTGCCCTTTCTGCTATAAAACAGGATTATTAGGTCCCGTCTCTCTGCGTTTTCTCTCTCTCCTTGGCTCTCACGTTGTATATCGGCCAGTGTCACACACAGCGGTGCAACCATCCTAATGTGCCTTCGCAGCCGAAACATACGTGGTCCATTTATTTTCTTGCCTCCGGCGTTTGAGTGCAACTAAGCTTTGGGGTCTTGAGCCTGAATATCCCGGCGCCAAGAGATCCAAATACTGTGCACACGCAGTGAAACTTGGAGCGGCTCCTCATGCCGGGCACGAGGTTCGCATGAACAATAATGGGATGGTCTCTTCTTATACATGCCTACATATCTTCTCCAGTGAGTTTCCGATCCTATCAACCGTCCTCGCCAGATTGTGGCCCTTTACTAGGTTTGTGGGCCGGCCCGTCCACAAACCAGCTCAGAAATTCATGGTCCTTTTCCTTGTCGGGGTACATGCAGCTTGGTGCTTTGCTGGTGTGCAAACGCACCCGCACCAGCAGCAACATGCGGGAACGTTGCACCCCCCCTGAGCATTCCCCAACATCCACAGCCATAACGTCCACTTTGTGCCTTGTTTTTACCTTACTCTAGTAAGGGGTAGAGTTTGCCCAGACAGAGAACTAAAAACTGTGACAGGTCATCCATACGCGCTCTCAGGTGGCTTCCCAGCGGATTCCCCAACATGGGAAAATGCCATTCATGTCAACACAAGGCCATGGCCAACCCCTGGACCGATCCTTATGCCCCGCCTTTTCGTCTTCCCAAACCTGGGGCATTGTGGCGCTTTCAGCCTCTCCGGGCACGGGCTACCTTGACGATCGCTGAATAAGGCTTGCTTAGCTCCAAGGCCGCACATACATATCCGGGTCCCATCAAAGCAAATGGCGGATGATCGACGTCCTGTCTGATGAGTCCGACGAGGGATAGGGGCGTGTGGCTTCCATTGCCCATCTTCACACCTCAGACCGAAG
Source organism: Mycothermus thermophilus (assembly GCF_041956435.1). NCBI lineage: Eukaryota > Fungi > Ascomycota > Sordariomycetes > Sordariales > Chaetomiaceae > Mycothermus > Mycothermus thermophilus. The sequence goes on from NW_027191427.1 coordinate 4,618,732, forward strand.
CCCAAACCCCTCCATCTGCTTTTCCACCCCTTCGCCGAGATGGAGCATTCCGAGGACATGGTTGGGACCCCGGTAGCCATGGAGAGCGCCACTCAGTCCATAGACCCTTCATGAGCCACGACGTCCTCTTCTCTGTGCTGGACTTAACTTGTCCTGGCAAGCACAAGGCCATATCTCGCCCAGGAGAGAAACGGCGGTGTTGTGTACATACATAGCCTGGGGCCATCCGCATCTCAAAAGCTGGCATGTACGACCAAGACCTTTTCCTCGAGAAATCGTCCTTGCCGTCGGGTACCTGCTGCTTGGTTCTGTCCTCCCGTGGTCTGGAAACTCGTTCCTTCATGCTGGCTCTTCTGAGCTGTACCACACGTCTTTCCCTCCTGACTCTGTGGGCTTGAGCCAGGGAACTCGCGGTCTCAGTAACACGGAAGCTAGCAGACGGCACGTCTTCGCGACTTCGATTTCGGGAACGAGATCGGACGATATGTGCCGTCCGTTGCCTTCCTGAAGTTCTCAGAAGTGTTGGAGTTGTTCCGAAGGGCTGCCTGGAAGTTCTTCCGAGATCTCTCAAACTCGACTATATAACCCCCCAGATTCCTCAACTCTCCCCCAGTTCCAGTCTTCCATCTTCACCACAACAACAACAACTTGTCTCGTCAACTCTCAACCACACACACTTGTGATCTGATTCTTCTGCCTTCGTCTCTCATCAATCAACTCCAAGCAACACCAAGAGTCAACCACTCATCACTCACATCCACTTGACACTCTCGTCTACAACCAAGGTGAGTCTTCCACCTCTTGCCCTCAACCCTTCTCCATAATGTCTCGGTCCCATGTCCAGTGGCACTGGGTCTCTTGTCTCTTGTGATGCTGACCAAGTCTAAAGACACGATCAAAATGTCGACCGCCGGTACCGGACCTGTTCTTGCTGCCGCCACTTCGGCCATTGTGGCCTTGGGAGTTTCCCTCCACAACAAGACTGATGTCCCAACCCTGCCGGCTGGCTTCCCGGCCCATCTCTCCCACAAGATGGCCTGGACCGGTGCCGACTTCAACAACAAGTCGGATCACATCTTCGTCCTGAGTGAGACTCACATCGCCGAGATCAAGGCCGCCCTTGAGGCCTACAAAGGTATGTCTTTCCACTTTGGCTTCATCTGACTTGACAACCTTTTGCTGACACCAGCATAGCTCTCGGCCAGGACGGTGACCTCATTGAGCCGGCCAACTTCCCCTTGCCCACGCTCGGTCCCAAGCTCAAGGAGCTCAGCCTCGACGTCCATGATGGTAAGGGTTTCTGCCTCCTCCGGGGCATCAACCCTGCCGACTACACCGTTGAGGACCTGACTCTGGTCTACCTCGGCGTCCAGTCGTACATTGCCGAGAAGCGTGGCCGTCAGGACAAGCGCGGCAACATGTTGGGTGAGTGAACCTGATCTCTTGTTCTCATTCTGACAAGTTGCTGATCATCTCAACAGTCCACATCATCGCGGACAACAGCACCAAGCTTGCGGCTGAGCACCATCGCCATTCGACCAAGGCCATCGTGAGTCTCTTCCGCCACTTGCTTGTCTGACCAGACTTGGATCCGAGCTAACACCATGGGATTTCGCAGACGTTCCACAACGAGGAGACTGGCGATGTTGTGAGCTGGCTCACTCGCAGCACTGCCGCTGCCGGTGGTAGGTGCATCATCTCGTCGGCCTACACCGTCTACAATGTCTTGGCGGCCACTCGCCCCGATGTCATTCGCACCCTCGCCCGTGCTGACTGGCCCTTCGCCATGTGAGTTCTCCGTTGTGCACACCTCAGGTTGGTGATGATTGCTGACTCGATTGATTTTCCAGGCCGCGTTTCCACTGCCGTCCCATCATCTTCTACGAGGATGAGCGCCTCATCATGAACTTCGGCCGCGCTGCCCTCCTGGGTAGCAAGGCCCATCCTCGTCCTGAGCATCTGCCGTCGCTCACTGCGCGCCAGATCGAGGCTCTCGACGCCATTGAGGCGATTGCCAAGGCCACTCAGCTCGAGATCCAGACTCAGGCTGGCGACATGCATTTCATTAATAACCTTGCGATCCTTCACCGTCGCGAGGGCTTCTCCAATGGCCAGTCTCCGAACGAGAAGCGCCATCTTGTGCGCATGCGCCTCCGCAGCGCCGAGCATGGCTGGCGCATCCCTCGGGAGTTGTCGGCTGATTGGGAGGAGGCTTTTGGTGAGGCTGGTGTCAAGCACTGGCACGTGGAGCCCATGCCGCTCTACTTCTTCCCCATGCGCATCTTCCCCAACTAAGCCGCATCAGCTCACCATCACACATTCTGCCTCGTGGCTCTTTCAGTTCATCATTTCTTATTCTGTTGCCTTGCATTTAACAATGGGTTAATCAACATCAAAAGGGGGTTGTGCATCGGTATGAGAGAGGATTATGGAACATGGAGGTAAAACAGGCGTTAGGCTGGGACACTTACATGGCAGTGTTTATTTTTTTTTTTTTTTTTTTCGTTTTACAGGCAAGGGACATGCGGTTATCGGAGGTTGACGAGATGGAGATCGCATGGCATTGCTTTTTTCTGTTGTCACTTAGATTAGCTTAGGCCTCTTCTCGTGTTTCGGGACCAAGATCTCGATTCGGCCTAATCAACATTGTCCCCAACACTTGGCTGCATTGTGGGATGACGTGAGAAGACAGATGGATCGTCAGATGGTCCCTCTGTGCGCAAAAAAAAAAACTTGACATTTGATGGGTGGGAGATTGTGTGTTCAGCTGCGCTGTCACGGCGGGGCAATGAGTGCTTTGGACAGCTGCGGGGCTTGGTGCAGGAGAGCAAAACAGGCTGAGAGCGAGAGAGCGAGGGACAATATTTTCCTGAGAGGAAGCATGCGGAGGATGGGGTCGCGCTAGGTCCCGATTGAATACTCGGCGCCTGAGGCTAATGTGAGAATGCCAGAGAGCAGACCGAGCAACCACACCGAGGCTCAACTCTGCAGAGTTAGTTTGGAAGACGATGCCATCCCCATGTCGTTCAGAGCTGCCAGGTGTTTGCGTGTGTTTCAGCTCCCTTCACAGGAACGGCTTGTCATGGCCAGACTTGGCTGGCGGGAAGACTGCTGTGGGATCCAGCGAGATGCATGCACCTTTTTCGTTGACGCTCTTTTTTGTGCGTCCCGAGTTGATGTTACATCGACGGCCGATCGGATCGGACCAGGGATCGGGGGTGACCCACTTTGTCGGGACCCGCTGCGGCCATCGGTTGGATTTGACCAAGCCGGATCCAAGCGTTGTGTCCCCCGGCGGCTCCACCTGGCCAAGCTTCCCATCCGCAATGGTTCAGGCTCTTCCACCCGTTCAACGCGTCAACGCAAACAACCAGCCAGCCAACCGAACCGAAACTCCACTGCGAAGAATGCTAGCATTGTCACACACACATCGACTCAACTCATTCAAGTTACCTAGGTATCCACGTCTTGCCGTTGGTCTCTGTTGTGATGGAGCCGGTACATCCTCCTTCAACATCACTGCACGAAGCATCTGCTTTTCTTTCATGCCTGAGGTGAACGGGTAACACGGAGCCCACCTCTGGATCCATCTCAAGAAATCCACAATGCGGGAGCTACCGCTAGCGCAAGCCAACAGGCTTGGGGGCCAGCTTTAATCTGAGGTTTGTTTCTTGGTCTGTGCGCATTCTGTCACATTGTCTCTCTCATCCCCATCCCGCGCTATGAATATTTTCTTACAACCAGTGATCATGGGTCTCCTTGGGGATTGGAGAATAACTATGTACAATTCATAGCTCCCCGCCCCGTCTAATACTCGACTTGTACAGTCGGTTCGTCAGCTCGAAAGCGAGGAGACCGGCTCCAGCCGGATCTGTCCCGGAGCTTGTTCTGCGGCCGTCACCGTGACGGAAAAGGGGGGGAAAGCTGAATTCCACCCCGCCACGATGTAGGCTGGAGGCTGGAATCTTCACAACCAACTTGAGAGATCCGAATTATTGCGCAACCATCCACCTCACTCATCTTCAGCTGGTGAGCCTCAAAAAAAACCCCACGATCTGGGGTGAGACAACAGCAACGCCATCGAGGAAATACGAACAACTACCGAGAAGCAGATAGATGTGTGGCGCGACCTCCACAAAGGAAAGCTGTCAGGGCTCACTCGCTTGTTTCGGCTCTTTCTGCTGCTGCCGCGGCCGCCCCCGCGCAAACCATGCACCAGGGCTTCAGCATGATCACACCGCTTCGACCAGTCGTTTTGTGGGAAATTCCGTGCCATGGTTGCGAGTTGGCGTTTTCTGCTTTCTCATGTGTTCTTTTTTTGTTTTTTTTTTTTTTGTTTTTTTCTCTTGTCAGCACTTCTCATCACCCCTCGCGGCTAGAACCCTCTCCCCCTCCATCACATCGGAGAAACATGTGGGTGCACAAACACGATTCGATGCTGCGGCATGCGACGCTACCGAAGATTCCGGGTCCCCCGGTCTGTGCTGTTGATCCCGGTAAGTAGTGGACGTTTTCATTGGGCGTTCCGGCCTGTTGGGAATGGCAGATGCGCTGAGAGCCATGGATTCGTCGTTTTGGTTCGTGAGCTTGTTTTCCTTCGCTGCTCTCGGGTCGGGTCTGGCCCTTGTCACATACTGAGATCTTTGGATGATCCTCATCAAAAGCAGCTGAGCTTTGGCCGTGTGTACTGCACACGGAATGACTGACCAGGTTTATGGAGGACTAGCCCCTTGATGCTCCTATGCAACGTTCGGTCTTGAGGATCACGCCTTGGGCTTCAGCTTTGCCAGCGGTCTGCCCTTTGACCTGCTAGCTATCGATCTGGTGCATGAAGGAGGTGAGCAGGGGGACTCATCACAACGTCAATCCGGGCTAGGTGGCATGTTCTGTGGGGACCAAGGTAAATACGTACTGTATGTACATACATGCTTCGCTTGCCTAACTCGGTATCTAACCCACACTGGTGCCCTCCATGAAAGGCCACTTGCAGATGCACCACGCTGTGTGACTATTCCTAGCCCCAACGCAATGCTTGTCCGTGCCGATACTGTCCCGGGGCATCCTCTTCTCACCCTAAAGTCTGGTTGATGGTGCCTGAACAGTGACCGAGGCTCGGGGCGAGGCACCGCGCGAGACCACTACAACAACATACGTAGCATCAAGTTCAACAAATTGCGACTGAACCCTGCGTGGTGCAGGTTGATACCGTTTTCCACAGGGCGCGACAGCTCAAGATCCGACTCCTTACGGAGCACTGCGTCGATCGATCTATGAATGAGTATCCACTCGCGGGGCTATCCGCCAGCCGAAGCCGACACCTTGCAGCCGTGGTCACAGACAGATTCGCAGGTGGGCGACGAGATAGGTATCAAAGACATCTCATCGTTCTTCGCCTTACATCGTGCGCAAGGCGGCGCCATCCGGCTCCATATGTTTCCACAGCTCTCGGGAGGTCGGCAAGCGACCTCAGTGGACGGCTGGTGATGCAGGCCGCATGCGAAATACCGAGGTGATGCTCTGCAATATCTCCGTCCACCCTATCTGTTCATCGATCGATCGATCCATTGATCCAGACAGCCAGCAAGCCACCAAACCGGGTATGCTCCCGGAGTTGATTTCCTTCCCATGCCGGCCGGTCACCGCTGCGCCGCCTTGCATCCATCCATCTCATTCCGTCTACGGATAACAGATGTCGATCTCGCCGGGGAACATGGGGTGTTGTAGTTGGTCACAACCGCCTAGGGCTCATCTTATCTTTGTTTGGTACATACGTAGGTACCGGGTCTATTTGGGTCTAGCATTGAGTTTCGTCCTCCGGCCTTAGGTAGGTAATACTGTGTATGCTGCCATGATTCGGAGCTGATGCTGCAGGGGCGGTGCCAAATCGCAACCGGAAGCAGGGGAACAGCATAGCCGGTTGGAGAAGAATACCTCTCCGTCTGCTGGATCCGCCACCACCGCTGTCGCCGCTGCTGCCGCCAACGGGTAGGCCCGTGTTATGGATCCCACCAGACAGACAATTAGCTAATTCTGGAGCATGACCGATGTTTTTCTCGGTCTGTTGGGTAGAGATGCTACACGTTACTCAGTCTATCTCTAGTAGAAGGTAAGGTGTCCCACTCGTTCATTGACGGTTGGCTGGGCAGGATATATTATGCAGTTACTGTATTGGTGAGACCGGTGGACGAAGCGCTAGCGAGATGCTCTTCCCACTAAGGAACAAGACCAGGCTGGCACTGATGTCCAATGAAAAAAGAGAACACCTAATTACCTATGGTCCAGACCCTACGACTGTACAAACATACTATATGTGTCATATCAGAGTATGGCTGCGGCCAACCCTGGGGTGAGATCGTCTGTGGTCCATGTCACAGCTAGTAATATGCATTTTCTCTCATCCAGTCCACGAGACGGGGGCACGGTAACAGGAATACCTATCTCTTTCGACGGTACTCACCGATGGAGACTGAGACCAGAGCTATGTTCGCAACTCTATATCGATCATCACCGCTAGCTGGTGTTGGAAATACAGAAAGATATACGGAGAGTGTGCATATCCGTCGAGGGTTTAGATGCATGTTCCGTCAATACCGTGTGGTGGTTCGGCATATAGGGAGGCACGATGCCTTCGTGGCATGAGGAACTCCTTTCTCTCGCCCATAACACGTGTCTCTGACGTCAGGAACAAGGTCTTGCAGTTGACGCTGATCTGGTGACAGTCCCGGGCCCGTCAGTCTAGACTCTGTCGTTACCGCTACGGATCTACACATGGGCGGCATGTTGATGCGTGGTCCCGTCCTGCAGAATGGCAAATCCCTGTTTTTTGTTTACCAAGATCCTCTTATTTCTGATCTAGATAGCTTGCTCGCCCGATGGTTGGCTGGTTGGTTATGGTACCCGTCGTGCTGATTGAGAAAAAGTACTCTGTGCCTACTCGTTCTGGATCTCACATCAGAGCATCGAGAGAGAGTACGATTGATAACGGCGTTGATAAGTTGGGCAAAGACAGATCATCCTTAGCACAGCGGTTATTGACGCTTTTCGATAAATCCCGTGACGTATGGCGGTAGCAGCTCTACTCATACCTAGTATTACCTGGCTGACAACAGCTCTTTATATCAGGTACTTATGTTACTGTAGGTGGGAGTTTGACGCCACGACTAACATCTCTTTTTTGCTGGATACTCCGGATGAATCAATGACGAGAGAGGAAAAGGAGGAGAGGGAAAAAGAGGCAAAGGTAGTAGTCGAGTTGAAGGAGAGCGACGAGACGCTGAACATGACAGCCGAGATAAACTGAAAGAATACGCGTCTGTGATGCCATGAGCACGACGTTGAATATAGTATATCAAGCCACTGAGTGTTCTAAGTGCCATCAATCTGCCCGCGTACACGGGTAGACCGAGTCGAGGTGTGGTTGAACAGCAGGAGACAAGCCCTCTGAAAACTTTACGGTCGAACCATGAGGTATCTTTCCCCTTTAACTTCTATAAACTGGCGGGGAAGACCCCAACGGCGTCCACAGGCTCGATGACGTGAACAGAGGTATCGAAGGGTAGATGGGCCATGTTACTACGCACGTCGTGGGTTCGGACTGGCGTTGTCCTGAATCTACGATTGAGACTTTCATTGAGACATGATGATCACTCAGAGGAGTCCCAGACCGATACCTCCAAATCTGTGATTGTTGCACCGTTGTTGCACACCACATCCCACGCAGCGTTGTACAATGACCCAAGCGTAGGCAGGACAGGGCCCTCAACTCCGCGAGGCATGTTCATCGTGGCCAATGCACACAACAAAGACGCTTGCATCAACCTGTTGAGGACAATCATTTGACATATCATGCATGAAGATGGATGAAGAAGATGATGATCTTGCTCTAGCTCACGCACACACTCGGTCAAGTCATTATTTCGGCACCTCGACCGTCTCGATGCTGACACTCTTTCTGACGACAGATGGAGGAGGAAGCGAAAATTTGTCTGGCGAAAGGGGGGGCGGGGAGGGAGGGAGGGGGAAGGGGGGGCATTATAGTTTTCCGTGCCTTCCCAGTTTCTACCTTCTCATGGCCATCGTGCTCCTTCCATTTGTCGTTAACAGCTCCAGGCAGCGTGAAGACCAAGGGGAGGTGATCACCAACTTGGATGCTGACTGCTGCCTAGTGGCTACCTAGGTAGCTTAGGTATCTGGGTCTGGCAACATCAGTCATGCCCAGCCAGGAGTACCTGCCTCCCCTCATCCATGCTGGAGCGGGCACCTCAGTCGGATCTTGTTTGGTGACCTGGTGACACCCGTCCGTGGGAAGGTGAAGGTGCAGACGTGAGCTGCCCTGGACAACTCAACACAATGCACCTTGACCCGGACGACCCGGACGATGCGGGACGGGTTGTGGATGAGGACGGGAAAGAGGCAGCGCGTGTCAGGTGGAGGCACGACGGGAAACACGGGCACCTCCCTCAGGTCACTTACAGGTTCTTTGTGTGTCAGCCATGTCGACACAAGGCCACCTCGTCCACGCCCCTCGTCATTGACAATCCATGACATGACACCTCCCGTCCGCACGGCACAACATCCCGCGCTCGCACCTCAAGCCCTCCAGTCCATAACACTACCATTGGATGTCTGCCACCCTGCTCATGCACTAGGTGCCGGCTCGCCCACACACGGCTGCCCTGCCCAGCATGATGACCTTCACATGAGCGCCTGCGATTGACAGCATGCCAGAGTGTAGCTTCCAAACAACATCCTCTTCAAGGAGCCCTCAACAAGCAGCCTGGGCAGGCGCCTGCCTTAGTGCAACACTCTCATCCATGATGAACCTCATGTTCTCTCCCCTCTTCTGGCCCCGCCATCTGCTCGAGGACTGGAGACACCACGCAGGGTGCCATGGACATGTGCAATTCTGTGTGCGGACATGGAGAAACGCCTCGGTAGCAACGGTCAACGAACTTTGGAACACAACACAGCCACGGAAGGGACACAACACTTGCACCGTCCTTTCTGCATCACCTCATGAGCACACATGGGACGGACTTGAATCAAAGGACAGACCCGAGTGAGGTGGGCATGAGGGCTCCTCGAGTGTAAGCCAGACTTTGGGGTTGCAGGCACTTCTCGCAGTCCAACCTTCCACCTTACCTACCCTTCCAAACCCCAAGGAGTGCAGATAATGACGCAACCACTCATCAGCCTGAGCATGCCGCAACCCCTTCAATGACCACACCAGCACCTGCCACCATCGGACACACCGAGCTCGCCGCGCGGGGTGTCTGATGCTTCTCACTGTGTGTACGTGAGCGGGCAAATGAACCTATATGAGACGAAACATACCAAGCCTGGCAAGCCACATTCCGGGCTAGACGAGGACGGTTGGGTTGCAAGATCGCCGTCGATGCTGAGTGATGTTCGTCAAGCGGATCAAGGAAGCACCAGTTCTCAAACATTGTTATCTGCCAGGTTTTGCGTTCATGATTTGCGCCCCAACTTGGCGAAGGTGGTTCCCGGTTTCTCGTTTGTGATTTGAAAGTTTTGGTTGCTCATGGCCCTTGTTCTCGTCGTGGGAGGAGGTGTTACCTCCGCAGACTATCATTTTGATGAGTTTGGTATGAGATCGAGGATCGCCAACCGTCGTCTTCGATCGACCCCGCTTTTGCTGAAACATGATCATCCAGCCACGAAGCAAAGTCTCTTCTCTCTCGCGCAGGTATGGCTGGACCGTCGGCAGTAATGTCTGGCCCGTTTGGGCAACATCTCATCGTTGAGTCTCGTCATTCTGCGCGCGGGGCGAGACGATACCCTTGTTGTGTTGTTGAGGCTATCACATGAGCTTCCCGAGCGCCCTCTGCTTTTCGTTCATGTCAAAAGCAAATGTCTCCCTAGGGAGTATGCACCGCATAGGTTGACGCCTCCAGTATACTAATAGTAATCAGTGCGGGACATTCCGATCCCCGTCTCCGTGGACTTGGACTATTGACGCAGCTAACCCCGGATTTTGCTGCGCAAGTGCCGGAGCACCAAAGCCCTGGATAGGAATGAGGCTGCTTATTGGTATGTACAGAAGGGCCATCGAGATCTAGATGAGCCATCCTGCACGCTCTAGGGAAGCCGAGGCATTTGACATGTTGTCTGTCTTGTTATTGTCAATTTTGACAGATGCCGCCCCATCAGCTCATGACAGAACCTGGAGCCGTTCATGTCAGGCAGATTTGACAGCGGCGGGGCTCCGTGACAGCCCCATCAAATCCAATTTCGACGTCTTTGACATCAAACCAGGTGTAGTTACAAAAAAAAAAAAAAATTAA